>NC_056728.1:1490448340-1490545840 GCF_019279795.1 Protopterus annectens | reverse complement strand
ACCTATTTTGGTTATATTTGTGATGAGAGTTTAACCATAAGGTGAGAGGGGGTTGGACAGTCTTTTTTTTTTTTTTGATGAAAAGAAGGATGATATATATATATATATATATATATATATATATATATATATATATATATATATATATATAAAGATAGATAGAGCGATAGATAGATAAATAGATAGTTAAACAGATAGATAGACATAGGTGTGGCAATGGGGTTGGGCTTTCTTGCCCTGAATGTACTTAAAAAAGTAAAAAGGCATGTGCATTCAGAAGCCATTTAGCTGAAAAACTTGGATGACCTGAAGGGGTCAGTTGCATTTATCCCATTTGCCTCCATTACAAGAGGTTTAAGGTACAACACACTGAAGACTCTAGCTTAGCTGTTTTTTTTTTTTTTTTTTAATTTTGTGAATGGTTGGCTTGTGCACCATTTTTACCTTTTGGTTTTGTTGTGTATGTGTGTGTGTGTGTGTGTGTGTGTGTGTGTGTGTGTGTGTGTGTGTGTGTGTGTGTGTGTGTGTACAGGCGCACATGCACACACTCACACACACACCCCAAAAAATTGATGGGAGGGGAATTTTTTTTAGTAAACTTTTCAAAACCTGGGTCATTAAGAAAAGAAACTATAATATATAGTGCTTGGGTCTTTCACATGACAATAGATCTAGAGAAAGATGGACTATATATAAAGAATGAATGTAACCAACAAATAGGAAAGATTTAGATGGGAATCTGGCAAATGAGAATGGCAAGATAAATGCAGAGAAATATGCCCTGGTAAAAACTACACTTTCACAAAGAAGAGTCTTATCACGCTGGAAGATTTAATGGCTTCATAAAGCTAACAGAAATGTGAAAAAACTGGAACAGATAGACAGACATGAGAGACACTTGTCAGATCACATGGTAGAGACAGTGATGTTAAAGCTGGATGATGAAAAGAGGTAAAAGGATGGAAATGGATAAGTTACAATCAAAGGAACAGGAGAAAACAAATGAGATAGCATAACAAAGAAGATGTTACAAAAAAGATCGGCAGCAGTACACAAGGGAAGCACTGTTCAACTGGAAACAAGCTTGGGAAGATCATAGGTTGTAGGTGTGAGAAGACTGAGGAGGAAAAGGGTAAATAGGTCTAGGTTAAACCCTAATGACAATAAGTTTGAAGCAAATTTAGTTAATTTGCAAGGAAGGCTTAAAGAAAGGGGCTATAAAGATCAGGATATTATAACTTCATTGTCTGATATACGTAATGCTCGAAGCACATCAGCAAAGCCTTATTTTTCTCACAATTATAATGAGTTGGGTAAATGTGAGAAGCTGAAGCAAAATACTTTGTGTATTCCTTTAATTTTTGGCAACAGTGTTAATTTGGAAACAGAAATTGTGAAGAAGTATTGGCCTGTTCTAACTAATGATGCCAGTATAAAAGGGATAGTTAGTGAGATGTCCAGTTTCTCCTCTAAAAATAAGAAAAACTTGAAACACGTGTTATTCAAAGAATAAGGAGCAACAGGGCAAGACTGCTGGTGTTACATCTACTTGTGGGAAATGTCGATATTGTGTATATATTGATTCATACAGACAATCTGAACATCCTGAGACAAACAAGAAGTTTACATTTTATGCTAGGGTGACTGCAATACCACAGATGTTGTCTATTTAACTGTTTGTTCTTGTACGTCATTCTACATGGGAAAAACTAATAGACAGTTTAAAGATAGAATTAGGGAGCATCTGTATGACATAAAGAAATGTAATCATAGAAATTCTTTAGTAAGACATGTTGATATGCATGACTACTCACATGCATTTAAGTTTTTAGTCATGGAGAGAGTGTTATTTAATGAACGTGGGGGAGATATTGAGAGCATCATGGAATTATTGGAAGACAGGTGGATTATTAGGCTGAAAGCAAATACAGGGAAGGGGCTTAACGAAAAGGCTCCAATGAAACCATTCTTGAGAATGAGACAAATATAAAGTAATGAATAAAGGTTTGTTTGAGATGTATAGTTATTTAAAGTAGTTTTAATGTATTTGTAAATGCCTTACCTTTAAGATAGTGTAATTGCTTTGGCTAATATTTTAATTGATTGAAGTTAGTAATTGGTTGTGAATTTTTTATTTGATTATTTAACTGCTTTGATGTGGAAGATTTTTAACATCTGAAGAAGCAGTATTACTACTGTAAAAGTGCTGGCATACTGTATGTTCAAGAAATCATTGTTTTTTAGTTTTTATTATTCTTGACCGTCTCATTCTGTTGATTCACTCATACGTTTGTTTCACTGCAGATATTTGTGAACAGTTTATCGCCAAGACAAATGACAAACCAGACATATGACACTGAACACCAAAGGACAAAAGACACTGTCCCATATAGGGCAAAGGTCCAGTACCCTACCAGATTTTCAAATTACATATATTTTGATGGCAATTTTCTGCAACAAAAGAATCTGCTTTAACATCTCCTCATGCTTTAATGGATATGCAAGTATCATATTGGCAAAGGAACATAGGAAAAGTCACAGGTAGAGAAGCAGCCATATGAGTATACAAATTCAAGTCCCTGAAGATTCAGGGTGAATCACAGGAGGTGGTCAATGACCATAAGGAGAAGAAGTAACAATGACAGCCAAGTAACCATGAAGACTGCTCTAATATGCAGCTATCTCCTTTTAATAAAACATAAAACAATAATAAAGTAAAAAATAAAAAATGTGGAAAGCCCGGAGAGTGTAGAAGTCTGGTAATATAATAATAAAAAACACTCCACGAGGCAAGGTAGTCAGGACAAATTCTTCCAGTAAAGATAAAAAACGTTGTTTAATGTTGTTCACAACACAGTGGCGTAGCGCTTTTGTCTATGAAATTCAGACATCATCAGAACCATTGAAAACAATAAAATTTCAACTTAAATACAATAAATTAAAAGACACTCCCCGCTAAACAACAAAGTGCCTTGGCCACCACTCTATAGTATTTGAAGGTTTTGAAAAGTTTAAGTTTTTAATCTTAAAACAGGTGAACATTAACCCATTTGTTGATTGGAAAACATATTTTCTGCAATATGCAATGACATGGCAGTTAAGGTTGGACGCTGCAAATCCACCTGGCTTCAGTGAATTTACTTCCACTACAAGTGAACTTAAAAAGCGATATAACATGGTATAGGTTAAGTGATATTAATGTTTTAAATGTTTACCACACCATGAGTGAATAATGTAGGACTGTGTAAATTATTTTTTAAGTGAGATGTTATTTTCAACTGTTTTGGTTCATGCTTATTTTGTAGCTAGTGGGCTTGAATTTAAAACTGTTGTTTGCTTATTGTTTTTTTTGGGGAGGATATCTTTTGCCTTGTGGAAAACATAAAACAATGCAGCTGCCATGGCTGTAAACTTTAATAAAAAGCAGGATAAAACTCAAATAGATGAGCACTTTCACATTAAAATAATGCTTCTTCAGATCTAGAAACAATTAAAAATAATATAGCTTTAAAAAAAAATAACCAATCAAAGTTTACTGCAGTTCCATTCAATAAAATTTACATTTCAATCTCTGCAGTCTAAGGTCTGGTCTTATCAGTATGCATTCATTTAGACCTGGATACTTATCAGCTTGTAGCCTAAGTATCCATTATATTTTAGCTCTCACTGTCAGATTTATTAAGTCCCCACTTGTATTACCTAAATAAATATATTGCAACACTTTGAAAGAAACATATGTCCATTATTCTCAATGATATGCTTAGCTAAAGCATTTTTTTTTATATTCCTAGTTCTTATATCATATAAATGTCTCATTATTCTATCTTTCACCATGTTGTTGGTCTTCTCAACATAAGAACTGGTATAGACATTACATGTGGCCAAATAGACCACATGTTCTGTTTTACAATCAGTGTCCCCTGGATTCAGCAAACAAACATGCAGGAATAAGTTATTCCTGCACGGCAGGGACCGTTCCTGTTCAGCACAGCAGCACGCCATGCATATGTATGAAGGTGCACTGCCATGCTGTAAATCAGGCATGGTTCTGTGTTTGAGTGCAGGGGGTGTGTCTGAGAGCAGAGCTCTCACAATACACATGCCCCCTGTACTCCAGAATTGCCATTTGACAATTTAAAACAAGCGAGAATGCTCATAATACCCCCAACCCGTCAGGGTAAGAAATCTGGACAAAGCCATAAGGGAGAATCATTCCTACCAAGCCAAAAGTTGATAGAATAACAGATTTAGCATAAGCACATAGGGCACACCTCCCAACCTGACAGAGTAAGGAATGTGGACAAAGCCATAAGCGACAATCGTCTCACAAAGCAGAAAGTTGATGGAATAACAGGTTCAGCATTAGCATGGATATTCTGAAGGGTACAAATAAAAAAACACAGCAAATAAATTTTTTATACATGCAATAAAGTTTAAGTATAGCTGCGCAGGTGTGCCCGTTGCTTAGCTACACTTAGCCCAGCTGAAATGGCATGATAAGTTAAAAAGCAATAGACATGCAGTGTAAATATAAGTGCAGTAGTGTAGCAGTTAAGCGTATACCTTGCATGTAGTCTTTCATGGTATGAGCCTTACCAAAGCCACTTCCATTTTGTATGTGTAAACATTAAAATTTTAATTTTTTGCACATCTATGTAAGAAGTAAAAGATTTTTCTCAACCAGAGTAGTAAATTAGGCCTAGATATGAGGTGTCAGTGTAATAAAGTAGTGAAACCCCCCATATAAACACAAGAGCCCCATACAGTATAATCACACAAGAATAAATTAATCACAGCACATTGGGGGATGTCAGTGAAGGTAAATAAATCTATATTATGTAATGAATGATGAATGAATCCCATACAGGTGGTAGACCAATATAATAAAACATAAGCAATGCTAAGCATTGCACAGCTATGTTGACCGGGTGTAAGCATTGTGTACATATGAATACTACGCAATGGATAGCCCAGCTAAGTGGATTTGTCCATTGGTAAGCAATGCTGAACCTGCCCCTTTAAGCACCGCCAACTTTAGCTAAGCAGGTTTGCCCATAGCTTAGCTTAGCTCAGCATTTTCAAAACCATCCAATCATGGAAAAGGGTGGGAAATTGGCTGTATTTAAACCTCACAGGTGGGAATACAGCCCATAACTGGTTGTAGCTCTCCACTGTACTGGGGCATGCAGGAGTCCAAGGTCATGGTAGGACTCCTGATAAAAAAAACATGATGTGAGACTGCTGCAGGACCAGTACCAGGGCTCCCAATATAAAGTGGAAGCCTGGGAAAGTCTCACCCGTGATCTCACCAATGCCACTGGTATCCCTTAGACTGGTGAGCAGGTCTGGCACCACTATGCCAACTTGAAATGGAGGGAAAGGGAGCTCTTGGAACAGTGGGTCCAAGAAGCAAGAGACAGGGGAGATGTCCCGACAGTGTGTAAGTATTCATAGCAATAATTGTTTACCAAAGTCCAGGCTGTGTATGTGATGGATAGGTATGCATAAATGTTTCTCTATTTTCATTACAGCTGCAGCTGAGCAGGCTGTGAACCAGGAAGCCCATGCCAGCAGGTTGCAAATTCTGCGTCGCGAGGCTGGTGAGTAACAATCCTGCTTGTAATAGTCATACCAAATAAATATAAAGGAGCAAAATGTCATCTGGCACTATAAAAATGTGTATGGTTTGTACTGAATAAACCAGACAATATGACAGTAATAGTCCCATATAGGTCATATTTAAATAAAAGTGTAACTGCCTGGCAATACTGTTCTAAATCCTGGACTGGTTGTGTTTACTCTGGTATTGTATGGTCTCACATGTTGCATTCACCAAGATCTGATTTGTGAATAGTACTGTTGTGTCAACTGTTTCTCACACTGTGCTACATAGAAAATATGTCTAGGAATGTCTATATAAGAATGTTGCAATTACAAGATTATATTGTGCAACCAAGAGAGACTGAGACAGAAAACACCGATGAAGGAAGAGGCAGTACTTTCTAAATCACTCTGATGAAACACAAATTGTTGTATTTTTAGGACACACAGTCATGGTTCGAATCCTGGGAGTGGTAGTAAGCTGTATACATAATCATACCACTCAACTGTACAGATTTCTGCAGAATGTCCAGATATTTGCCTCATATTTTTAGCCTGTTCTTCTATTTTCCTGGAAAATCACTCGGATGATCTCAGGATTGTGTTCTCTAAATAATGACATACATTTGAGTTTCAGACTTCAGATCCTTCACAAAATGTATATTAAAACAAATACTGTTACTCTAGCAACTTTCTAAACATTTATAAGAGCAATATTTAAAATATGTCCCTATTTGTACCCCCAGTTTGTCAAGCTTTGTACAGAGTTTTTGCATTAAGAGGTTGAGATGTATGTGTAGAATTATAACTAGGAATCTGGGAATATGTGCAGAAACAGTCAGGTAGTGTTAACAAACATTTCCTCCAGAGGTCTACCAGGTAAGAGAAGTAGAATTTAGTTATAAGACAGTTGAAGTATACACTGTGTACAAATATATCACTGACCAAACCAAGGCCATAGGGTATTGTAATAATACCTGTAGAGTAATGATTAGAGCAATGATCATTAAAGTTGTGAGTACTGCAAGGATAACTGATATCGCCCCCCCACCCCACCATATCTGCAACAATAATCAATGCAAACAATAAGTATATATATATATATATATATATATATATATATATATATATATATACACACACACACACACACACACACACACACACACACACACACACACACACACACACACACATATACATATCTATATATCTATATGGATCCCATACACAATGCTAACATTCCAGAATGCCGACAACCATATGGCCGACGCCATATGATCGACATTTGGAATGCCGACATTGTAAAAAGTCCACAAAAAAGGGAAATAAAATTTCCTTTAAACTGCTTCACCCCCTGTATTCCCCATTGGAGGTCTTCTCCCCACACCCACTGTAACTTTAATATACCAACTCCGAGATCGCACTACAGTGCAGGAATGGAAATCTTTCCATTCCGCACTATAGTGAGATGTCAGTTCAGCATCGTTGGCATTCCGAATGTTGACCATATGATGTCAGCCATATGGTTGCAGCATTTTGGAATGTCGGGAAATTGAAGGGGACCCATATATACATATATAGATATATATGTGTGTGTGTGTATGTGTGTGTGTGTGTGTGTGTGTGTGTGTGTGTGTGTGTGTGTGTGTGTCTATATATATATATATATATATATATATATATATATATATATATATATATATAGTGCATTCTGACATTGGATCCACACTCTGAACCTCTCACTGCAAAACATCTGACCAAAGGCACTCTAAATGTGGATGAAGGGGCTCAAAATAGGGGCATCTTGTATTTATTGCCATTATCCCTTCCTCCACAGCTGAACCATTTTGCCTTGCAACAAAATAATCAGCTTTTGCAAGTCTTGAACCCAGGACCCTGTACAACATAGCCACAACAAGTTACCAGTAAACCATCTGAGCTGTAAGACATTGGGATGATTTCTCTAACATATCATGCAGAACAGTCAGTCTGCCATAGGGAATGTATAATGCGGAAGCACTAAACATTCTAGTGATACATACACACACACACACACACACACACACACACACACATATATATATATATATATATATATATATAAATACTTATTGATATATATAAAGAGAATATATATAGAGGGTGCACAGAATATCAAACAGCCATTATTCCTGCAGTTGCCCCTCTTTTCAAATGGCCAGTGTCTGATTCTTTCCTACAAATGAGAATTATTGCATGAAACATATAGCCACACACAATGCAAAGGACATGACACTACACACAGTTTGCATACATATAAATGTTTATCTGTGTACTATTTAAGTTGTTTATACCATTTCTTATAACAGTTAAGTGTTTGAAATACATAATAACCGATTAATGCAACTCTCAAAGACAACATATGATACAGTAATCTGCAGAACATAACATACTTTGCTGTCTAGGCTAAAGCCTTCAAGTAGTACAACAGTAAAAAAATACACTTGTATTGAAGATAAGAATCAATCAACACTTAATTACAGATGTAGTTCAACAGCTCCAATTACACTCTGTAGTCAACCCCCTAGGGGGAAAAGCATCAATTGTCACAATATAAACGTATATGTTACATAACAATGCTTAACTTAAAACATCACTATCTCACTGACAAGCAGAACTGTGTGCAAGACAGTAAGCTCTAGCCCACCACTGCTCCTATGATGAAACGTATGAAAATATACAGCCATATACCTTTATGTTTCTTATTACTGATATTCCTCACATGTAACAGCCTAGGTTAAAACCATTTAATACCCCTCTCCCATATAATGTATTACAAGGGCATATAACAGTGTTCTCTATACACTGATCTTGGGACTGTACAGGGTTCACAGATGTTTTGTCCAGCTGAAGCCCTCATATATATGGACCATACCCTACAACTTGTGTGAGAGTCCACATCATCACTGGAATGATAGCAGGAAGATCAGCACTAAATAATGATAGACCATACCTATCAACCTCTTACTGCATGACAAAGCCTGGGATACAGGTGGAGGACAGAAGCTGAAACACAGGGCCATATTTGAAATATTGGTGTTATACACTGTGAAAGTTGCTGGTGTTACAGGATTGGTTGCAACATACCCTTACTCAGGAATATGAAGTCAGAAGCACATATGGATGTTGCCATGTACGGATAGCAATCAGTGGAGAGAATGCCACTGATATGTCAAGGACAAGACCTGTGTGGGGAACAGACAAAACATAACAGCCAGTCCTCTGGCCATCATGTGGATAGGGCCACAGTTGAGAGCTATGCAGACAGACTGCATTCCATGCAAAACTAGCATGTATACAGAAACCCTGTAATTCTAGCAGTATTCAATGCATATAACAGCAATACTCACACACTGTCCCTAGGTCTGGAACCTTATACAAACATGTAGTTGGCCTGTGTCCCCAAATCCTATTGTAAGAGATATTCCTACCTGCTGTCTGTAACACTGCTGCTCCCACACATGAAGGATGTCTTCCATACAGGAAAGGTAAAGGGAAAACACCCACATGATGTAGTTATTTATAGTAGTGGGTTGCTATGACATTGGCTATTGCAATTAGCAAGTGGGGAACAGCAAATGGTGCAAAGGCCATCACCTGAACATGATCATCACCTACAAAAGCCATGCTTCAACCTATTCAAACAAGCTCGATCCCAGTAGTGAAGAGACAGACAGCAAAAAAAAAAAGAACACATAAACAAAACATCAAAATAAGAAATAAGAAACAAGAAGACATCCTGTACACTGAAGGAACCTGAAGACAAACCAGGTATGTGAAACATGTAAACATGTAACTGAATGTAGTACTTGGTCTGTAATAATGGGATAGGTGATTATAAAAGATGTATATGTGCCATCAATACTTGCTGTAATGATGTCCTGCTGAACAAATGCTATGGACATAGCATCTGGCTCTGTCTGCAGTGGGCTGTACCTGTCAACTGTGCAGATCTTCACAGAATGTCAAGATTTAGCCATCATAGTGTTTGTTCTGTTCCTACAAACATCTATATTAGTCTGGCAAATAGCTGGAGATGGAAGTAATGAAGTCATGACAGACATATGAGTTTCAGACCCCACCACCTTCAGAACCATCATGGTAATGCAAAATGTATCATGCTACAAACTTCATAAGTTTGTAATAGGCATAGCTACGATCTGTCCCTATATATCCCCCCTAATGTTAGGCTTTGTCCACATGTGATGCTGTAAGAGGTGGATAGATTGGGTCACAGCTGAGGAGCCTGACACACCCTGGGAAAGGACAGCTCACATATGGCAACCACTAGAATGTTTGTCAAACAGTCGTGTCTGTGCCACTGCTAGGCCAGTTAATGGGATGTTGCCCATATCCATATGTTACCTGTGAATATGAGTGTTATACATGTTTGTATTGTAAATCTAGTATACCTATATAGGGCATGAGCATAATAAAGCACTGTTGAATATGTGTGTGTTAAACTGCATGTGAAATATTGAATTAATAACAGTACAGTGTTCTTCTGAGCAATGTTCACAGTTGTGACAGATATTTGTAGTCACTTACACATATACTTGTGTTATGGCAGCTATATTAATACTTTATCAAAACTGACTTCCCTGTTTTGCCACCCAGTGATGTGGACCAATGACCAGAAGTCCTGGTATAACAGTTTGAGATGTATGATTGAGCTGCAACACTGTAAATACAGTGTGCCATAATTACATAGAATACAAATGTTTACCAGGTATCCTCTGACCATGTTATGCATGCGTATGTTCAGCTGAAAGACAGAGAAGTAATAAGATGGGTCACAAGCAGTCTTGAAAATAGGATGTGCATGTTGCACATGTGTGTAATATCACTGTCACTGCATACAGCAAAATAAAATGTGTACTGCTACTGAATGCTGCATTGCCATGACACTGATATGAGTACTACAGTAGGCATGCTTATCACGTTGTAATTAGAGAAGTGTACAACTGTGTTATGACCCACTGTCCATGCCTACCACTTACAGCTATATCAACACCCATATACACTGGATATCAAAGTGTATACACCCCTATTGGAATTCCAGGTCTGTGTGTGTATGCCAGTGAGACCACAGAAAGCCATGTAGAAACCAAAAAGAAAGTATCTGATTTAGAAGGAATACTAGAAGCTTTTAGGCTATTTTTTCATAAACTTAATAATCAAAATGAGAAAACAGAAACACATTCAGCATTGAAAGCTTTTCTCAAAAACAATGTTAAAGTTAGGTTATTAGAGGAGCAGGTACAACTAATAGATAAATAAATAACAATAACAGAACTTAAAGCTGAAGTAAATAAGCTAAAATTAAACAAAGCTCCAGGTATAGATAATATCACCCCAGAAATGTTTAAATTACTATCAAATGAGGCTTTGCTGTTGTTATTGAATGTCTTTACATCAGTTAAAAATGGTAAAGACATTCCTCCTTCTTGGAAGTACACAATATCACCAATTCTGAAACAAAATAAAGATCCCAGTGAATGTTCATCATACAGACCCATTTCACTTCTTAATATAGATTATAAAATGTTTATGGCAATACATGCTGCTCGAATAAAACAATTACTACCACTTTTGATAGAGGAGGATCAAACAGGTTTTATAAAAGATAGGAACACTTATGACAACATTAAAATAATTTTTTCCTTAATTGATTATATAAATGTCACAAAAAACAAAATGAATGTTATTAGCTTAGACATAAATAGCGCATTTGATTCAGTGAACTGGGATTATCTGTGGTTAGTTTTAGAAGAATATGGCTTCTCAAACAACTTCACTTTGTTAATAAAATCATTATATGAAAAATCATTGGCTTATATAAAACTGGGATCTTGTCTGTCTAAATCTATTAAAATAACTAAGGGCACAAAACAAGGCTGCCCTCTTTCTCCATTATTGTTTGCTAGTCATTGAACCCTTAGCAAATAATATGCACGGATAAAAATATTGAAGGAATACAACTAGACAACAGCCTAGAGCTTAAAATTCAACTTTTTGCTGATGATATTTTAATTACCTTAAAAAATAATAGCAGTTTAAAAGCATTATGGGACTCAATTCAAAACTTTCAAAACTTTTCAAGTCTTAAATTTAATGAGAACAAAACAAATGTATTGCTTATAAATACTAATAAAAAGATCTAAATAAAAAATACCATAAATATATCTCTACCGATAATATAATTAAATACTTGGGAATTATAATAACTAACAATTTAGATACTACAATTGAAACAAATTATAAAGAGACCTTAAATAATATTAAAAATCTAATACAAAGATGGAATAAATTCTTCTTTTCAATGGAAGAAAGGCTTTATATAATTAAAATGATCATATTTCCAAAAATTCTTTATGTCATACAAGCTTGTTCTTTGCCACCAGCTAAATCGCACCTAAAACAATTAAATGATTTAATGGCAAGATTCCTATGGTATCCAAAAAACAAGGATAGCTATGAAGTATCATCTAGATGATTGGGATATAGGTGGCATAGGTTTACCAGACATAGAAATATATTTACATTCATCCATTATTAAAACAATATCATTATGGCTAAATACAAAATATACATCAAAATGGAAGCTAGTTCATGAGAGAATCTGGTTAAAATCAGGATTTGTAGTAGCAAATAAGTATACAGATTTCATACCAAACAATTTTATATGGCTGATGAAGGAATATATGATGATACATAAGAATAAAAATATAAGTTCCAAATACATTACTTATACATTAAAATTTTCCAAAATCTTATTAATAGCAATCCTGATATTAAAGCATGGTCATTTCTTTTATATCCAGTAGCGTACACACAAGGTAATATAATAACATTTAATATGGAAGTAGTCAACATGCTTAAAGAAAAGGGATTAATATATTGGCATCAATTGCTAAACTCTGGAAAACCTCTGACAATAGACCAGATTAAACAGAAATTAAATATGGAAGATAGTTCGTGGTTACATGTACAAGAATTAGGACAGTATATATTAAGCAAACAAGAAACAATGCAACCATCAATAAGACAAAATGTTACTAACCTTATAGAACATATAATATTACTAACGAATCAACCCATTACTGGAAAGGGATACTTATCATCTATTTATAAAACAAAAAAATAAAAATGCATAATAATGACAAAATATGGAATTATTATAGATCAGTTAATGGACATGTGCCAAATGACAGAGATAAAAAACTAATTCTTCTCTCTCCAAAGCAGACATCACTTTCATTACACTGGAGACTTTTTACATGGCAATTCATACACAGATCTTATGCAACCCCTCATAAAATGGAACTTATGTTTAAGAAAAATATTGGCTGCTGGAGATGTGATTTATCAATAAAAGCAGACTGGCAACATATGTTCTACGAATGCCATTTGATTAAACCATATTGGGATAAAATAAATTATTTTCTGCAAATGGTATTCAATGATAAATTCCAGATTTCAAAATCTATTATTTTGTTTAATGTACCTGTACCAGACTGTGTGCCAAGAACAAAATATGTAATCTTATGGACTCTCCTAGCTATTGAAGAACATTACATCAAACTGGAAATCCAAAGCTTCTCCAACTTTTAAGCAATTCATGAATATGGTGTCAGCAGTATCACAATTGGAAATGAACACTATTAAAGGAAGAACTGAAAGAACTACATCATTATACGTAGCATGGCAAAAAGTAACTGAAATACTGGAGAATAATGACTGCAGCAGATTATAATCAGGAAACAATTGTATAGAAAGTCAATTATATGTCAACAATAGACACCCTTGTAAATACTTTATTTTGGTTTTAATGTTCGATATCTGTTTAGAGGTTTTAGCATACCTTTTTAAATAATTTGTAAATACTTCATTGTCATAAATAACCTGCATTCATGTTTTCTTGTTTTTGGAAATGAATAAAAATATAAAAAAAAAAAAAGAAAGCCATGTCAAAACATTTCTCACCTCATATGTGACCCATAACCTGTATAATTCTATTGAAAAAGAAACAAAGCTGTTTCATGGAAGGTGAACAACCACTGCCAAGTGAAGATGTGATATGACATTAGAGTACAAACCAAGACAAATGGATGCTGTAATCATCTCAGCAGGTGTTTACATAACATATCAGTGTAAGGGTGTGCACACACATTCAACTGCATTACTGTATTGAGTATTAATGCCCATATGTTTCCACAGCATAGGTTATGTTCCCTATTGAACTGAGCAGGCTGTAGGACACATCATAGGTGGGGATTCTGTTGGCATGTACTTTTGTGGGGTCATGTTCCAATTGCACAAGTACCATGCATTGTAACAGGGGTGTGTACACTTCATATCCACTGTAGCTATATGGAATCAGCAGTACCTTACCTGTACAACTGTCCTCCACTAATGATAGAGTAATCTCCCTTGGTGGACAGCACCAAGACACAAAGCACATAATAGGTGGCTATAGTGGTTGTACAGGGACATATATATGCAGACCACAACTTGGAAGCAAGTGCACCTCTACCTGAGCAAGTATGTAGGTTCACAGGTGACTTCCTGTAAGGCTGACTATGACTAGAAATCAGACATATCCAAACCACCAAGGCCAATTGCAATCATGTCTACACATATGTACGCAGTCTCAGAGACAGTAACACAAGACAACCTGTACTGGGGGTAAAGCACAGCTCATACACAAATGCCATGGATACAGGCAACCTGGATTAGACAGGATAGGTGGGAACAGTGGCACCATGTCCGCAACATTAGTACAGGAGGATATGCACATCAACCACACTCCTTCCCACATCAATGATGAGCATGGACATAATGTCAACTGATGGCAACAACAGCAAGTCTACATGGGGCATGGGAACATCACAGTTTGCCTCCTACATGAACACAAGTATGTGCTCACAGTTCCATCACACACTACAGTCAAGCACACACATGTCACCATCCACATGGAAGATGGCCATTGTCATCCCTCTACACAGAAATGAATGGTGAATAGTGGATTATGCCATTAAGTGTTCAATATTGGGGGAACTGGACAGGTCAGAGCTAAAAGTGTAAATCAAGATGTCAAAGCCATGATAGCTTACAGTGTTATGGTGTAGTCTGGATTATTTGCAAGTACTATCCACTGTAGATCTGCATGTGAGCAACCATATGATGTCCTGTGACCTTTTTTCCTTTTTATGTCTTTCAGGTAAAATGTCCTGGGAATGTCTGCCCACATTCGCAAACCTGGAAAATGATGCAATCATCCAATACCTCATCATTTATTTTATTTTTATTTATTTATTTTACATTTGTTAACCGGGCTAGTCTGGCTGGATACATGTCCATTTTCAGCAGAGGCCCGAGGAGAAAAGCTCCACTATCATACTATAACTTTACACATTAAAAAGATACCACTAATAAAAATGGCAATAAAACAATAAACAATCAAAAATGACAAAAGAAAAAACAAAGTAAAATCGAATATACAGTATTACCAGGCTTGAGTGGCTCGATACATGTATATTTTTTGCAGAGGGCTGAGGAGGAGAGCTCCACTATTATACTAGAAACTTTATAATTTTCAAAAAATCACTAGAGCAGAAAAGATACAAACATTACAAAAAGCAAGATAAAATTTACTATCCAGAGTTAACTAAGAGAGCAGGTAGTGTAACAGTTATCAGTCAGGATTCAAGCATGGGCATAGCCAGTGATCTTGCAAATTAATTCTAATCTGTTTTTTGAAAAGGTGACATGAGGCTAGGGAGGTAAGTTCAGTGGGAAGTTTATTCCAATATGATCCGATAGCATTTGCAAATAAGGAGTCACCTGCTTTATTATGAGATTTGATAGTAGTTACTAGGAGCTTGTTGGCTGAACGAAGTGAAGTAAGATTTTTATAAGGTGTGATAAGGTTTTTCAGTATGGGTGTGTTGGAGGGGTAATTTAGAATTTTAAAAGTGATGACAAATTGCTGCAGGAGTATTAGGTTTGGAAGTTCAAGCCAGTTGAGTTTCTTTAAGTTAAGACAGTGATGAGTACGGAATGGAGAGCCAGTTGCAAATCTGGCAATACTGTGGTAGGCTAAATTAAGTTTCTGAAGGTTAGCTTTAGAAAGGTTGATAAAGGAGGGAGAGGCATACAGAAGTGTGGAGATGAGGTGAGTTTGGGCAAGAGATACTCGGGATGTGGCAGTCAGAAAGGGCTTAAGTCTGTAAAGGGCTCCTATCTTTTTATTTACTGTCTTGATAGTTAAATCAACGTGTAAGTCAAAGTTTAGCTGATTGTCTATGGTGACACCTAGCAGTTTTGTGGAATGGTCAGGCTTGATGATAGTGCCATTGCAGGACATGATGGAAAAAGTGATTGGAGTGGATTTAAGGGTTGGGGTGAAGAGTAGAAGTTTGTTTTTTTTTGGGATTTAGGAGCATGATCATGCATCATGCCATCCTCTTCGGCCGCAGGGCCCAGGATCTGTAGGAGAGGACCACCTTGTAGAATGAGCTTATCCACAGGGTAAACAATGTCAGTGTGCACAACCGAAATTATGAGCAGGTGTGGCATCGCTGCACAGATCTGATCCTCCACACCCATCAGTGTGCTGCTGCAGTTAGGAGGGACATGCTAGACACAGGTGGGGGTCATGCTATTCAGCCCCCACTGACACATGCTGAGGAACTCCTTGCCAGCCATGGTGCACCCACCTGCCAGCCAAGCCAGCAGGCTGAAGACAGCATTGTGGAGGTGGGTGCCACCCACACAATAGATGAGGAGCATGCAGGTAAGGCCCAATGGCACATTACTAGACCACTGTTGCTTATCCATTTTCATCTGTAAAGTATCTACATGCGTATGTCAGATAAGATAGTCTGTTGCTGCAGTGCAGTAATGAACAGATGTGCATAATCTCTAGTATTGTGGGTCTGTACTGTCAGTATGCTGAAATGCTGCTCCAATCCTGTACCAGTGCCACAGGTGTTTCTAATGACATTACTTCTCTCACAACTATTTAGGCCCCTCTGGTATACAACTGTGGCACCAGCCTGTAGCTGGTGAGTATGAAGTTGTTTTGTTCAGGTTTGCCAATACACCGGCCATGTTATGGCCATGCTATTTGCCATGCACATGTTTAACACACCTACACATAATGTATGCTGTGCATGTTCATGTATTGTTGGTGTTAACTGCACTGCATCACAGTGGTCACCATAGTGGCATATCTGAAGGGTATGTAAGAGTCCTGCAGTCTACCTAACAACCTGTCAGTGCAAGATGTGTGGACAGAGAGGAACATAATGGTGGGAAAAATTGCCTACAGTATGCACATGTCTGAAACATTACCCTTATACAGTGCCTACAACAGTGTATACACCACTATTACAATGGCAACTGTTCCTGATATAAACAATGGCAAATCACAATACCACATTCCACACCTTTTACAACCTGCAATGTGATCCTAACATGAGCAATGAATGTGTAATATGGAATCTTATGTTAGGACAACAAATATAGGGAACACATACCTTAACAAACACTGGAAGTATATATGTGCACACACTCCAAATAACATATTGTGGAAGCAGCTTGTCATGTACTGACAGCATTCACTCTTTTTGAATACACACCTTCCATCAAGTACAGGGCCTCACTGTCACACCAAGTAATGGTCTGCTGTCCAAGAAGTGTGCACACTTATGCAAACCACATATTGTATGCATCTCATTCATTATCTGCATGACTAACACATTTGTTTGATACTGCATTGGATTGCACAGGTCATATCAGGTGTGTGTAATATTAACAAATGCAGTATTGTGGCCCCATTGCATATCATAGAAGAGGCTGGCATGTCAACAAGGGTGTGTACACTACTTATATCCACATTAAGCTTTGAAGGTTGTCAGTGTAACTGAATTTTATTGCACATATATGCACTGCTGATGATGAGATCTACAAATCAAAGGACAGGCATAAATTACTGGCATCAATCCTCATATAATCCCAGGTATGTGTCATACAAACATATTGGGGCTGTGAACAACAGAGCAAACATAACTGCCACACATATACACATTCAGCAATGGTGTGTACACTTGTGAGGTATGGTGCACAGTGCATGCCAGTGTGCTGTACAGGTGCACAGCAATACTGTGTACATGGGTGCAGTGTGTTCCAGGGGAAGGGGCATCACCTACTAACACAACTCATGCATCACAGAGATGTATAATGTTGGTAACAAGGACTGATTATGGCTGCAGTGCCATATGTCATGCATGTTGACTTTTGGGTAATGAGAGGTATGTGTAATATTTTTTACAGGCAGGGTTGTCAGAGGCTGAATCTTTGCCATTGGTTGACATCCTACTTTTATCCACCACATCCCAGCACACAGTCACAATGCCCATACATACCCCATCACCAGTGGCCATAGATGAGAGACAGTTGGTAGGTGTTGACCTGGGATAGGAAAGTGTGGTGACTATGACAAGTGTGTCTGTACACATCAGCCAAGCCAGATGACCGATGAGGCACCATACAGATAGATGTACAGGGGTGGTTGTAGGAGGGCTGATGGCCATCATGCCCCTGGCAGAAGTGCCACATCAGGTGTCACCAGATGCATGTTTTGGGCCTTCATGGAGGCACAGGTATGTATGGAATGTTACACCAGAGATAGTCTGAGGCTCGAGAGAGCTAGTCTTCCTGCTGTACGTGACAACATCTGTGATCTTGTAGGTGCCCACTGTTATTTTGCAGAGGTCATGGATAGAAGGTTGGGTGAGATGGTGGGAATCCTCGACTGTGTGGTGTCTGTGGTAGAGCATGTGGCGGGAGTAGGGTGTCACCAACAGGTGGAGGTGTATGTGGATGTGCAACAACTCACAGCCACTCCTGTAGTGGCAGTACCAGTACTAGCACTGCAGGGGGGTTCTGTCCACACCACAATGCAGCAGGCCACCTGCACGTGGTCCTGGCTGGTCCCAACAGGGATGTGGATTCAGAGGACAATTGTCATCATCAGTGGAGAGTACCATATCCGGGCTTTTGCATGGTAGTGCCAGTGGAATCCCTGGCAGGCACAGTTCCCATGTCCATAACCAGATACAGTGAACTGTACACCCTGCCATGTACGGTCTAAAGCTGTCCAACAAACTCCTGTATAGGGCAGCCACATGGCAGAAATGTGTGCATACATACACACACACACACACACACACACACACACACACACACACACACACACACACACACACACACATATTACCAACACAGCTAGAGCACCTCCATACCTACACACACCACATCTGCACAGCCCATTTAATAAAGAACCCCTCCCCCACACACATGATGTCAACCAAATGGCTCACCCTTGGCCTCTGGAAAACCAACAACACATCCTGTGCATAGGATGATACCTGTGCCACATCCCTGTCATACATACCATAGATTCAGGGACATGCTAATATGGTTCTGATGCAAAGGCTGAATGTACTAAGGCTTAGAAATGTAATGCTGTTTAATGAAGCCTACATGGTGTAAGCGCCTTTTTGTTTAACCATACGTTAGCACCACTTGGGATAGCGCAAACTCACGCAAACCCACTTAAAGGTGCTCAAAACTGCCTTAACCACTCTGTCTCCAATAGTCCTTGTTCTGCCTAGAAACAAAATAAACAGCCATTATAGGTCTTGAACCCAGGACCCTCTAGACTATAGTCACAGTACTTAATCACTAAGCCATCTGAGCTGTACAAATGTCTGTTGCTTTTTCAAATTTATCATTCAGTACACGTACTGAATAGTATTGAACAACTGCTTTGACTACTACAATTGTTTAATAACAGTTAATGAAAATAGTGTTGAATCAGTCATGTTTTTATATGTAAATATACACATATCAGATAAATATGGTGGGATACATCTGAGAAGGTATCCACAACATTCATGTTTATACATAAGGATATGGATATATATATATATATATATATATATATATATATATATATATATATATATATATATACACATATGTAGATATATGTATACATGTACACACACACACACACACACACACACAGATACATATATATATATATATATATATATATATATATATATATATATATATATATATATATATATACTCTGCACCAAATGATGAATTTCAGGTAGTCATCCAATAGAGGCTGTCTAATTCAAAAATCCACAAGTCTCAGCCGTTCGCTTCAACAGTTTATTAAAAAACACACAGCACTGTGTGTTTTTTAATAAACTGTTGAAATGAATGGCTGAGACTTGTGGATTTTTGAATTGGACAGCCACTATTGGATGACTACCTGAAATTCATCATTTGGTGCAGTGTGTGTTTTTTGTGGATATATATATATATATATATATATATATATATATATATATATATGTATTTATATATAACATATGCCCATAACATGTAGTGGAGTCATACCTCAGCAACATATCTCACAACCTCTTAGTGCAAGGGAACATAATGTAAGTATTGCAGTTATAAATGTAGAATGTTGCTACAGTAACAGGGGTTATGTCAACAAACATGTTGTGTAGGAAGGCTCTTCTGAAACTGACATGTTCACCATCAGTTACTGACAGACATCATAAAATCATCATAGTGAAGTACCACAGACATCACAGTAATGATCCTATGCAATACAGCAGAAATATGACCAATAAACGTGGACAGTCTGAAACAATCTGGTCAGTCCAGAGGTATACACAGAACTCCTTAGTGCAAGACGTGTGGACCAAGCCTGACAAAGGGGATGTTTACACCATGAAAATTGGGATATATCACAAATACTGGAGTATATAAGCTCAAACAGTTGATGCATTCACACTCTCATATCTGTCCTAACACATATTAACTGGAGGAGCAGTGGTCCCAAGCCCACATACTTCCCATTAGTTAGTGACATGCATCTTCACAGTATCCCACTGCTTTTTCAGAAATACACAACACATAAGATGGCCAGGCAACAGTACATCTGACAAATATCTGGACATAGCATCACACTAGGTAAATATACTGAGCTGCTAGGCATGTCACCAAGCACTGTGTAACCTACAGGCAGACGTCCACAACACTAACACAAGTTTCCTATGGGGGAATACGCATGTAATTGCAAATATAGCAGGCACTACAGGCATGTAACAGCACAGAGTAACAGATGCCAATGTGAAAGTACATACCCACAACCAATCTCAACACAGTCACAGTCACATCATGGTAAGCCTAATTAATAGTACAGTATGTTGACTGTGTGAATAAAACCACCCTCATATTTGCCACTCACACACTAACACTATATATACTGGCCCAATTCACAGTGTAGTCTGATGCCTGACTGTGGTATGGGACATGTCTCAGTCTGACCCTACAAACATATACACTGATAGGGTAAGAGAAACTGGAGCAGAAAGCAACGTCAGATAGAACAGGACCAAGAAAACTGACATCTACTCCAGTCTGTATACAGGCCAAGTAACATATTCACAATACACTGCTACACAATACTGACACTCTGTCAACAATCACCATAAGTACACAGACCTCACTACTGTACAGGGTCTATATTAAATCAGTGAATGCTTAAAAAAGTGAATGCTGATTTATCGACCCCATGTAAGTGAAAGCTTACAATCCTGAACACTTAGAACAACGATTTTTTTCCCACGGGAAAAAATTGCTGTCCAAAAAAGAAAAAAAAAACTTTAAAACATTACATAAAGTGGGGGGCTTCACCCCCCATTCTCCCTGACATGGGGGGCTGTGTCCCCACACCCCCCTACTTAAATATACCAACTCCAAGATCATACTACGGTGACAAAAACAGCAAAATAATGAAGGCGGCCAAGCAATTTCTTTCCCAGGGAAAGAATTCGCTTATATGCCGTTTCAGTATTTTGCTGTTTTGCACTTTCAAGTTCAATCAAGATGCATTTGAAAGAATGCATCTTCGATCATATAATAGGAAACCTGTATAGACTACAACAGAATGTCCAGGTTTTGTCCTCAAATATAAGGCCTCCTATACATAACATGTCTGTCAGTCTGATATATCACTGGCTTGTTATCAGGAATGATGTCAGTAAACAATGATATACTGTACATATGCACCTCTTACTGCATGACATAGGGACATAGGGTGACAAACTTGGGGGACAGAGGCACAAACACAGGGCAATATTGACATATTGCTGTGATAAACTGAGAAAGTTGCTGATGTAAGAGGTTTGTTGTGACATATCTCTTCTGAGGGATATGAAGTCAGTAACACACATGGATGTCACCATTTACTGACTGCAATCATCAGAGTATGCTACTGCATTTCTAAAGACAGAAAATGTGTGAGTAACACACCACATCTAAGACTCCAAACTCTGTCCAGTCTGCAGATAGCCCTACAGGTGAGAGTTTCCTCAACCACATAACACTGCCAGGCTTTAAATCATGCAGAACAGCCATATCTACACAAACCCTGTCAAACCAACATTACTTGTAGAACAACAATGCTTACATTCTGTCCTCATGTCTGCAAAATCCTCCTCCTGTTTATTGTCCTGTCTCCACAGTGTTTGTTGTAAGAGGTGTTTCCAACTATCCTCTGTGATGCTGTTTGTCAAACACCCACATGAAGTCCTGCTCACAGTGAAGGAAAAGGGCCAACACCCACATGAAGTGCTTAGATTAAGGAGTGTGTTTCCATGCAATTGGCTACAGGAATGATACTACAGCTATTCCACATGCAATTGGCAATGGGGGGGGGCTCTAATTCATGTACAGGCCATCAGCTAATCATGAGCATTACCTACAAAAGTCAAACTGCTACCAATGCAAAACAAATGAAAGAGAGACAGAGTGAAAGGAAGAAAGGAAGAGCCAAGCATGCTTGTGTATGATCCACGAGTGGAGAGTGGTATCTGGGTATTATAACAGTTACCTATATTGTTTACTAATCCATACTGTCACATAGTTATTGCACATGGCAGCAGACATTTATAGCTGTGGATTGTCTACAACAACCTCTACATTGTTTGACAACTGTTGGCCTTGTAATGTGGACACTGGGAAATATAGGTCCTCAATATAACAATGTAGCAAAACCCACACTGCAATGGTTCCTGTCATTACACAATCACCCCAACACCCACACAGGATACTGATGAAACACACACACACACACACACACACACACACACACACACACACACACACACACACACTTGCTAGCACTGAGCTCTGTAGGTTCATTGCTTCACAGGTGTGTAGTAGGTGAATGGACCTGAAGGCTCTAAAAGGCTAGGCCAAGGTAATACCTTAGCATCAGGCCACATGACAATAGTCCCCCATGTGTCTCAGGGGTGTAGTCCCTGGAGTGGTCCCCACGGGTGGGTATTGTATTCACCATCCACTCATCTGGGCTTCTATTGTGTGTGGCCAGTGATGTGCACTGCTTTCCATGTATGTGACCTATATTCCATAACATGGACAATGTCTGGGTTGTGCACGTGTCCCACATGCATGTTATTTGACATGTGGGAGTGTAATTGAGGTCTCTGGGGCATGTTGTGTGGACAGATTGTTATCTTCTGATGTAACATTCCTGACCTCATTTGGTGAGACCTGGCTATGTAACTGAGGCTGTGATTGCACCTACATTGACAGCATGATACGGGTATTCAGTGGAGTTAGTGGCATCTGTCCATAAGGGTATGTGTATAAGGCATGGTATTCCCTTTGTGGGGGCACATTTGCAAACTCTACAATTGTTGTAGGCATCCAGTGGGGAACATGGCAAAAAGACCACTGTACACATTTATTTGGCTACTGAGGGGATGGAAAGTACAGTTTTGTACCTACCATAAATGTAGATGTCTGATAGGCATGCATCTGCAGTCCTTACAAATGGGTTGTCCTGTCGTCAGGCAGCCCTTCAGTCGGCCGGATTCCAAAGTCTGGGTCTGGCCTCGGCTGATGTCGCACTTCACCCGACATCATAGCTGCAGTTATTCGGGTATAAAGGTATCAGCCGACGCCATCTTCCTCAGTGTTTCTTGCCCCAGATGCCAGGTGCCCTCTAGGAAGGCTAAATTTGGATAATTGCAAAAGTTTCCAAATAATAGAGAGCAAATAAAAATAAACATGTATATACATATATACAAACAAATACACCATAATAGATTCCCCAGCTAGCTAGAAGATGGGTAAATACCTAGGAGTACCTCAGAGGGAAGGGGGGTGGGTAATCCTGACCGCAGATGCATGCCTATCGGACATCTACATTTATGGTAGGTACAAAACTGTACTATGTCCTTCAAGGATGCATCTGCAGTCCTTACAAATGGGTAGAATACCATAGCCAAACTGGGGAGGAGGAGTAATAAGATTATGGTGTAGTTAAGATCCCTTGCAAAACAGCAGTGGCAAAACCTGCTCGGGATCTGGAGAATAAGGGTAAATTATAATGCTTGGCAAATGTATGCACGGGCTCCAAGTAGCAGCCTCTAAAATGTCTTTGGTAGCCACTCCTGCGTAAAGCTGTAGTAGTGGCTGTAGCCCTTGTAGAGTGAGGTCTGATGTTTTCTGGAGTTTTCTTCCCATGGTAAGAGTAACAAAATCTAATGCAATTTCCTATCCACTTAGAGATTGTCTGTTTTGAAATTGCTTTTCCTTCCATTCCTGTTGCATATGCTACCAGTAGCTGGTCAGATTTTCTATTGCTCTTGGTTCTGTCCAGGTAGTAACGTAATTGTCTATGCACATCCAAGGTATGCAACAGTCTTTCTCCTCTGTTCTGTGGGTTGGGGAAGAATGTAGGTAGGTGGATAGCCTGGTTTAAAGATACCCTGGAGACCACCTTTGGCATAAAAGTAGGATTAGTTCTCATGGACACTCTATCTTGATGGAAGATCAGAAAGGGTTGTACTGCCATTAATGCCTGTAGTTCAGAAACCCTTCTTGCTGAAGTGATTGCAAGCAGGAAAGCAGTTTTCCATGATAAGTACTGTAATTCTGCTGTTGCTGCTGGCTCGAAAGGAGGGAGTGTCAACTTTTCTAGCACAAAGTTCAAGTCCCATGCTGGCAATGGTGGCTTTCTAGGTGGTTTTACATTTTTAATTCCTCTCAGAAACTGCCTGAGCAGAGGATGAGAGAAGACTGGAGGATCCAAGTTGTATTCTGCTGAAATAGCTGATGCATGAATCTTAATGGAAGAATAGGACAGGCCATTGTGGAAGAGCTCTGCCAAGTATTCCAGGATGTTAGCTATGTTTACCAGTGACACATTTTCTCCTTTTGTAGTACTCCAAATGAGATACCTTTTCCATTTTGCTGAATATTTTTTTCTTGTTGAGGGTCTGTGAGCCTCCAAGATAATGTCTTTAACCCTTTGAGATAAAACTGGATTATTTGGTCTTATGCAATGTTCCAGGCAGTCAGCTGCAGTGTTTTCAGGTTTGGATGCAGGGTTTTGAAGTTGTTCTGTGTTATCAGTAAGGGAACTAGGGGCAGAGGCCATATTTGTTCCCGAGACATACTCCTCAGTAATGGGTACCAATGTTGCCTTGGCCAGTCTGGAGCTATCAGGATGATCCTTGGACGGTCCTCTCTGATCTTCAATAGCACATTGTGCATCAAGGGAAGAGGTGGGAATGCATATGCTGTCAGGTTTTTCCAACTGAAAGATAGGGAGTCCACTTTCCAAGCAAGCGTGGGTATCCTCGTGCAGAATTTCTTCAGTTGGTGATTGTGTGGGGATGCAAATAAGTCTATTTCTGGTAGTCCCCATTTCCCTGTAATGGTTTTGAAGATGTCCGGATGCAGCATCCATTCATGGGCATCCGTGGTAGTTCTGCTTAGGATGTCTGCTAGTATATTTTCTTTTCCTGGCACAAAATTGCTTGTAACTGAATGTTGAAACTCAGGGCCACATTCCAGAGGTCCATTGCCATCCGGCATAGAGGGTATGAATGTGTGCCTCCTGTTTGTTGATGTACCACATAACTGTGGTGTTGTCCGTCCTTATCAACAGTTGACCCTGTCGAAGAAATGGTCTGAATGTCTGAATTGCCAGTTTTACTGCCAGCATTTCCTTATGATTTATGTGTAGGTGCAGCTGGTCTTGAGTCCATAAGCCTTGTATGCACTTGTCCAGCATGCCAACCGAGGTCTGTTGTGATGGTCTGGCTTGGTTGAGTGCTGTGGAAGGGCAGTCCTTTGTTTGATTGACAGGCCTGAGCCCACCATTGGAATTCCTGCTTCAGGCATGGAATTATTGGAATTTGAGTTTCTAGGCTGTGCTTGTGCTGAGACCATAAATTCCTTAGGTACCACTGTAACTTTCTCATATGTAGTCTGGCATGTGGAATCAATATTATTCAGGATGCCATGTAACCCAGGGCTTGCAGGACTTTTCTTGCTGTTAGCTGGTTCTGCTTTGTTAATGCCATGAAGTAGAGGAGTTGTTCCTGTTTTCTACTGTTAGGAATGCCATTTGTTTTGATGTGTCCAGCTCTGCACCCAAGAAGGTTATCCTTTGGGATGGTATCAGCCTTGACTTTTTTATATTGACTGTGTATCCCAGGGCTTGCAGTAGATGAATGACCCTTTTCAAGTCTTTTGTTAACTTGTTTTTGTTGTCCGCTTGTAGCAGGCAGTCGTCCAGGTAAGGGTAGATTTGAATTAAGCCTGCAATGAGCAATTACTGATGCCAGGCATTTCGTGAACACTCTGGGCGCAGTAGATAAGCCAAAGGGCAATGCTGAGAATTGATAATGCTCTGATCCTGCAAGAAATCTGAGGTATCTTCTGCAATTTGGTCATATGGGGACGTGCAGGTATGCCTCCTTGAGATCTAGAGTTACCAGCCAAGACTCCTTGCCCAACATGGGAAGAAGTTGCTGTAGGGTCAGCATTTTGAATTTTGGGACAATGAGGCATGTGTTTAAAGTGGACAGGTCGAGAATAGGTCTCCATTGGTTTTCTTTTCTTGGTACCAGGAAGAGTCTGGAGTAAAATCCTTGCCCTTGTTCCATAGATGGTACCCTTTCTACAGCTCTCATCCTTAGTAAGTGAGTTATTTGTTTTAGAGCTTCTGCCTTTTGATTTGGAGGTAGGTTTGGCATTCCTCTCTTCCTTGGTAGAGTATGGAAGTGAAACCTGTAACCTTGGTGTATTGTCTGTAAAATCCATTTGTCTCTTGTGATGTAATGCCAATTTACTGTAAATAAGGCTAGCTTCCCGCCTAGGGGCTCTTCTTGTTGTTCCTGGTGTGTGCCAGAGCCCCAAGTCACTGTGATTGTCCTGTTGTAGTGGTGGTGGCTGGATCTGTGGCTGTACCCTCTGAGCTCTGGAGGTGTCTGGAAAGGACCAATTCTTGGAAGGCCAGTTCCTGCTAAACCTTGAGGTTGGACCTGCAAGAAATCCTTGACTGTCTGGACTGATTTCGCTTTCTCCTCCACCTTCTTCAGCACCTGCTGTGCAGGGGAGCCAAACAAATTGAGCTTATCCATGGGAGCATCTAGGAGCTTTGATTTAACATGGTCTGGTAATGACTGCTCTTTTAACCATGCATGTCTTCTGATCACTGTACCAGTCATGGCTGATCTAAAGGAAGCCTCCAGTGCATCATAGCCGCATTTTAAGGAATGATTACTGACCTGCTGAATGTTATGTACCATTTCCTGAACAGTTTTTTGTCTAATGGTTCATCCGAGGACAGCTTTTTGGTTAACTGGTCTAACATAAATTCTTGATACTGAATCATGTGGAATTGACAGTTCAAGGCCCTAGCTGAAAGAGTAGCAGAAGTGTAAACTTTTTTTTCCCTCTCCTCTAAGGCCCTAGATTCCCTTTCAGAGGGGAGGGGGTTTTTGGCAGAGGTAGCTGCTACAGCCTTAGGTCCCTGGGAGATAGTTTTGGGATCCACAACAGTAAGTACTGGAGGAATGGCTAAAGGCCTATGCTGTGGCAAATGCAGAAAGGTTCTAAGCCTTTTCCTAGAGTCTGAAAAATCCTGGCCCTGCCATTGAAATTGTTCCGGTTTCCCCAAAAGAAAATTCCTCAGGCGGAGGCAGAAGGAATGGACTCTTCAGCATCAGAGTCTCATAAGAGAAAAAAGGGCCCTCTGGAGAGTAGGAATTATCTGATTCATCAGAGGAGTCATCTGTAGAAACTGGCTCAGGGGGCTCTACTCTGGGCCTCTTCTCTGGAGGTGGGGTGAGAGGCCCTGTCTGGGTGAGGTTGGGATCCCGGATCAAAGAAATGAGATCCTCTGCTAGACTAAGCATTTGTGAACTAGAGTTAGGCCTGTGAGAGGGGTCTTAGCAGGGCACAGTTTAGTTGGATTTTGCTGCTTAGCCCTGGCAGGGCCTTTCGAGACATGGTTTGCAATTTAGCTCAGCAGCGTGCAGTGCAGAGAAATATCCAAAGGGATAGTATCAGATAAATCCTGAGAACCCCTCAGCAAATTCCGACATGCGTCTAAGCGTCCGTCGTTTGAAAGAAGCAGGCTAGGAAGAGAGCTGCGTCGTGGTCTGGGCGAAACGCCCTAAACAAGGTAAGCAGTATGGTGGAAATCTTTATGAGGTATTTGTTTGTTAAACAGTTATTCACTTTTTCTGACATCGGCTGAGGCAAGAAAGAGTCCCCAGCAGTACTTCTTTTTTTTAGTCTTCGGTGTAGTAGTAATCTCTGGTTCTGACCGACCGGCACTTGCGAACAGCTTCGCTTCGCCACGCCACAAGAAAGACTGAGGAAGATGGCATCGGCTGATACCTTTATACCGAATAACTGCAGCTATGGCGTCCGGGTGAAAGTCGACATCAGCGCGAGCCACCCAGACTTGGAATCCGGCCGACCGAAGGGCTGCCTGACGACAGGACAACCCATTTGTAAGGACTGCAGATGCATCCTTGAAGGGCATCAGGGTGCCATGTCCTTTTACTTGCTGGATAACACACACTCAGTCAGGAGATATAACACATCAAAGTACTTTCTTATGTCAGTGGCACTGTTGTGGTCAACAGGCATGTAGTCCACTGCTATCACACCGTGGTTACTATCTGGGAGGCAATATGCAGGGAACAACAAATATAGTGGTTGTTGCCTAGCCATGTGGGTCTGTGTATGATACATGAGTGGAGAGTATTCTCTGAGTAATGAAAATGTTGCCTATATTGTTCACTAATCCATACTGTCACATGTAGGGCTGTGGATTGTCTACACCAACCTTTCTGGTGATAAACATCTGCCGGCCTTGTAATTTGGACATTGTGACATATACTAGCTCCTCAACATAATAATTTAGCAAATCCTGCTCCACAATATGCAGGGAACAACAAATATAGTGGTTGTTGCCTAGCCATGTGGGTCTGTGTATGATACATGAGTGGAGAGTATTCTCTGAGTAATGAAAATGTTGCCTATATCGTTCACAAATCCATACTGTCACATGTAGGGCTGTGGATTGTCTACACCAACCTTTCAGGTGATAGACATCTGCTGGCCTTGTAATTTGGACATTGTGACATATACTAGCTCCTCAACATAATAATTTAGCAAATCCTGTTCCACAATATGCAGGGAACAACAAATATAGTGGTTGTTGCCTAGCCATGTGGGTCTGTGTATGATACATGAGTGGAGAGTATTCTCTGAGCAATGAAAATGTTGCCTATATTGTTCACTAATCCATACTGTCACATGTAGGGCTGTGGATTGTCTACACCAACCTTTCTGGTGATAGACATCTGCTGGCCTTGTAATTTGGACATTGTGACATATACTAGCTCCGCAACATAATAATTTAGCAAATCCTGCTCCACAATGGATCCTGTTATTACACAATCACAGCAACCCCCACACAGGATACTGATTCCAGACACACAAACATTTGTCAGTACTGAAATTCAAACCCCTACCTAGCTATGTATTGCTACTACAGTGTACCTCATTTATCACAAGCATCACAGAGCTTATAGGATGAATGTTGTCCCAAGCTACTTCTAAGGTGAGGAACATCACCAGCCCTTGTAAATACTAGCATCGGGTGATGTAGTGCATGAGAGATCCCATGAATAATTTTACCATACACACACACATTTACATTTGCCAGGGGTGAGGTCCAAACCTCTACATAAAAACCTTTTTGGACCATTATGTTACTCATTTACCACATGCACCACTGACCTTCCATGGTTTAGGGTTGGCAACAGTTACTTCTAAGGTGGATGATTTCTGCAGGATGGCTAAAGCCACGCAATGAGATGTGTACTGGGTGTAAATGGTGCCAAAATCTTTGAGGTACGGACATACATATGTACACACACAAACACTTGCCACGGATGAGATTCAAACCCATACCTAGGTAGGTATCGTTACTACATTGTTCCACATTTGTGGCACACGCCATGGAGCTTACATGTTGAAGAGCTGTGCCAAGGTGTCTTTGAAGGTGAGTAACATCAGCAGCAGTGCTAAAGGAGGGGTAAGGGGAGAGCAGTAAGTGTGAATGTCCATAAAATCAGGTATCAAAGACACGTACTCTCTCACACAAGCACACACAGGTTCACAGTTTACATGTCTGGGATTAGAACTCCTACCTAACTAGTATACTACATGATAGGATTAAGCAGTTACTGCACATACCATGGAGCTTATATGTTGAAAAGTTGTCCAAAGGTATCTTTGAAAGTGACTAACATCAGCAGCAGTGCTAAAGGAGGGGTAAGGGGGGAGTAGTAAGTGTGACTGTCCATAAAATCAGTTATCATCAAAGACACACACACTTTCTCGCACAAACACACACAGTTTCACAGTTGCCATGTTTAAGATTACACCTTTTACCTAACTAGTATGCTACAATATAGTATTGCACAGTTGTCACAAGCTCCACGGAGCTTATATGTTGAAGAACTATCCTAAGGTATCTTTGAAGGTGACTAACATCCACAGCAGTGCTAAAGGAGGGGTAAGGGGAAAGTAGTAAGTCTGAATATCCATAAAATCAGGTATCACCAAAAACACACACCCTCTTTCACACAAGCACACACAATTTCACAGTTGCTATGTCTGAGATTAGAACTCTTATCTAACTAGTATGCCACACTATAGCATTACACAGTTATCACAAGCACCATGGAACTTATATGTTAGAGAGCTGTCCAAAGGTATCTTTGAAGGTGGCTAACATCAGCAGCAGTGCTAAAGGAGGGAAAAGTGGAGAGTAGTAAGTGTGAATGTCCACAAAATCATGTATTATTAAAGATACACACACAGACGCACATAGTTTCATAGTTGCCATCTCTGGGATTCGAACTCCTACCTAACTAGTATGTTACACTATAGTATTACACCATTATCACAAGCACCAGAGGCTTATAGGGCAGGCATTTGGCCAAAGGGTTATTTCAAGGTGACTGACATCAGCAGGCATGCTAAAGTAAGGCAATGGGAGGTGGAGTGAGAGTGAATGGCCTCAAAATCATTCATCTCCACACACACACACACACACACACACACACACACACACACACACACACACACACACACACACAGAGTTTCACAGTTGTCCTGTCTGGGATTAGAACTCCTACCTAACTAGTTTTCTGCACTACAGTATTATACATGTATCACAAGCACCATGTACCTTATAGGGCTGAGAGATGGCCAGAGGGTTATTTCAAGGTGATTGACAGCAGAAGTGCTAACATGTTCAATGGGAAGTGCAGTGTGTGTAAATGGGCCATACATCATTCCTCTGGAAACACCCACACACACACACACACACACACACACACACACACACACACACACACACACACACACTCAGTCACATAAAGATTTACATTCAACAGGATTGGGTATACAAATGCTAGATGAATACTGATTTGTACTATCATGTTACACAGTTATCACAAGCACCACAGACACTATAGGGCTGAGGGATACCAAAAGGAATGTTTACAATGATTGACATCAGCATATCATCTGATATAGGCCAATTGAATGTGTGGTGGGTGGGACAGGCCTCATAATGGAAATCTCTCTGTCACTGTCTGTCTCTCTCTTTCCCTCATTTGTGTGTGTGTATGTTTGACATATTATAGTGTGTTGGACTTGGATATGTGTGAGTATTCCTATCCAATGCGTGTGCAAAGCATGAGTGATGTACATTGTGGTGTGTGTGTGCACAGACATCTGCAAGTGACAGATATGTATAGTCCACTGTGTTGTCAGACATGGGCTTCATTTCTCTAAGTGTAGGAGCATGCCCAGTATGACCTTCTGTATTGAGTGTGTGAATCCATTCCAGGTAGGGTTGTACTTCTGTCCAGGGTTTGGTGTTCTACACCTACAGCTAACAACTTGTGTCTGCAGGATATCTGTAGATAGGCTGACAATATGGAGTCACAATGGGAGACAGTGTGATACTGTAACTATTGCTGTCTGTGCTGCTTGTGTAACATGGTTGTTGTTAGCAGAGATATTCAGACATATCTACTGTTTTACACTGTGATGTATTGTGTCACCAACTACTGACAGATATACTTATTTGCTCACAGTTATTTCCTGGGAAATACAAGATGAATGAAGCTGTGTCCAGTATTGTGGTGTGCAGTCTACATATTCTTGCACATTCATGCAGTCCTGGAGGGGTAGCTGCAGACACTTGCTGATGGGTCTGTGTAAATGGTCCAGCACCTTGGTACTATGGTGGCTGAGGAGCCTCTTCTTGTTCATATATTGATGTAACAGAATGGCCATATCCTGCTGTGGCCATATCTCTCAGCTGTACAGATACACCCAGGTTACTCAGAGGCAGGGCTCATATATCTGGTCAGTTCCAATGTACATTGTGGTTTACAAGCAGGTTTGTAGCCACCCATTACTGGGTTTGCAGGCAGGGGTAGTATGGGCACACATCAAAGTTTCAGACTTCACACACTCCATGATGTCCATGCTTCTACACCCCCACTCTGTTATTCTATCCTCTTCCAACATTATGCGAGCAATATCTGAGAAGTATCCCTGTAGTTGGCCCTTCATCCAAGCAGTATTTAGGGGTTGGTCCACAGTTTATGCAATAGGACTTGGTGGGCATGCTATTGGGATTTCTCAACATGGCCTTGCATTTGTGTTCTGTTGACTGTGCTAGGTTGTTAGTTGGAACTCCATGAGATACCATACATTGGCACTACGGGTCAGGCACAGACCTTTGACAGAGGAATGTAGACCATTTGGTAGTGATGCAGGCCATCTATAGCAGGCCAATGCATTCTGTCACTCCAAAATTCCCAGGCTGTGAGCCAGTGGATTCCCCTAGGGTGACAGAGTAAGTGTGTAAGGTGTTAATGACAATAGTTCCTGTCCATATTAATCCATTGGTCTGGATGCAGGCAGGGTGCTGCTTACAGCTAGGGACACACCTTCATAGGACACCTCTCCAGCATGTTCCATTTTGTGGGTATTCCCATACAGAAGTGGGGTCATACTATACTCATTCCCAACAGCGAGGATATGACTTGTGATAAACCTGTGGCTGATGGTGGGGTGAGCTCAGTGCATGTGTGATATGGAAGCTACTTGCAGCTAACTCACAAATATACATGGGACATTCCCCTTATGCTGCCTTGTGTGGGGACATAGGCAGTCTCTCATTACATCATAACTGTGCCTTTTGTGGTCTGCCAGTGATTGGCTAGACAACATCAGTATTCCATACTACACAGAAAACTAATGTGCTGCTAACCTGTATGTACAAATTCCAAAGCTGTGTGCAGTTGACAGTTACATTTTATGTACTCTGTCTAGGGTACTTCCATCTGTGCACTGTGCGTATGTCTGGGCCCACATTCATGGCATGTCCATCTTTCAGACAGTGACAGATATTTTATTTATTTATTTATTTGCATTTGTTAACCGGGTTGGTCCAGCTGAGTAAGAATTACCCTTTTTCAGTGGAGACCCGAGGGGAAAAGCCCCAAACAGACATACAAATACATACGAATAGAGACAACTTAACAATATTACAGAGGGAAAACAATATTATGGATACAATGGATAAGAAAAACAAACAATGAAAGTTTGAGAATATGAGTAAGGTAGGCCAGAGGCATGCATGCAAAAGATTTATGAAAAGGTGTTCTGAGCAAGATCTCTGAATTAAGTTAAAGTAGGCAAAGAAATGATGATTTAGGTGTGGAGTTAGTAGTGTGGGAGTTTTAGGTGGGAGCATGTGAAGGACATTCCCATTCGGAGGAGAGATGGGAGAAGCATGGATTTGAAATTGTTGTGGTTAGGTATATTACGTAGTGGTGTGGGGAGATTGTTCCATAGTTTGGCTATAGTGTGGGATAGTAGTAGTTTACCAGTTGGGTGGATGGGTTTGTGTACATGCAGGAGGTTTTGGCCTGTGGATCTCAGGGTACTGGTAGGTGTGGAGGGTGTTAGAGATTTAGCAAGAGAGGGACATTCTGCTGGTTTAAAGATGAGTTTGTGGGCTGTTGTAAGTCGTAGGTACTTTAGGTGGTTGTGGAGTTCTAGCCAGTTTAGGGTGTGTATGGAGTGACAGTGATGGGAAGAGTTCTTAGAATGGGTTGAAAATTTGCAGATTTTGTTGTAACAGGCCTCAAGTTTAGCACGGAGTCCGAGTTGTGGGTTGGAGAATAGGGGAGCACCATACATCTGGACAGTGAGTATGGATGACTGCTGACATGGATATTGCTGAGAAGCATTGTGGTTGACACTGCAGTTGTCGGAACATGGCCCTGTCATTCACAGTACTGCCCATAGACCACTGAGACACAACCCTCCATGCCTACATGCTGACCACTTCCAGACAATATTGAACATATGACAACCTAACACATGGAACCCTGCATATTGTACACATCCAACAATCTATCCTGTAGATTGTGGCAGCTCAGGTAATCTGTGTTCCACTGTTATTACACCTCACACTTACACGTTACTGCATTTCTACATAGAATTGTGGGGAAGGGGGCACACCTGATGGCTTTAAATATTTGCTATGACTGTACTGGTATTTCAGGTACTCTGTTGGCTTCCATTTCATTTTGTATTCTGACCTACCATGCAGACTGGGGGCATATCAGTAGAGTACAGATCTTAGGTTTTTATTGACCTACATTTCAGTTTCAGACTTCTTACCCTTCAGAACTAACATACAATTGCCAGACCTGTTGTAGTCTGTCTGTGTAGGTCTGGAGGGGGGGGCTTGTTAAATGTTGCCATCAATTGGAGGCCTTAGCCCAGCCTTTCTTTATGGTCATCTAAACCTGTCCTGCTGGCTGAAGCTGGTTTTGGGTATGTGTGCCTCACTGACATGCATGTGTGTGTCTAAACCTCAAGATGCATGCACTCGAAACTCTCCTTAGCATGGAGAACATCGATATCTGTGCAGTAACAGAAACCTGGTTCAAGGCTCCCAAGAGCACCCCGGCACTACCAGGTTATACATCATACCATGCTTTTCGGCCCCAAAACTTGGACCGAACCACAAAAGGAGGGGGAGTATCAATATTCGTCAAAGATACCCACACCTCCAGGTTGGTGGCACAGCACGAAGCATCAGAGACTATCCATGTGCAACTAACTGTGGGTAAAACTGCCTTCCAGTTTATAGCCTGCTACAGACCACCCTCCCAAACACAGGAACCCCACTCGGCCTTCCTGAGAATGCTGGAAAATATGAAGGTCTCTCCAAACACCATTATATTGGGTGACTTCAACTACCCAAACATAGACTGGGAGCATTACTCTAGCTCCAACACCCTAGTCCAAAGGTTCCTAGAATTTATAAACTCAAATGCTATGGAACAACTTGTTACCACTCCCACAAGAGGGGAAAACATACTGGACCTGATCATTACCAACATGGGGACACTATGCTCCAGACCAGAAGTGTATCCCTCACTGGTAAGATCAGACCATAAACTAATCTCACTGGATATTCACATCCCGACCCCAGCCCCTGCCCAGAAAACCACAGTGAAAAACTTCTCTAAAGCAAATTTCACATGCCTCAAAACAGAGGCGAAATCCTTCAAAGCCCCAGGGCCTGTGGAAAATACGGCCCAGACCGCAGAATCCTTTATAAACGTATTCTATGAACACCTTCAGGAATGCATGGCTCATGCAATCCCAAATAAAACCAAGACCTAATCCTCCAAAGGCAGATGTCCTGTCTGGTGGACCCCAGCCATAAACAAACTATACAATAGAAGGAGGAAGCTACTACATGATAGAGCAAAATCCCAAAAAGGGAAGGCATCTCTGATCAGTATTAGCAAAAAACAACGGGCACTCATAAAATCGTCTAAGGCCAGCTTCGAGAGAAAAATTGCACAGGACACTAAGGATAATCACAAGGCTTTCTTTAGTTATGTTAGGAACCTGGGTGGGAATTCCCAGATATGCTCAGAATTAGTCCAAAATGACAAAAATACACGAGCCCACAGCCATTGCCAACATCCTAGCTGACAGGTTCAGTGCAAACTTCTCCCCTCCCACCAAAGGGAAAATATCTATCCCAACAGAGTGCTGCCCCTGACATCTCAGATGCTCAGGTAAGAGCCGCCTCTCCAAAGCAAAAACACAGCATCAATGGGACCAGATGGTGTCCCGGCTGCGTCCTACATGAACTCCAAGAAGAGCTAAACCCAAACATAAAACTACTGTTCAATCTTAGCCTTACTACAGGATATGTACCCAAAGAGTGGCGTACAGCAACAGTGGTCCCTCTCCACAAAGGTGATGCCTCAAAGGATCCTGGAAACTATCGCCCCATAAGCCTGACTAGCTTGGTCTGCAAAGCTATGGAAAGGATCATCATGGACCTCATAAATAAAGATATTGGGGACCTACAGACACTGGATCCTACCCAGTTTGGCTTTGTTAAGGGCAGATCCTGCCTCTTAAACCTGGTCGATTTCTTTGAAACAGTCACCAAGGCCATTGACGAGGGGAAGGTGGTCCACACAGCCTACCTGGACCTCGCAAAAGCCTTCGATACAATACCCCACTCGGGCATTATAGATAAGCTCACCAGCTTAAATATAAACCCTATGTCACTAGATGGGTTGCAAACTGGCTCAAGGACAGAACCCACATGGTTAGAATTGCTGGAGCCATGTCAGACTCCAAACCAGTTACAAGTGGCATCCCACAAGGCTCAGTCCTGGGACCTCTCTTGTTCGGTATATATTTCTCGGCGGTACAGGCCAACACGGAAGGACTGTGGCTGACCAAGTTCGCAGATGACTGCAAACTGGGCGCCATAATCAACTCTCCAGCCGACACAAGCATCCTCCAAAAGGGCCTCATAGAAACAGACAACTGGTGCCAGAGCCATGGCCTCAAGCTAAACGCCAAAAAGTGTATAGTCATCCCTTTAGCAAAACAAAGTGCCCATAAATTACCACATGGGTGGTAATCCATTAAGTACAGAAGAAGTCATTAGGGACCTTGGGACCCAAGTTGATAGCAATCTCTCATTTGACAACCACATGGCCAAAGTGGTTAGAAAAACATTTTATATAGCCCACCTAATCATGAAGGGATTCACATCTAGATCAGGCGAGGTCATGTGCCTCTTTACTCATCCCTCATCAGGCCCATAATTGAGTACAATGCCCTTTTGGGATGTATCTTACCAGACACCTGCAGCAACTGGAAAGACCCCAAAAGTACCTCACCAAGAGGATCAAAGGGCTCAAACCGATGCCATATGCTGCCCGGTTAAAGAAACTCCAGCTCTACTCAGTGGCATACCGCCTGCTCAGAGGCGATCTGTGCCTGACGTATAAAGCCATGTCCAACCCGGAATTAATGGACATGCTGCACCTCAGAAAATCCAAATCCCATCGAGCTACGCGCTCGAGAGACTTGAACCTCAGCACTGAAATAAATAGGACATGCTGGAGGGACAGATTCATAACCCAGAGGCTCCCTTCACTCTGGAATAAAATCCCAGTCCAGGTTAGGCAGAGTCCCACATTGACTCTCTTCAAGAAGAATCTTGATGAGTGGATGGGAGATCATAGGTTTACCCCGGCTATCACTTCTGTGTCCAGAGGCACAGTATAGTAACCTCAAAAAAAGGCATAGCAAAATTAATTTAAAATGGGTGGCGAAAGCCAAACACACTCTGGCTAGGCTTATAAATGCCCTAGGGCAGATAGCCTAGTATGAGCCTATGAACCTATGAACCTATGGACACACATTTGGGCCACCAAATGTACTGCCATGGGATTTTCTCACCTTGTCTAGTACTGCCCAGAATGTTGACACCAGTATTTGTTATGGATTTCATGCTGCCCATATAGGTGTCCACTATCTGCTGCCATCCCATTCAGCCACCCAATTCACTTGCATGCTCACATCCATACCATAGATACAACTATCAGAACATACTACTCCATTCAGCAATTGATATAAAGAGTGACTTACCTTGTGGCTTTGGCAGTATTGAGGACGATGCTGGAGTGCTGACTATGTCGGATGCACATAGTACACTCCCTATACATGTTAAAGCACAGGTAGTGTCATGTTTTGCATCTCTTTCACTGTATGTGTGAGTCAGAGAGAGATGTCATTCCCTGGGTCCCTACTGTGTCAGTGTATGTGCTATACATTGCCTCTTTGCCAAGGCCTGCGCATACTGGGCACGCCTCATTCTGCCTACATGGGCAGGCTCAGGTAGTTACTCCTCTGAGTCCCTCTGTGCCTGTGATGGCCTTGGCAATGGTTGGGTCTGTGTGGCCTTGCCCTGTGCTGTTCCTGCTGCAGCTGTTTCCACAGGATCAAATTGTGTAGCATGGCACATACTATGAACATTTGTGTACATGTAGCTGGAGAGTACTGCAAGGCCCCACCAGATATGTTCAGGCAATGGAACCATGACTTGAGCATCCCAAACACATGCTCTATTATGATTGTGGTTTCTGTGTGTGCCTCATTATGAAGTTCTTGTTCAAGTTTGTGTATTTCTGATGGGTGTCAGCCACAGCTCCAGTGCATAGCCAGCATCCACCTCCAGGTGGCCATATGTGATGTCCTCAATGGCAAATGACTGGTACAGCTGTGTCATATGCCAGATGTGGGAGTCGTGATAGCTTCCACGGCTGCCAGCACACACAGTCAAGGTAATGCCCTAGGCATCGCACATGACCTGGCAGTTGATGGAGGGGAAGCCCTTGCAGTTTATGCAGACCCTACCCTGCTCAACGGGTGGTGCTTTTATGTCTACGTGCGTGCAGTCTATAGCACCCACTACCTCAGGGTATTCTGCTATTTGGTGGAAGAGATGCATATTGCTGGTCAATGCCTCATGGCCGTTGAGGAAATATATGTGCTCAGTGGCATGTGCTGACATCCAAAGAATAAAAATTGGTAGGAACACCACAGCTTCATACAGTAAAAGTATTTATTTGTAAAAATGGACCAGATAAGCACTTTCACATTGTAAAACCAATGCTTCTTCAGATCATAAAAACACTAAGTCACAACTCAGTTTAAAAATAGTTAGATGTTCAATCAGCTATGTTAATTCGTCACTTCATTAAACCAATTTCCTCCCTTTCAATACAGGTTTAAAGAGACATAAGCATTAATACCAGAATGTTTATCAGCCTGTAGCTTCAAGATCCATTTAAGTTCTACTGTTTCAGTATAGTTAGTGAGTTCACCCCCCCTCCCCCGGTGACCCACATGAACTATTTGTAGTACTCAAAAAACAAACTCATGTCCAGCATTTTCTTTACTATGTTTAGCTAGTGCATTGTTCATATTGCAGGTCCTAATCTCATAAGAGTGACTAAAAATTATATCTTTTAATCTCTTATTGGTCTTACCAACACAGAGTCCTATGCAGGACTTGCATGTGGCTAAGTAAATCACATTTGCTGTACTACAATCTGCAAAGAATCTGGGACTAAAATATATTTCATCCGTGGATGGTTAAACACTTGTCCCTGTGAAATATATGTACAGGCTCTGCAATGCCTGCAACTGTATATACCAAGTCTGGCAGATAGCAAGTTACTTGACCTAGTATTACAATTCCCTGTGCACAGTTGTCTTTTCAAGTTTAAACAATTTTTGTTCATAAATGAGGGATTGTTCCAAACTATTTCAGCTGTCTTGTGAGTAGTCCCCAGTTTTTCTTATTGCAAACAGAGCCTACATCATTTGTGTACTTCAGACCAAATCTGTTTACTGACAAAGCTTCTATCCTTATGGGCAATAGAAGCATGTCTAGAGAAGTATGGGGCAGCAATGTTTTTTCTATCCTTGACCACCTTCTCTTTATGCTCTATCAGAAGGTCCTTACAGCCCCTTTTCAAAAAATGTTGACTCAATGTTTTCATGAAATGCTTCCTCTTGTGTGCATAGCCTAGAGGCTCTCATGTGTTGGCCTCTTACTACATTAGGATATATATGCCTGGGTTGCATACTATCAAAGGACAAGTAATTATTTTTCCAACATCCCTTTCAGAATAAAATGGTATCTATCTGATCCATTTGGTTAACCACTAATCGTACATCCAAGAAATCTATCTCTTTCTGTGACATGGACATAGTAAACTCCAAAAATTCAGTAGCATGGTTAATGTAGTGAAAAAAAAAAAAAACATACAATTCTTCTTGGCCTGTCCCCACAAGATAAAAACATTGTCCATTAAACGACAGTAAAATCTAATGTGTGATCTGTATGTATTGTTATTGTTAAGCACAAATTGCTCCTCCCATGAGTTCTTTATTGCATTTTCATATGAATTTGCAGAGGGGGGGACTATGCCCATTGTGTCAGGGGAAGGATGGGTCACACAAACATGTTCTTTATATGTGGAAAGTAAGCTTAAGACAATGTTGGCTTCGGTCTCTGTTGTATTCAGGGACACTGAGCATTTTTAACTGATCTCTTCATGTTTTTGGAGAGTTGTGGTGATATAATCGGGATTTTTCTTGTGACCCTTGATGTAGTGAATTTATTTATGTGCATCCTGAATGAGCATGGCCTTGATCCCATTAGAGAACTGTTGAGACACAGAGGGAATTTCGATAACAGTCAAGTTGACATTGTTTGCTGCTTGTTGATTTGGTTCTAAACAATATATTTTTTTTGTATAGTAACTGCTTATATGCACAAAAATGGGGGGTGTCCATGGGCACTCCCTGTGCAAATTCATATGCAAATGCAGTAATGAACTCATAGGAGGAACAATTTGTGCTTAACAATAACAATATATATAGATCACATGTTAGATTTTACCTTTGTTTTGTGGACGATGTTTGTATCTTGGGGGAGGGGGCCAAGAAGGATTGTATGGTTTTCTTTGCTACATTAACCATATTACTTATTTTTTTGAAATTTACCATGTCCATGTCACAGAAAGAGATATATTTCTTGGATTTGTGATTAATGTTTAACCAAATGGGTGAGATAGATACCAATTAATTCCAAAAGTGAAATAGTTACTTGTCCTTTGATAGCATGCACCCCAGGCATATATATCATAATATAGTAAGAGTCCAATACATGCGAGGTTCTAGGCTATGCACACAAGAGGAAGCATTTCATGAAAACATTGAGGAATTGAGTCAACATTTTTTGAAAAGGGGCTATAAAAAGAACCTTCTGATAGAGCATAAAGAGAGGGAGGTCAAGGACAGAAAAAACATTGCTGCTCCATACTTCTCTAGACGTGCTTCTAGTGCCCATAAGGATAGGAGCTTTGTCAGTAGACTCAAATTTGTTCTGAAGTACACAAATAATATAGGCTCTGTTTGTAATATTATACGAAAAAAAACTGGGGAATACTCACAAGTGAGAACAAGACACTGAAATAGTTGGGAACAATCCCTCCTTTGTGTACAAAATTGTTTAAACTTGAAAAGAAAACTGTGCACAGGTAATTGTAATACTAGGTCAAGTAACTTGCTATCTGTCAGACTTGGTATATACAGTTGTAGGCAATGCAGAGCCTGTACATATATTTCACAGGAACAAGTGTTTAAACATCCACGGATTAAATATATTTTAGTCCCAGATTCTATGCAGATTGTAGTACAGCAAATGTGATTTACTTAGCCACATGCAGTCCTGCATAGGGCTCTGTGTTGGTAAGACCAATAAGAGATTAAAAGATAGAATTGATAGTCATTCTTATGAGATTAGGACTTGCAATATGAACAATGCACTAGCTAAACATATTAAAGAAAATGCTGGATATATGTTTGTTTTTAGAGTACTACAAATAGTTCATGTGAGTCACCTGGGGGAGTGAACTCAATAAATATACTGAAACAGTAGACCATAAATGGATCTTGAGGCTGCAGGCTGATAAACATGCTGGTATTAATGCTTGTGTCTTTTTAAAACCTGTACAGAAAGGGAGGAAATTGGTTTAATGAAGTGATGAATTAACCTAGATGATTGAACATCTAAATGTTTTTAAACTGAGTTGTTTTTATGATCTGAAGAAGCGCTGGTATTGCAACATGAAAGCACTTACCTGGTCCATTTTTATGACTAAATACTTTTACTGTGTGAAGCTGTGGTGTTACTGCCAATTTTTATGCTTTGGATTTTCATTGTTTAACTGTCAGTTACCTTTATCAGTGGATGTGACTTGGTTCTTGTGTCAGCATGTGCTGACATGGCATCCAGGAACTGGTAGAGTACCCTGGATACTGATGTCTGTGAGATCCCCATGATATCCCCAGTTGCACTTTGGAAGGTACCTGTGGCTAGTATTCTTAAGCGTCCACATACCTTGGTATCCACTGAGATGGGTTCCCCTCTGTTGGTTCTGTGTGTGAGACGTGGCCGGCACAGCTCAACAATTTGCTGTAGAATGTCCCTGTCTACCATATAGCGCTCCACTATCTCCAACTCATGTAACCCCTGGTAGGTTACCCTGGGTCTGTACAATCTTCTCCTTCTCCTCACTGTGGGTTGGTCATCAGCATTCACATCCTCACCACCCACAGCCTTTTGCACATATTGATGTATGAGAGTGACATCAGCCCCTAGCATTTTGTTAGTTTTGTCAAGTAAAATGTACCTGTCTGTGTACACCAGTGGTGTAGCGTTTGTGGGAAAAACCAGCCTGGAAGGTGTTTGCATAGTTTATGTAATTGGCTGATTCTGATACATTTCACCTGCCAGCTATGCTAGTTCTCCTTGATTGCCTTCCTACTGCTGTTTTCCCTTCCCATTGCCTTCTCGTTTAAGCCCTGAGGAGCGGCACACATACCCAGTGCTCATATGTGAACAGAGCTGCTATTTCCTGTTTTTTTTTATTTTATTTTTCTTTAAACCTGGTGCACAGCGCTCACACCTGTTTAGGCAATGTAAACCCTGGTAGGCAGCCTCAGACACACCCCCTTCCTTAGCTGTGCTTAGCTAAGGGCAAACATGGGCCACAGAGCTCCAATAAGCTTACAGCAAGCATGACACTCCCCCTTATGAGGTCATCTACCTCTTAGACTTATACAATGGTGTTGCTGCACCTACACGGTTGGGTGCAAGCTAACAGTGAGATGAAATCTGTGATTCAGTATCAATCCCCTCATTTGCATAAAGCAAAATGCTAATTCATTTTTACCACACTCACAATGAGCCTTCCCCCTTAGCAACCACTATTCCCTGGTATTGTTGTCTTATGCATGGCATTGACTATTATGGCAAAATGCTGAGTTGGGTTTGAAAGCTATTTCCAAATTTTTTGTTTATATTCAGGCCGATCCTGTTTGCTCACTGCTGTCCTACGCTTAAATGGCTGAGATCGACCAAAAAGAAAATAAACTTGTTATTTATAAAATTGCAACTATTTCATGCCAATGGCCATATATTTGGCCATTGGCATGCCTAACACATTGAATACATGCTTTCTTTCAAGCTGTCATGCCTCCATTTTGTAATTTGCAGAAATGTATTCGGTTAGTAACATAGTAACAGAGCACAGACGCCTGCCTGCTTTCTGGATCGCTAATTCATCTCATTTGCATGGTTTTCACCAGCAAATGAGGTAATTAGCATATAGCAGTGGTGTCTGTGTAGGAATAGTGTAGGAGTGCTCGTGCTCGTCCCGGGACCCTGTTCCTGGATCGCTCATCGGCCATATTGCATGCAGCAGCTCTTTGATTATTCCTGCACTCTGTGCAGAGCTTGCTGAATCTGGGGGCATATTCCTTCAATCTAAATACAAAATTATATGTCAGATGCTGAAAACTCTGTTCTCTGGAGATAATGGAACAAGATTGACATGAACGACATGCATATGTACCTACTTTGATCTGGTCCCTCCTAATTGCAATTCTCTTATCATTACTACATAATGATCCTGCTTTTTATTAAAGTTTGCAGCTGTGGTAGCTATATTGTTTCATGTTTTTTTATACACTTGTGTGTACAATATCGGCTTATATTTACTCTCTGACTGTTGGTTTTCTTCTTTTTGTTTGATACATTATATACAGACTTGGGCATTACATGGCTGAGGAACCACCTATTGAGTTAGATTATAGTTTACCTAACCCTACTTTACAACTGAAATGGAAGAGAATGATTCATCCCACTAGAAATCCACTCTTGGATTTTTCTTCTGATACATCCAACACCTCTGTACAAACAGAATCTATGGAGAGGTATGCATGCATGTATGTATGCATAGGGTGTGGGAGCAGAGGATAAGTTCCTTTTGTGGTATTAAATGCCATACATATTTAGCAAAGGGTCTACTTCGATTGGTCAAAGTTTCAGTACTTTGAAATCCAGTTGTGAGAGACCACTTGTTCAATGTACTGAAACTTCGAAAACCGAGTACGGAGATCACAATACAGCGCTGAATAGGAATATTCCCTTTTCCTCACTGTAGTGCATTCTCGGAGATGGTATATTAAAGTAGGGGGGCTTTTTTTTGTTTTTTTTTTTGTAGTCAGCCGATCCGGCGACTAGGCTTCAGAGAAAGTGCATTTTCATTGAAATGCACTTTCGCTGAAGTGGGCATCTACTTTCCTTTTACGAAGTAATGAAATTTTGACAAAGAAAAGTAGATCCGTAGCAAACTTCTGTCAGAATTTCAGTATAGTTCTGCATTAGCGGAAGCAGCACATGCATGTGGTTTGGGAGTTAATGGGGTTGGCAACCTCCTTACAGAATTAACAAAGCCTGATCTATACAATGAAGTTATGGAGGTTAATGACAGGTGGTCCACTTATAGAACTAATCATTTCTGATAGTTTTTCCTTTAAATTGTATTCATTTCAAATCTTTCCTATGTAATTTATTGTTTCCTGTATCACTAGATGCAGTCTTATTTAAGTGGGAGGCAACAACTTTCTTTGTGCTGCCACAAATGTCACTGCCAAAGTAGGTTTACTACTGTCCACCTTGGCATGTTTTTGATGAGATAATAGTATTAATACTTCCCAACATGTGCACCAGGACTGACTCTTATAAGCTATTTGACCACAATCACTTTCCTTGCAGCAAGATTAACTGCTTGTTGTAGACCCACACACCAGTAGGCAATGAGTATGGGTCAGGTAAGGGTAGGAAGAGCTGAGTAAAATGTAATTTAAAGTGAATGCACAACCAGTTCATACGCATTCTAGAAAAAGTTTAATATAATGACCTAATTACCTATGTTTCACTCTGGCCATGATTGGGATAAAGCAGAATATTGGTAGTAAGAATGTAATGATGCTTACTTAACTGGAACCTTGGGTTAAATGGAATAGCAAGTGTATTTTGCTGTTTAACCTGCAGTAATTTAAATTGCAATAAAATATGTCTTTATACTTATCTCGCTACCTATGTATATATCTATCTCTAGCTATCTGTCTGTCTATCTGTCTCTCTTTCTGTCCATCTGTCTACCTTTAGGTATGTAAAATAAGAGAAATGGTTAAAAGAAGAAGTGTTGGAAGTTTAAAGTGTGCTACCTGTATCAGGCCTGAATGCTGTGTGCAACCTAAAGCAAATTTACTCTCAATGAATTGTAAAAAGCCATTTTTCTTTTCAGAGGTGTTGTAGTGCTTGCAGCATGTTGAATATGCTCCAATATCTGGAAAAGACAAATAATTTAACAGCTTCTATAGTGAGAGCCCCGATCTTAGCAATTGTTAAGCACCCCCTATTTCACTTGTTAAGATCAAGTTTCGTGCTATGCAGTTAAATCTGCCAATACTGACCAGCAAATGGCAGTGGCAGAATAAAAACAGATTTGTTTTTGCCTACTGTTTGAGCTGGTAGTGTGTCTCTGATGTTGTTTAACATAATGGAGTGTGCTACTGCCTTTATGACAGTGCTCACAAAGTGTTTTATGGCTTTGAAAGGCAGCAAAACACTGGGTCATAATCCACTGCATGCAGCGGTCAGAGGAGACTCAGACGTCAACTGAGACTAAACTGAAAGCCTGGAAATTGACTTGTGCAAAAGCACATGAATTCAAAAAAATACTCAGGGCTCTAGCATCTTAAAAAGAGATGAAATAGGTGAAGACAAAGAATGGCAGCATTTCAAAACAGCTTGTATGAATATGATGAAAAAGATATATCGTTTAGCCAGGCATGGAAATTAAGTGCATAAGGAAAGATGGTGGTGGAGTACAGAAGTTCACAAAGTTATCAAAAGAAAAAAAGGAGTGCAGGAAGAATTGGGAGTTAGAAAAGATGGATCAATCAAAGAGAGAATGCTGACTGGCTAATAAAGAGGCTAAAAGAATAGTCTCAATAAGGATGACATCCAAGAACTCCACTAGCTTATGCAGCGTGTCTCAGCAGATGACACAACAAAGCTGTCTCAGTTAGCGAGGCAATAACAGAAATATAAAGAAGATAATCAGTAGACCCCATACATAAGGGATGCCAACAATATTCTCACCAGGTAAGAGGACATGAAGAGAAGATGGAAGGTGTTCATCAGGAATCATCTGAATGAGAAACAACCCTACAGGGACTCTGTTGCTGCAAGCACAGCCTAATCTGAAGGAGGAATGAGAACGCAACTTAGAGGAAGTACAATGAGCACTAAGGAAGAGGAAGCCATGGAAAGTGCAGTCTCAGATGAAGTCACTGCAGATATGATTAAGCTTTAGGGGAGAAATGAATCCAGAGGGTGTTCATAGCAGTATGAAGAGAAAGGCATACCTCAGATGACTGGAGAATAAGGATTTTAGTGCTACTGTACAAGCATGAAGAAAATATTCACACTTGCAGCCAGTACAGAGGCATCAGACTCATCATACAGCATGGAAGTACTAGAGGGGAGTTAATAAATGAATACAAAGAATACTAGAAAATTAGACAAGAAATGAGCGGTTCAGATTCATGAGTGCATTGGTACTAGGCTATTGACCAGTGCGGATCTTAAGAAGCCTAGTCTTTTATTCCCATGGTACTTTTTAGCCCTTAGTTTTTGTGTACAAATAACCCAGAGGTGGGCAGAACAAGAATAAGCTGGGACATTTACTTGTTGCGCCTATCAATGAAGGTCATCAGAATTCCATACAACTGACCTGAAATTTGCTGTGAGACAGAGACTGGAGAAGAAGCTGGAGATGACAAAGGAGTGAAATTGGGCATTTCTAGACTCACAGAAAGCATATGGCAAGGTCAGAAAAATGATTTGATCAGTACAGTAATGGCTCTTAGCTCCAAAAACATTGATCAAATTGGATCACACTATGTACAAGGATATGATGATAAAAATAATGTCAATGCTTGGACTCACAGAAAGGTTCCAAGTGTGAGTGTGTAGGCATCAAAGCTCAGGTCTGAGCCTACTTGTCTTCATACTGGTGACGTTACCACATCAGCAAGCATTTTAGAGGGGGCAAATAAAAAAAATGTCGCTGTATGCAGATGATTTGGCCCTAGAGGCAGTCACTCTGAACAGGAACTCCAACAAATGGTACGCCACTGAAATGCAAAACTTAAGGCACATGGGATGAAACTGAGTATACACAAAACAGTATCTTGACAACAAATGAGAGAAATTATAAAAAAGTTTGAAACTGAGGTAAAAAGAAAAATAGGTGAACAGGTTAGCATGTTCACATATAGGTTCATAGGTTCTTAGGTAGGCAGTAGTCTGTCTGCCCAAAGGCATTAATAAGCCTAGCCAGAATGTGTTGGCTTACACCGCCCCCTTACATTAGTTCCCTGTGCCTCTGTCCAGCAGAGCCACTGAAGTGATCCCCGGGGTAAACTTTCTGTTTTCCATCCACTCATCAAGGTTTTTCTTGAAGAGTGTTAGCGAGGAGCTCTCCCTTATGGAGACTGGAATCTTGTTCCAAAGCATGGGAAGTCTCTGGGACAGGAATCTATTCCCTCCAGCACATCCTATTTGTTGTTGTGGTAAGGTTTAGATCCCTAGAGCATGTGGCTCGAAGGGATATGGTTTTCTTTAGGTGGAGCATGTCCATCAATTCGGGGTTGGACATGGCCTTGTATGTCAGGCAGAGATCACCTCTGAGTAGGCGGTATGCAACTGAGTACAGTTGGAGTTTCTTCAGTTGAGCTGCATAAGGCATCTATTTGAGGCCAGTGATCCTCTTGGTGAGGTACTTCTATGGTCTTTCTAGCTGTTGCAGGTGTCTTGTAAGGTACATCCCAAATGGGGCGTTGTACTCTATGATGGGTCTGATGAGTGATGAGTAGAGGGGCACAATGAACTTTTTTGATCTGGATACGAACCCTTTTTGTGATTAGGTAGGCCACATAGGATTTTCTAACCACTTTGGCAATGTTACTATCAAAGGAGAGATTACTATCTGCTTGGGTCCCCAGATCCCTTACTATGTCTTCCGTATTTAGGGGACTACCACCTATGTGGTAGTTTGTGGGTACTTTGTTTTTTCCAAAGGGGATGACTATGCACTTTTTGGCATTTAGCTTGAGGCCATGACTTTGACACCAGGTATCTGTCTCAGTGAGACCCTTTTGGAGGATGTCTGATTCAGCTGGAGAGTCAATTATAGCCCCTAGTTTGCAGTCGTCTGTGAAAATGGTGAGCCATAGTCCTGTGTTTGCCTGTACCTCTGAGAAGTATATGCCAAACAGGAGGGGTCCTAGGACTGAGCCCTGGGGAATGCCACTTGTAACCAGTTTAGAGTCGGACCTAGCTTCTGCAACTTTCACCATGTGGGTTCTGTCCATGAGCCAGTTGGCAACCCATCTTGTGATGTAGGGGTTTATGTTCAGGCTGCTGAGCTTGTCTATAATACCAGAATGGGGAATGGTGTTGAAGGCCTTTGTGAGGTCTAGGTAGGCTGTGTGTACCACCTTTCCCTCATCTATAGCCTTGATAATTGCCTCATAGAAGTCCACCAGGTTTAGGAGGCATGATCTGCCCTTAACAAAGCCGAACTGGGTAGGGTCCAGTGTTTGGAGGTTCCCATTGTCTCTGTTAATGAGCTCCATGATGATGCACCCCATAGCCTTGCAGACCAAGCAAGTCAGGTTATAGGGCATTAGTTCCCAGGGTCTGTTGTGACTCTACCTTTGTGGAGCAGAATAAGTGTTGCTGTGCACCACTCTATGGGTATGTAGCCTGTGGAGATGCTGAGTTTGAACAGTGTGTTTAGGTGAGAGGTTAGTTCATCTTTGAGCTCATGTAGGACACAGCCTGGGACACCGTCCGGTCCCATTGATGCTGTGTTTTTGGCTTTGGACAGGGCTGTTTTAACCTAAGTGTCTGTGATTTCAGGGGCTCTACATTCTTCTGGTATGGTTATGGGCCCTTTTGGGGGTGAGAGGGGGGTGATGTTTGCACTGAACATGTCTGCCAGGATATTGGTGATATCGGTCGGTTCAGTGTATTTTGTGCCATTCTGCACTAACTCTGAGCAGATCTGAGCATTGCCACTTAGATTCTTGACATAGCTAACGAATGCCTTGTTGTTATTTTTGGAGTCCTTGGCAATTTTTCTTTCGAAGCTCGCCTTGGATGATTTTATGAGGGATCGTAATTTCTTGCTGATACTGATCAGGGATGTCTTCCCTTCTTGGGATTTTACTCTTTTCTGTACTAGTTTCCTCCTTCTATTGTATAGTCTGTTTATGGCAGGGGTCCACCAGACTGGTTTCCTTTTCTTGGAGGAGTGAGTCTTGCTTTTGCTTGGGATAGCATGATCCACACATTCTTGTAGGTGCCCATAGAATGCATTAGTAAAGGATTTTGCAGCTTAGACAGCGTTATCCTTTAACATGGGGGCTTTGAAAGTTTTCACCTCGGTCTTAAGTAACGTGAAGTTTGCTTTTGAAAAGTTTTTCACTGTGGTTTCCTTGTCAGAGGGTGGGGGCAGAATGTGGATATCCAAAGTGATTTGTTTATGGTCAGATCTAACCAGCAAGTGGTTGACCTCCGGTGTGGAACACCGGTCACCCATGTTCGTGATGACCAGGTCCAATATGTTGTCACCTCTGGTGGGAGTGTTGTCCAGTTGATCCAGGGAATTTGAGTTTATAAATTCTAAGAAATGTTGAGCAAGGGAGTTAGTACTTGAGTAGTTCTCCCAGTTAATGTTTGGGTAGTTGAAATCACCCAATATTAGGGTGTTCGGTAGGACCTTTTTGTTTCCCAGTGTTTCCAGAAATGCAGAATGAGGGTCCTGGGACATGGTGGGTTATCTGTAGCAAGCTACAATTTGAATTGCAGTTTTGCCCATTGTTAGTTGCACGTGGATGATCACTGAAGCTTCATGCTGTGCCACTAACCTGGTGGTGTGGGTATCCTTGATGAATATGGATACGCCCCCGCCTTTTATATTTCGGTCCAAGTTCTGTGGCCGAAATGTATGGTATGAGCTGTAGCCTGGTAGTGCTGGGGTGCTCTCTGGAACCTTAAGCCAGGTTTCTATTACTGCGCATATATCAATTTTCTCCATACTGAGGAGTGCCTCGAGTGCGTGCATTTTGAGGTTTAGGCTTCTGGCATTGAGTAGCATTACCCCTAGTTTTTTGTTACTTGTGCTATTTACAGTGATGGGTTTGTCTTTTGAGCCATGCCTAAAAAAGGCACTATGGGGTTGGCAAGAGCCTTGGGCAGTATTCAAAACCCTAAGGGTGACAGGTGCAAGCCATCTCTAGTGAAGCAGCATGGATTGTCGAGCATGTCATCCCAGTCGGACAGACACTGGATCCCCTTTGAATGACACCAGAAACTTAGCCAATTGCTGAAATTGATAATTTTTTCTTTATACCATGGTATCATTCTTGGTGAGGGCAGGATGCTACTCAGGGTCAGGGTCATACTGGCCTGGGCTATGTGATTTGAGAGCTCTTACATGTCTCTTTTCATGTAGTCCAGGGAGGTATGGCTCAAGTCATTCACACCAACATGGACAATGACAGAGTCATATTTGTACTTTTTCTGGAGTGACCTGAGTGCTTGTGTTATGTGGCGGATCCTGGCACCCGACAGGCAGCTAACAGTAACCTTCTCCTTATTCCACCTAGTGAGTGGGACATCAGTGTGCCTGACTATAGAGTCACCTATTACTAGTATGTTGGGTATGTTATTTTGCCTTAAGGGCTGTGATTGCATGGCATACTGGTTTTGTGAAGTATGTGTTTCATGGTTTGTGTTTGGGGGTGGAGGTTGCTTGGATGTCTGCTTTGGAGGTCTCTGTTGCTTTTGCAGATTTTTATTTAGAGCCTTCAAGTATGTTTTTGTGGATTTATGTGTGTTTTTTGCCAGTGCTGGTTTGATGGGTCTATGTGAGGCTGGTGTTGTGATGCGTGTATTTCCCTTCTCCTCTTGACTGTCTGATCCAACTTGGGTTGAGAGAGCTTAGCCTCCAGTTGCATGCATTAGTGTTTGGTGGTAGGAGGAGAGGGTTGTCTGTGTACATGAAGCAGTTGTAACATTGCCTCAAAATGCCCACATTCACCAGTTGGACTGGAGATTACACCTGAAACTGCCCTTTGGACATGCCTGGATAGGTACAGTGAACTGTTTTACTGAATGGCTGGTAAGGTCAAAGAGAGCCTCATCCTTCTGTACAGTATAGGCGGGTCTAGTGCTAGGGTTTATAAGTGCTTGCTATGAGTTTTGAGCAAGTGCTGGGCTGAGAAATGAATGGCTTGAGTGCTTAAGTTGAAAGTTTGTCTAGTTCCAAGGGAAAAATTGAAGAGGAGACTTTGTGGATTCGGAAATAGTTAAACCCTAGCTAACCGGCACTGCCCGGCACACAAAACCGGGCAAATACGTTTTTATAACAGGGAAATGAAAGAGATAGAAATTAGCCTGAAATGGCCAATAAACTACTAATTTCTGAGCTGATACCTCATCTAATAGGTATGGCTGTGAACAAGGGAATTCTAAATTAAGAGGTCAAAGCTAGAATCATATGTGCTGCAGCCAACTGGCACAAAATTTTAGAGGTGATATATGATAGAAAATTGCAAAAAAATGAAAAGAAAAGGCTACTAGTGCTTCTGTATGACCTAGAAACCTGGAAAGTGAAGGCACAGCAGCTAATAAATCTTAAGGTGAAGAAGGCAAAATGTGTGAGACAGGGAGTAGGATGCATATTGCAGGGCAGATGAAGAAATAAGGACAGCAGACCAGAAGCCAAAATAGCCTCAAACAAAGAGAAATTCGAAGAGAACTGATTTCAGTGGCTTGGTCACATTTGCAGGAACGTAGAAGATGAGCTGATATAGCAGATTTGGGAGAGACACAAAGAGGGCAAGAGGAGACTGGCAACCATCCAAGATCTGGATGAACTGCATGATAGAAGACCTGACATAGACTGGCATGACTGTCAAAGAAGGTAGGTGGGAGACTGAATACTGAATAAAAATACATGCTGGCAGTGGACAGTGTATCCTGACTCCATGTAAAAGTGAACAAAAAAGGCTGATGATTCAATATTCACAGTGTCAACTTCGTTAATAAGTAATAACGTTTTGATATGCAATCTCATATTTTCTCTCTCCATCAACTCATGTTGCCCTGTTCAGAAATGTCCTACTGCCCAAACTGCAATATAGCCTTCCACTATTAGTCTTTAATTCACCACACAATACCTGAAGATTACAGACAGCAGAAAACAAAATTTGCAGATTTGCACATCTGGAAGAATCTTTGATCCACAAGCGCAACCTACTCAAGTGCATCAAATGACTACCAGTAAATGAAAGGATTGCCTACCTTGAAAAGAAAGCTTCATCTGATGCTACTGTCATACTCTCTAAAAAGAAGGCCAAGCTGACACCATCTCCTCAACTACAGCCACTTTAAAACTACTGCAGGTGAAGGGGCTTTTTGGAGACTTGGAATTGCTCTAAGGAACAAACTCTCACAAATTATTAAAGGTCAGAGCTCATTTCAATGATTTCAAGTCAACCATCTCTGTAACCTCCCTTAAAGACACAGCATGTAACTGCTTTAGGGGTAAGGAATGACAATTTTTCTCAATGCTTTTCATCAGTCTCATAAGGGTCTATATTACCCTATCAAATGTTTAGGTTAGTGAATACCTAAACTTCGACCTGGTAATATCAAAAAATTAAAACAGGGAACAGCCAATTTAATTCAGGGAATGAATTCCTTCGGCCACAAAAAAATAAAAAAAAATTAAACCAAAATGAAGTGGGGGGGGTCTTTGCCACCCCCCCCCGATGTGGAGGCTGTGCCCCCCACACTCACCCCTTACTAAATATACCAACTCTGAGATCGCTCTACAGTGGTTAAAGGGGCAAAAATCCACGTAATGGCCAAGGGAATTATTTCCCTGTGTTAAACTGTCCGTTCCTGTTTTTTTTTGCTTTCGCTATTACCAGTTCGACGTTTAGGTATTCGCTAACCTAAACGTTTGATCAGTTAATAAGAACCTGTCTCATAAGCATTGCTTATTTGTAGAACATATTCATAGAAGCTTCTCTAATCATTGAACACTGTGTGTGTGTGTGTGTGTGTGTGTGTGTGTGTGTGTGTGTGTGTGTGTGTGTGTGTGTGTATATATATATATATATATATATATATATATATATATATATATATATATATATATATATATATATATATATATATTTATAGTTTACTATTGAATCTGCAAAGTGACTGCTGTCGACTAGCATGTGGTTGAAAGGCAGTTTTCAAATAGGCAGAATGCTGACTCAAAAAAAATTGACAACACTACAGCAAATTGATATTGTAGTTCAAATATCTGAGTTCGGCATTGTGAACTGAGATTGCGGTTCAGTAAGGAACAGGGAATTAACCCATTTCCTCTCTGTAGTGTGATCTCAGAGTTGGTATATATAACTTGCAGGGGATGTGGGGGCACAGGGAGGCTTGCCCCCATGCAAAATTAGAAAATACACTTACCATTGATCGTGGAATGTCACGGCATTGTAAGTTGCACAGCATGGGTAACTGACGTCACCTCCTGCTCTGTCGAATACATTAAACTATGGGTATCAATGTATTCAGTTTTGACCTCAGCGCATTTTCACCATTCCATATTCAAGATTTCAGGCTGATCATGTGACCTGTCGATGTATGCAGTTTCAAGGTTTCTGTAGTAAACCTATATATATATATATATATATATATATATATATATATATATATATACACATGAAATTCTTACCATCTTTGTTATTCTGTGGGCGATGCTGAAGGCATATGTCATTCTCTTTTTTTCCATGTTCAACATAACACTTTATTATAAGTATCAGTCACAAAAAGGTACCAATAGGAGGTGCCGAAATAATCACCGTGCAAAGATGTAGCAGCCACAGATTTATTGCATAAACGCCAACCAAAATCCACAGCGTTTTCATCCACTGACTTCTTCAGATGTACAAACAAGCTCATCAGTTAAGGCAGCTTATATACCCTCCCCTAAATGTTTACTTGAATAATTTATTAACATATTTAGTCAATGCCATACAATTCCATACAATTCCATACAACTTCCCCCTTAAAGCCATAATAACCATACTAATACTAATATAAAAGCCATACATATTTAAAATACTTTTTTTAAAAGGCAGATGAGAAACTCAAATACATCAATACTCTTACTCAAATAAGTGACCCTTTCTAATAAATAACTATAATAATCTAAAAAAATAATAGATATTTACTAAAAAAATGTATATATATATATATATATATATATATATATATATATATATATATATATGTATTTCTAAAATACATTAGAAAGTGTGGAATACATTAAAAATTACAATTAATGTACAAGAATTGACAACAATAATCTGAAACCCTAAAAAAGAAGTAAAAATGCATTGCTTGACAGAACATAGGACTAAATTCACTTCTATCCTTCTACAATTTAGCAGCCCTCATTCTCAGTATGGGAGCAATAGAAATGTATTCATTAAGCCCGGGGAGTTTGTTAGCTTCCAAGAGTAATTGCCAATATATCTCTCTTACTTGTATTCTGTTCTCCCACAGCCTCCCCCTAGAATCTTGGTGCACCATTTCAATTACAAAAAAAACCCACTGGGCCTTAGCGCACAATAAACTATGTTTATATAATGCATTGTTACTGTCCTTCGTTCTAATGGCAATTAGATGTTCATATATTCTCCTTTTTAGTTTCTGTGTAGTTTTGCCTATAAAGAATGCCCCACACATCTTACAAAGACCTAGGTATACAAGTCCTGCACTATCACAGTTAGAAAAACTAACACTTTTAATCAAATATTGTCTATTCCTAATGTACACTGAGTCCTGCCTAAGAATATATGAACATTGGGCACAAGACTCACACTTGTAGGTCCCAGGTTTTCATCCTTTCTGTCCCTTATAGTTGTTTTCCAGTAACTCTTTAATGTTTTTACCTTTCTTATAGGTAAATTTCAATGGATTTTTGAACAACATGTCCAATTCTGAATAGCTACTAAACCTATCCCAATGCTGTGTTATGATATTTTTAACTTTTTTTGTATTCTGATTGTAAAACATCACATAATTGCTTGTGAAGTTCTTTTCATTATTCAGGCTGATCTGGGTCCCTTTCCCAATACTTTACTTCTGTTCAGAGAATGGTGTAGCTTGCCCTGGTTGTCTCCCCCTCCCTAGTCCTAAAATGGGGGCAAATGTAGCACTTCTTCCTTGTTTCACCTCCATCATCACCTCTTCTAATAGGGGAATAGGTTATTTCCTGGCCAAAAACATGTCCTTGACATTCTGACTCTCCTGTTCATATTTGTCATCCCTTAATGTCATGCTACAACAACATATGAACTGGCCCTTGACAATAATCCTCTTCTGTTTAAAGGGGTGAAAACTAGAAAAATACAGGTAGGACTTAGAAAAAGTTTCCTTCCTGTATATCCCTGAAATAAATTCTTGCTTCAAGGGATCTTTTCTAATAGTGACATCCAAAAAATTCATCTCATCATGTGAAATATGGTGGGTTAATCTCAAATATCCTGTGGTCTGATTCAAATACTGGATAAAATCCATTAATTTGTCCTCACTACCCTTCCAAAATATACAAATATCATCTAAATACCACTTGTAGTATATCCAATATTGTTCATATGCAGACTGAAAGATGAACTTTTGTTCCCACATCATCAGAACTATGTTGGCATACGTGGGGGCACAACATGCCCCCATTGCCACCCCTTGTTTCTGCTTAAAAAATTTGCCTTCAAAAAATAGAAAATTCTGCTCTAATATCAGATCCATTTACTCTGTATACAACAGAAAGGTGTTGTGGTCTATGTTTCCATATTGGTTGATGGCTTCCTGAAACCATTCGCAGCCCACATCATGTGGTATTACATTAAATAGATCCTGTATGTCCAAGGTTACAAAAATAATAGAATCCGAGTATATATCTTTACCTATACTCCTTAGAAAATCCCAGGAATCCTTAAGTATACCATTCGAGTTCATCCATATATTTTTTAGCCTTGAGTCCAAGAACTTAGCCAAAGGATATGTTTTTGATCCATTGGCAGCCACAATAGTTCTCGGGGGGGGGGGGTCCTCAATATTTTTGTGTACTTTCGGGATCCCAAATATAGCAGGAATCCTGGGTTTTTCTACTATTAAATATTTATAGGTATCCAAGTTAATAAATTCCTCCTCCAACATATCCTTTAGTATGAAATCTATTTTATGATAGGCCAAGTTAATTTAGTTGGGTATGGACAATAGCTATTTGAGGGATTGCATATCCAGGGGTATAGTACCAAAAGGTCTGAGAATGTATAAATTCCCTAACAATGTTGTGGAGGGATTGACCTTTTATCAAGAATTATTACAAATTTTTGACCGAAGTGGTCAGGATGTAATGAGAGCTTTGATTACGGAGAATGAGAGGCTCATGCAGGAATTATTTAAGGAAACTGAATATTTGAATAAATTGGTGACTAATGATTTAATGTTTAGTTTAGAGAGTGAGAAAAGGAAATATTTTATGATCAAACAATATGTTGAGGACATATGTGATTTTATTTACAAAAGAAAGTGTGGAAAAATTGACAGGGATCTAAGGGAATACCAAATGAAAAAAGCATACCATTCCCTAAAAAAGACACTTTTTACCATAGAAATTTTAAAGATAATCACGAACAAAATAGGGTAGGGTTTTCGCAACACAACAGGGAGCCCCAAGTTTGGGGTGCCCAGCCTCGTGAGGTAAACTGTGATTTTAATGGGGGAAGGGAACAGGACATGATGGGACATGAAGACTTCCCTGACCTTAGGAGGTCTGATAGATTAAAAGAAAAGACATCGGTCCAATATTTTCAGAGGGGTCCCCCGAACAGCAGGAGGCAATAATGGAAGTAAGCAGTGGAGGGGGACAGGAAGCTATAGGGGCAGATAATGATATTGTAATGGATGGTCCACGTTATAGTTTGAATGACTTTAATATATACAATTATAGTGGGGAAGAAATTACCTTAAATCATTTTTCTTTTATTTTCTAAAGGATTCAGATTTATTCCTATTACTAAGGGAAATATAGTGAACGCTTTAATGGATTTAAAATGGTTTTTAAGAAAGAAGAATTTGGAGATTCTATTTCAAGGACAGCAAAAGTGTAATCAGGGTATGGAGGTCAAGAAGCCTAGTTTATTTAATCCACCACTGCACCCCCAGTTAAGAAACTTTGAGTTGCAAGTGGAAAAAGAGGTTAGAAGGGAAGTTCCATACCAAAAGAAATAATATAATTTAAACCAAGCTGAATTTGGGTTACTTAGATCTTTACAGGAAAACAGATATGTGAGGGTGATGCAACCTGACAAAGGGGGTGGTTTTTATGGATAGTATATTATATTCCAGTAAGATGATGGAAATTTTGAATGATACCATAAGATACACTAGGGTCTCAAGAAACAAAATTAACTTGGCCTATCGTAAAATAGATTTCATAGTAAAGGATACATGTTTTTGGCCAGGAAATACCCTATTACCCTATTAGAAGAGGTGATGATGAAGGTGAAACAAGGAAAAAGTGCTAGATTTGCCCCCATTTTAGGACTAGGGAGGGGGGACACCCAGGGCAAGCTACACCATTCTCTGAACAGGAGGAAAGTATTGGGGAAGGGGCCTAGATGAGCCTGAATAATGAAAAGAACTTCATGAGCAATTATGTGATGTTTTACAATCAGAATCCAAAAAAAGTTTCTCCCCGGGCCTCCGCTGAAAACAGGCTCTGTGGAACAACACAGACTTTCGGTCAACAAAACAATAAATAAATAAATAAATAAATAAATAAATCATAACACAGCATTGGTATAGGTTTAGTAGCTATTCAGAATTGGATATGTTGTTCAAAAATCCATTGAAATTTACCTATAAGAAAGGTAAAAACCTTAAAGAGTTACTGGAAAACAACTATAAGGGACAGAAAGGACGAAAACCTGGGACCTACAAATATGGGTCTTGTGCCCAATGTTCATATATTCTTAGGCAGGACACGGTGTACATTAAGAATAAACAATATTTGATTAAAAGTGTTAGTTTTTCTAACTGTGATAGTGCAGGACTTGTATACCTAGGTCTTTGTAAGACGTGTGGGGCATTCTATATAGGTAAAACTACACAAAAACTAAAAAGGAGAATATATGAACATCTAAATGCCATTAGAACGAAGGACAGTAACAATGCATTACATAAACATAGTTTATTGTGTGCTAAGGTCCAGTGTTTTTTTTTTTTTGTAATTGAAATGGTCCACCAAGATTCTAGGGGGGCCCTGTGGGAGAACAGAATAGAAGTAAGAGAGATATATTGGCAATTACTCTTGGAAGCTAACAAACTCCCCAGGCTTAATGAACACATTTATATTGCTCCCATACTGAGAATGAGGGCTGCTAAATTGTAGAAGGATAGAAGTGAATTTAGTCCTATGTTCTGTGAAGCAATGCATTTTTACTTCTTTTTTTAGGGTTTCAGATTATTGTTGTCAATTCTTGTACATTAATTGTAATTTTTTATGTATTCCACACTTTCTAATGTATTTTACAAATACATATATATACATTTTTTAGTAAATATCTATTATTTTTTAGATTATCATAGTTATTTATTAGAAAGGGTCACTTATTTGAGTAAGAGTATTGATGTATTTGAGTTTCTCATCTGCCTTTTAAAAAAAGTATTTTAAATATGTATGGCTTTTATATTAGTATTAGTATGGTTATTATGGCTTTAAGGGGGAAGTTGTATTCAACTGACTAAATATGTTAATAAATTATTCAATTAAACATTTAGGGGAGGGTATATAACCTGCCTTAACTGATGAACTTGTTTGTACATCTGAAGAAGTCAGTGGATGAAACGCTGTGGATTTTGGTTGGCGTTTATGCAATAAATCTCTTTGTGGCTGCTACAGCTTAGCACGGTGATTATTTCGGCACCTCCTAGTTGTACCTTTTTGTGACTGATACTTGTTTCCTGGTTAAGGTACCTGATCTTTTTTGTTTTTTTGGTTACGGTTTATTATAACGTACTGATATGTCACTTAGACTTCCTACTTGTTTCTATCTATACTAAACCTATCCTCAACTGCATAACTGTACCTTATTATTATAGGTAATATAAAGGTAATTAGAGGAAAGCTATACCTCTACAAAGGAAATGGTATTCTACCATTCAATAAAATATATTTGACCAAGCTGCAACTATCAGATCCCATTTCTTTGATTTTACTATTTCTCAAAACAGTTTTGCATTGTAAAGTAGTGTGGCATCTCTAGTCACAGTCTGTTGTGTGTTGTGTGAGTGATTTTCCTATGTGCTTGCAGTTCTACAACCAAAGTTTTAAGACACATAGGTAAATGAGTTTTGGAGATGAAGATACCCAAATGGGAGTGCAATAGGCTTTCTCCATTGCAAAACTACTAGCAATGGCCTGTATTGCTTATGTTCACAATAAGTTGGAACTTAAGAAATTATTCTCAAACATCTGTGCCTCAGTCATTATTAAGGTAAGCAAAACAACTTCAATCCTACTTTATTTATAAAGAAATAAATCAATGGATACAATCACTTGACATCAAAGAAATCTCAAAGGGGTCATATGTCATCTTTAGCACAATAATGTTTGTTTTAGGACTGGATGCATACTGCAGAGGTTAATAGAGAAAACTGAATGCCATATAAACCCCCAATCACTTTATCCGCCACATGCCATCCTTTTTATGTGTGACAATTAAAAGGCATGTATGTAGTTTAATTGACCTTAATAGTAATTTTGTTCAGCACAGAGTTTTTGAATCGGGCACAATTGTTTGCCTATACATTTCTCAATAGCCCAGATCTAACTATGCCCCATACAACTCAGGTTCAGTTAGCAACTCAAACTGGAAGGTCTGGAAAGAGTGAGGAAACACTGAACAGCAACATCTTATAGGCCAGGACTGTTTGTACATTGTCTGATTCACCAAGGCAAGCAAATGGAGGCCTGCAGGTAAAAACAACCATAAAAGGAGATGTAGGCTTGGCTTACTATGCTAATGATGGAAGCCTTCATTAGCACATTTTTTGGAGCAAACACACATCCCGATAGAAAGTATAGTAGAGCATCACAGTAATGCAAATACCAATCTCTGCCAGCAACAGGTGAGATTAAGCCTAAATACAAAAAGTAAATAAAAATCTCCTAATTGTTACTTGAATGTTGTTTTCCATGATTGACTATCAGCATGCATGGAGTGGTGTGATTGCAGATGGGCAAATGACTGGTGGTTGAGAGGTAGCTGAGGTAAGAAAAGAGTTAAACAATAAACACTCATTAAGTCAGATTTTTTAAATTAATGTTTATGTTGCAGTAAATAAGGGCCACTATGTGGCAGAATCCTAAAAAGAGGGAAGATGATTCCATGAGACTCTGAAAAACTGTGCTTGACATCCACCCATTTTTAGCTTTTAGTTATTGCTATATTTAACTCTATCCCATATTTTTAACTTTCAATCAGTATGTGATTAAGTGACCCTTTGGCCCTGAAATATTACCAATACAAGGGCGCCCCTCTCACTTGTTTATTCTGACCATGCAAAGGTACTCACACAGGTGTGTGTGCTCATGTGCACACACACACACACACACATACACACACACACACACACACACACACACGCACACACGCACACACGCACACACGCACACACACACGCACACACACACAAAACACACACATCTACATCTGTTTGATAAATGATCGATGACTTGTAAAGAATTCCAGTTTTTCAGATAGCTGCAATGTGAAATTACTTAATAAAAGGAGTGGCTTCTTGAGACAAACCAAACCTTCAATACAATGCAAAGCACTAATTTTCATGTTCTTGTCATATATAAAGACTTGTGTCATTTTCTCATTTTAAATAGCCTTTCTAAAAATAAGGTTTCTAAAAGTAGAGATATCCCAACAATAAAAATTTTGTAATCAAGCTACCGTGTCTGATGGATAACCATTTGAAATGTTGGGACTGGCTTTAGCAAGTCCAAAAATGTGGAGCCTGAATGGCCAATAAAACAGATTTACATATACTAGGTTTCCCCCATTTCTCAGAACATCCTCCTTCTCCAAAGTGTGATGATCTCAAAGTTGGCATATATAAGTTCAGTAGGTATGGGGGTCTTGACCCCTGCAATCCAAAAATAAATAATGAAATAAATAACTAAATAAATAAATAAATAAAAATAAGCACATGTTTAAAGAAGTATCATGTTTGATATTCACTCTTTGCTTGCATTTTCTGTCTTTTTTTTCAGTATGTTAGCATTCAGCATTACTAATATCAATATATAAATATGGAGCCTGCCTGATGTTATAATCAGCATAATATTTTGTGCAACATTTGAATTGGTAACCTCATCTCCATATCAGTATGTGGTCACTTGTGTACATTGCATACTGCTATTTTTACCCTAGTGTGGCTATGTGACTGAATCACCTTCTATGTTCTGTTGCTACCTGTACTAATTTACACTGTACTACTTGCTAAGTATCTAATAATGCAAGCCTTAATAATCCATGTGATAGATAACAAAGGAGGGGGCTGTCAGTTGATGGATCATCACGCAGAAGGCTTTCATCTTTTGACAAGAAATTATTGCCATCCATTTCCTTGCAGTATAGCTGCAAAGATTAAAAAAAAAAACGCATGTAGGTAGCTATTGCTGCAGACTTCCATATCTTATGGTAGTAATTCCACCTCTGTCAATATTAATTCTTTACATTGCCACTTAATATACATTTCATATTTAAGTCCAGTCTATGCCAAGGTGCACATTTTATAAGCATGAACTAGTTATATATGTGTGAAGCACATCGTGGGAATTTGAAATATCTGTTATTTTTTGGGGGGTGTGGGCATTTGTTTTAGCCAGGCCACTGAACAAGCATGTCTTTCAATCTTCTGTGCAGATCTTACAGTGAACTGACTTCAAAATTGTAGATACCTTTTTAAACTGAACATATAAATATATATTAGAATCCAATTTAAATGCATATTTTATAGCATGCATTAAAAGGCATGTTTTAACATTTCTTAAAACATTTCAGCCCTCTAAAATAATAATTTTGAAGGAATGACAGAATCATACTTTTATCAAAATGCTAAGAGCATAAGTTCATCAAAGTTGAAATAATTGATGAGGCTAGAAAAAAAAGCTTTCTTAACTAATATTGTCTCGTATGGCTTTCTGTTGTTGGGCATTATACTAAGTATGACTAAAACTGCAGACTTTCACTGTATTTGTTTTTTATTTTATTTTTTGTTTGTTTTGTTTTTTTTTTTTTTTACTGACTCAGCATGACCTTTTTCAGGCAAAATATGAGAAAGAATGTATACTGGCTAGGAAAAAATTTGCCAGAACAGAAGAAAAAAAAGTCATGTTATCTTAATTCAAAATATTTTATATATATATATATATATATATATATATATATATATATATATATATATATATATATATATATATATACATATATATATATATATTTTTTTTTATCATCGACGTTGGATTCAGACCCCAGCAAATTAGAGGTTTAATTCATGTGCCAAAATAATCTATTTATGATATTTTGGATTTTTGACCTTTGGAAGTATGCCTGATTATATGAAGTGTTTGGACACAATGAATTTTTATAAAAAAGCTTACTGCTTTTAACTACAGAGTTCCTTGGAATGATTTTGATGTTTATGGACTTCTGGCAAACAAAAGATGCTTGTATGACTTTTTCCGTCTTTTCCCAAAACAGAAGTTATTTCAGAAATGAAAATAAGATATGTTAAAATGTGTTTGAATTACAGTGTGAGACTAGTAATTTTGTTGGAAAATCATTGATAAATCTGACATATGCCTGTGGATTCACACAGTCACATACATTCATCCATACCACACACACACACACACACACACACACACACACACACACACACACACACACACACACACACACACACACGCATGCACACACACATACACACACACACACACACACACACACACACACACACACACACACACACACACACACACACACACACACACACACACACACACACACACACACACATACCTCAACGCAGTAGCATTCACTGAGACACATTTACAGCCCCCTAACACTACATGTCTACTAAGCTCCCTGTCACTCACCTCTAACATGACTGGGTGAGCACAAGCTTTTAGCCATGCTTGTTTATAATGGTGTCTGATGTAACTGTGTAAATTCCTTATTGCAGTAACTTACAATCACTATGTTGTGTAAATTCCTTATTGCAGTAACTTACACTCACTATGTTGTGTAAATTCCTTATTGCAGTCATTTCTAGGTGGGGAACACATGGCCAAGTTAGCTAAAGCTGCTGCCTTCGAATGCCCCATTAGCCACTAGTATTAGCATTAGTATTAGCATTTGTGTTAGGCCACAGTGGCAGCCCAGAGCAGCGCAGGTCCTCTTTGTGGTGCAGTCTCATGGCAGAGTTGTCTTTGGATCACAAATTAATACTACAAGTTAAATACCAGGAATATACCTCCTAGTGACCTTCCTGAGCCTGTGCAAGGTTTGGCTGATAGGGACTTTCTGTAGACTTGAATACTGACAGCTTTCATTTTACTAATGGACTGCTTGTAAGTGTTTTATTTCACAAGACCCTGCTTACACTTACAAGGGTACCAGAACTTGTCAGAGATTTAGGATGCACATCGAGCCTTAAAAAGGCTCTTGTGGCCATTAGCCTAGTACACAACTATGAACATATGAACTACAGGTAGCTGGGAGGGAGTAATAAGATAAAAAATGGTGAGCCTAGCAAATATTCTATTTGTCACAATGAGCAGTGTTTAACTAATGGAGAGGAAATAAAATTTAGAACAAAGGAAGAAAATGCACAAATACTGAATGGCTAATAAGAGGTAAGGCTTTTTATACTTAATAAGAATAACTTAAGGCAACATACAGAAAACTGGATGTTATTTGTGGGCTAACGACTGGTATTATGATATAATTTGTTTTCAATATGGCATTTTTTTAAACTACAAAGACAGATAAAAAAGTGCAAAGGGGGGTGGGCATATTTGGTTTTGATGTATGTTCAAAGGCATCAGTTTGTGTGGAGCATATGCATGATACCAAAGTAGTGACATGGTTGCTGGGGGTGCATGGTAGATTATTTTACAGTGATCCTAGCATAAGGAGTAATGTAATTTACCATACTCCGAAGTGATACTGGAACAGGTATACAATGTCTGAAATACTAAGAAATTGTAAGAGTATATTTTGTGACTTTTAACAGAGGTTTGTGAACATAGGTGAAAAAAAATCAAAGATATTGGTTTGGTCTGAGATTATAAGACATGGAATTAGGAGAAGGTTTGACAAAACACAAAGTGCCAATTTAGCTACAACTATTTATTAATTGCTGACTCTTCTGGTTTAAAACTAGATACTTTTATAATGATTATAATTAATTTCTGTGATAATTAAGCTGTGTGTGGTACTATACATGAAGGGAAACAGGAGAACATATGAAAGGGTAATTTAAAGTTAATTTTGATGTATTAATTGATGAGAACAAATGTGGATTGTTTTCAGGAGGTGTGGTATGACCACTGTGAACCATGAATTTTTATAAAGATTGTGAGGAATGGTAGGTGTTTTTCAAAATGAAAGTAAGAAGAGAGCTCAGATATGTGCCCAGTCTTGAGAAACATGCCTATGCAAGAGGCAGGCTTGGGAAGTAAGTAAAGTTTCAACATTGCTGCAGTATGATACTAGTTTGGTTTATTCATCCAAAGGACAAATTTATATGTTTTCAGCAAGGGTAGGCTGAAGTAGTACAGAGAATGAAAGCATGATTTTTCAGGAAAAAAGAAAAGCAAACAAGTTACTTTTTATTGCCAGCAGTGTATTGATGTTTTATTGAATGAGCAAGCAGAAGAGGTAGGGTACACTAATTGGAAGCTGGAGATTGTGAAGAAGTATTGGAAATTAAGGATTGAGGTGTCAGGAGACATGGAACTGGGACTGGAAATGTAAGAAGAATATGTTTCTGGAATTTCTATAATAGACATAGCCCATACTTTAAAAAAATGTAATGCAAATGTTATACTAGAGGCCCAGTTCCAAAAGATTTGTTCTCAGTGTAAGAGACCACTTTCACTGAGAGAAGTCTTTTGGATTCTGGTCCCCCTTTTAAGCCTGTTTATAGATAGGCCTTACTCCAAAGTAAGTCACTTACCCTAAGAGAAAATCATTTGGAATCCATGCAGACTTACACTGAGGGCAACTCTTTTGGAATTTGGTCCCTCAGGTGTGGATGGTTTAAAAAAGAAAAATAATTGTCATGCCTAATCCTTAGCTATGCAGTGAGTACTGTGACTACATAATTGACTATAATAGGAATAAAATAACAATGTAGTCACAGTACTCAATGCATAGTTAAGGATTAGGCATGAAGAATAAGTGCTTTCTATGATGCCCCTCTTCTGAGCCAATAACCAAGAAGCCTCAACACTGACACTGGTGAGGGACGGTCACGTGGAGCAAAAATACATACACACAGTAATTTCAGCTACAGCTGTCTGCACCAAGCACAATATTCCTTAAGAGCACACAGGGAGCACACTCAGTTCTGGGGCTGGATTATCCTCTCTCTCTCTCTCCAGGCCCCAAATAAGACTCCCCATTGACACAGCTGTAGAGTTGAGTCCTCAGGTGAGTGTTTCAAGCCAAGTCCTCCACCATCATCTATGTGAAACCAGTGATCTGCACCCCTACTCCAAGTAGCTGACACACACAGTCTTTGAGATTTCACACTCACACACACACACACACACACACACACACACACACACACACACACACACACACACACACACACACACACACACACACACACACACACACACACACACACACACACACACACACATACACACACACACACACACACACACACACACCCACACACACACACACACACACCTGGGAAAGGCTGGCACAGATTTACCTGCTATGGCCCCTCTGCTGAGACTATAAGGTAGATAATGTCACCAGAACACTCCAAAGCCAGCTACTCTAAGGCTTTTACAAGGGTATCCAATTATCCTTAAAATTAACATTAATATAAATGGTAGTATTTTGACCAATGCACCAAGGCTTTCAGGAGCGGCCCCCATGTCACCAAATATATATAAGTACTCTCAAAGGTTAAAATATTCTCTAAAAGACCAGCTATAATAAAAAGTTTAAACATATTCAATAATAAATAATAAAATAACATGACCATACTGAATATCTATTTACAATAAGCACCAGAGTTTCAAGCAGAGGAAATATTAAAAATAACACTGATATAAAGATTCACACAGATACAGAAAAACAATACTTAATTAATCTTACTATATTTTTCTTACTGATTAAAGAATTATGGTTCCCTAGTTCACTTACTAGAGCAAGGCAAGATGCCATAGGTGAATGGTTACCCTGAAATGTCTGTCTCATCTAGTATTAAAAAATCATTTCAGTGCTGGCTTAAAGAATGACATCACACATAGCTGGTCATCTGACTTCTGGTTCCCACATTCCCCCCTTTAATATACTCTAGCACATATGTGTCATAATACACACACATAGAGCTTTGCTAAGATGTGTTATATAATCCTGATGCTATAAAACCATTTCAAAAACTTCCACCCTTCCAGGGTAGCAATTAGTTCACCCATAAGGACAATACATTAGGATTACTAGTCCTGGTTGTCACAGGCCTTTTGTCTCTGGCTGCAATCACACCTGTGAGATACAATCGTTATGGCCTAAACCAGGTAATTTAATTTCAGACTATTTTTCAAAGGTTAGCTGGACTGAGATTAACCTTTTCCTCTGTTACAATTTATTAATTTCAACAGTTACAATATGGTCTGACATACAGGTGTATTTCTTTTCTGTCCAGCAGGATCCACTGTTATTACATTTTTATCACAAGCAGCTTTACAAATACATTTTCAACACAAACACCTGTGCAAATCAGTTTGATATACAAATGATGTATAATTCTTTAAAAAACTTCAGCTTGCTATGCTGGCACTACCTCACATCATCACACTTTCTATTATAGAAAACTAAGTTTTTCTGAGAAAGTACTTTTAAACTATTGCAAAACCTGAGACATTTTTCAGTTTTGGGAATTAATTGTAGAATGCTGAGTAAATAAGACTGAAATAGATATGCCAAGTATTTTGTGAAGGGAGTGAGATGTCTGGTCAAGGGAAAAGACAAAAAATATATTGTGGTGAGTGAGGAAGTTATTATGCTTATAGAAAGAAAAACATAGGGATATGTTGTTGGCAATGATTGGGAAAAAGTATTTAGTGGCATAACTCTTTATGTTATGCTTCAGGCTTTACTGGAGTTCAAAGAGAGTGATAGCTATGCAGGTGTTATTGGAAAAAGTTTACAGTCAGTTTTCAATAATGCCCACCATGAACAGATGGCTAAGGAAGTATGCAGATCAAATACTATAATTAAGCAGAAGTTCCATTTGTGGAAATTGATATTTATTTGTTGTGTTACTTGGAAGCTACATGATATGCATAATTGTCTTCTAAAAATACATGAGGCTAGATTCAAAAACTCTTGAACTTCATGCAAACTGTTTTTTTTTGTGTGTGTGTGTGTGTGTGTGTGTGTGTGTGTGTGTGTGTGTGTGTATGCGCATTGTGCAGCAGCGACAGCACTGTTTTGTATTTATTAAACAGTTTTGCATGTTGCATCTACTTTTAAAAAGGGTAAGTGGCAGAATATGCCAGTTAAGGCATAAGTAGGTGAAAGACACACTGATGAAGCAACTCCACATGGTGGAGTGATTCAGGAATGTATAAAAGGCATATGTACTTGATGCACTCTCTTTTGGACTTAATTACAATACTCTTTGGAATACAGCCAGGCACAGACACTTAGAAAATGTTAGGGGTTGCTTCTGCTATTACCAACCTTATGTGCACAAAATGCTGCTGACAGACCTCAGGCTAGAAGCAGAAGAGTGTTTAGGCCCTCTTTGACAGTTCATATATTTAATGATATAGAAATTGTAGTGCACTACAGGATGGATAGGGATACATTACAGGAAATATGCAATCTCTGCTCCCCTCACCAGAAACTCAGGGGAAATCCTAAAGAACCCATCCCAGTGAAAAGCAAGGTATATATAGCTCTACATATACTAGTTGCAGACACTTTTTAGAGAACTGCAGGGGATATTTTAAGGGTTTCACAGGCCTCAGCCACCAGAATCATACATCAATTTCTGAATGCAGTTTGAAAATCTGTAAAGGATCATATCTAGTTTCCATGTTCCCCAGAAGAGAGGGCAACAACCATGCAAAATTTCTATGCCAAGCACACTTCCCTGAGGTTCTGGGCAATAGACAGTATCAACATTGAAATAAAAGCCTCACCTAGAGAACAGGGAACGGGGTACATGGATAGAAAAGGATACTACTCTATCACCTGTCAGATAATGGTAATTTATTTTATTATTTGTTAACCAGGAAAGTCCGACTTGGAACAAAGCCAATTTTCAGTGGAGGCCCAAGGAGAAATGCTCCAGATGCATGTCTTTGTAATGTGGGAGGAAACCAGAGCACCTGGAGGAAACCCACACAAATGCAGGGAGAACATACAGACTTCACACAGAAGACACCCCAGCCAAGAATCAAACCAGTGAACTTCTTGCTGGGAGGTGACAACGCTACCACTGCACCATCCATATTGCCCAGCAGATCATCTACAATGTGTGCGCAGGTAACTCTGGCAGTTTTCATGACATATATATTGCACATCTGTGAACTGTATGCAAGGTTTCCTAGGGATGACTTTCCACAAGGACATCTAGTAGGGGCAACAGATTATACAATGGAACCTTGATTCATGACACTCAAGGGAAACCCACACAACCCCAATGAGCAAGGATACAATGATGCCTATGCTTAACCAGGAATATTGTTGAGTGTATATTTGACTTTTTTCAAATCAAGAATGCAATGTGCACAAGGCATTCTATAACTATGTCAAGAATCTTAATGGCAATGCTCAGATCTGCTCTGAGCTACAACAGAATGGCATTAAATATACTAATCCCAAGGATATTGCCAATATCCCGGCAGATCGATTCAGTGCCAACTGCACCCCCTCTCACCCCCTAAATGGCCCATCTCAATACCGGAAGACTGCCAAATTCTGGTAATAATGGCAACACAGATAAAAAACGCACTCTCCAAAGCTAAGAATACAGCATCCATGGGAACAGATGATCCCAGGCTTTGTACTACATGAACTACAAAATGAACTGGCACCTCACCTAAGTGTCATGTTTAATCATACCCTCACCCCAGGCTTCGTGCCCACTGAGTGGCGCACAGCTACAGTTATCCCACTCCACAAGGGGGGATCCACCTTGGATCCCGGGAACTACTGCCCCATCAGTCCGACGAGCCTGATCTGCAAGGTCATGGAACATATTCTCATGGAACTTATAAACAAAGACATTGACAACCTTCAAACACTGGACCCCACCCAGTTTGGGTTCGTGAAGGGCCAATCATAGGTTCATAGGTTGGTACTAGGCTATCAGCCCTAGGGCCTATACAAGCCTAGCCATAACAATTCCTTATATTTCTTCCCACACTGTTTACTTCCCTGGACCCCTGTCTAGTAGGGTGACTGACATGATCCCCGGGATGAATTTCCTTTCTCCCATCCAATCGTCAAGGTTCCTTTTGAAGAGGGCCAAAGAGGCACTCTGCTTGACATGTATGGGCAGTCTGTTCCAGAGTCTGGGGAGTCTCTGGGTCAGGAACCTATCCCTCCAGCATTGTGATGACAAGGTTTAGATCCCTGGAGCATGTGGCTCTGAGGGATTGGGATTTCTTTAAGTGTAGCATGTCCAATAGCTCTGGGTTTGACATGGCCTTGTATGTTAAGCTGAGATTGCCTCTGAGTAGATAATAAGTTTGCAGATGACTGCAAACTGGGAGCCATTATTGAATTTCCAAATGATGTGGATACTTTAGCTCAATGCCAAGAAATGTATTGTTATCCCTTTGGGAAAAAACAAGTGTGATAAGAGACTTAGGGACACAGGTGGTCAATGGTCTCACCTTTATAACACCATTGCCGCGCAGTCGTCAGGAAATCTCTATGCACACTCACACACCAGCACTTTTCATCCAAAAAAGGTCAAAAAGTCCACTGTACTCATCCCTCATTAGACCCATTATAGAATACAATGCCCCATTTGGTATGTACCTCTCAACAAACCTGCATCAACTGGAAAGGCATCAGAAATACCTCACTAAAAGAATCACAGGCCTAAAGCAGATGCCGTATGCTGACCACCTTAAAAAACTCCAGCTATTCTCTGTCGTGATATCGCCTCAGAGGTGATCTCCAAACCCAGAGCTTTTGGACATGCTACACTTAAAGAAATCCCAATACCTCAGAGGCACGCCCAGGGGATCTAAACCTTGTCATCACAATAAACAAAACATGCTCTGACTCTGGAATAGACTGCCCATGCATGTCAAGGAACCTTGATGATTGGATGGGAGTAAGGAAATTCACCCCAGGGATCATGTCAGTCGCCCTGCTAGACAGGGGTCTAGGAAGTAAATAGTGTGGGAAGAAATAGAGAATTGTTATGGCTAGGCTTGTATAGGCCCTAGGGTCGATAGCCTAGTACCAACTCATGAACCTATGTCTAGACAATTTTGGTGGTACCCTACAGTATGACAAAGCTATTTCTGCAAAAATACTCAGCATGTGTCATAATGTATAATATAAATGTCATGAAACAGCTACATCAATGACAACAGGTCAAAGGACCACAGCAACCACCACCGCATGCAGGGACAGCAGAGCAAGCAGAAACAGATGAAGGATATCCAGCAGCTGTAGATGATCCAGGCAGTTAAAGCCATGCACAATATGCTATGGCTTTGGATAAGAAGCAGAGGGTACTGCACATACATAATACCTAAGTGAAATTCTGAGAAGCTAAGTACATACAAACAGTGACAGTGATGCATGCAAAATCAGCAACTGTGGCATCCTGGACAATTGTGAGCTGGTCATGGTAGATGACTCAGTTCAACATCACTGCCCCAAACATGAGAACTATCTGTGCCAGGAGCTGTGTTGCTAATTTCATGATCATGGCTAGAAGTCAGGGTATTACCTAAATCTGAACAAATTCTGGTGGATATGCTCTTACCATGACTAACAACATGATCATGACCACATTGCCTGCCACATCTGGGTGTGGACACCTCAGTCACTGATGCAGAAGGGGAAGAATTGCCACTACGGGAGTAGGTTCTGGCATGTCCATGTTGGATAGCACCCGATGATGTGGCAGCTCTTTGGCTATGTGGATGCTGAACGTCCCTCATCAGACATTCCAGTACAGACAGTGCATGATTCAGTGTGTCATTCCTTTGGTGTGAGGAGTCAAGTACACGGTTCAGCCTTGCTTGTCAGAATATACAATGTTCAGTACTCTATCTCTTTGGAGGCTCTGATGAATGGTGCCTGTGTCTGTGTGATGGCCCTACAGATATTTTCTGTGGCACCTAGTGAAAGGCCCTGATGGAATGAGCCTGTGCCTCTGTGATGGCCCTACCAAATGTGCCTGTGTGTCTGTGATGGCCCTACACATATTTTGTGTGGCACCTAGTGATTCATCAACCTCAGGGAGTGGGGGGACAGCAGATCTCCTGTAAGCAAATCTACTGAAACCCCTGGGAGTTACTTCACCCTCCCACAATGGCTAAAGGAAGAGTCTGCCAGTTCTGCAACTGGAGTAACCACACTACCCTGATCAATTAGGTCACTCTCAACTTGGCCTATCTCTGATGGATGGCCATCGTGGGTATAACACCTTTCAACTTTCCATATTTTTGCAAAATGCCCGTATTTTTGATTCATATTTTTTGGTCTTTTCCTCGTAAAATTCATGGTTTTCTATGAAATCACTGAGGACTGAGATCACTAAATAATGACAGAAATTTAAGTTTAAGATTTTATATTCTTCAGAAAATGCATGCTAAAACAAAACCACTTATTTCATCGAGTTTTTTAAGTATTTAATAGCAATATTTAAAATTTGTCCCTATTTTGGGGCCTTTGTTCCTCATTATTTTAAACTTTGCCCATATTTCTTGTGCTAAGAGCCTGAGAAGTATACTGGGTATGTGCAGACACAATGACAGTGTCAAATCTGTGGGCAGGAGATGGGGAGCTACAACCTTACTGTCAGACTGATCCTCTGCATCACACACTTTAGAATGCATGCTTAAGAGGTAAACCCATCTCTGACTGCATAGACCAAACAATGCGAGGTACAAGAAAAAAGAAGATATTTGTAAATACATGGAAATCATAATGCCATCACTTTTTGAAATGTATCAAGAGATGGTTACTGCTCACAAAAGAAAGGGAGGAACACACTGTTTTATTATATAAGTTTGTTCTTACTGTAACATGATTTCTTGGGTTAATTGTTGCAAATATTACAGCTTTGAAAAAACAGGTGCATTGCTTCATTAATGTAAAGTGTTACAATGTCAATGCTTGCACTTCACTTTCCCTTTTTTTATAAACCTCTTTCTGTATGTTGCACATAAATTGCTAATCTTGACATTGTTTCGAGGTTCAAATGTAGAGAGGGTTATGTCTGTGTGAAAACAGGAATCAGTAATGTCCACATGTTCATAACAGTGTTGCGAAATCATCACATAGGCACATTTTAACTTTTCTCTCACCCTTTCTCTCTCACTTTTTTAGGTTTCATAATTTCCACAAACCTTGACATTGCCCTTCAGTGACTGACAGTGGTCACTAGCAGTGAAGGATGCTTCACTCCCCAAGCAATAACTCACATTTTAAGGTGGCATGCAATCAGTAGCACCCATGAAACTGGTGCCTGTGCACTGCCCTCTGCCCTCTGGACAGTACTGCATGCTGCGTGAAGAAAATACATCTGTCTAATACCCGTGTCTGTAGCACAAGGTGTAAATGCAGTGAAATTAGAAAATGAGCATTGCTAATGTATTCAGATCCAGACTAATGATATGTTTACTGATGGAGTCAGATTAAGTATTGTAACAGATTTATTGTTAGGAATTGTATAGCCTAACTCTGTGGGATAAATGCTTTTTATATTGCCTATAGTTGCTGTGAAGTGTTATTAGAGATGATTTTTTGTTGAAACTCAACTGCTCTTAATAATAAGGTCTGATATGCATGATGTTAAATATGAACTTTTCTAAAGTATGAGAAAAGCAAATCAATAACATGATTAACATATTTATAATATATTTTAGATTATTTATCCATATCTCCCAATTGGTAACCATGACAGTAATACATTTCCTTTAAAAATAAGTTATTATTTCTTGTATATAGTGTGAGAAAAGAGTTTATGTAATTCCTTTGTGGCCGTTTTCTCAAGAATTGTTATTACCCGAAGGAATGATGATGTGCAACAGAAATGTAACTTATCATGTGGCAAACATGAAAAGGATAAATGTGTTAATACCATATGTGCCGTGTTCATTCCTAGATATACTCTTTAAGTGGACTTTTTTGTTTGTTTTATTATTTATTTACTAATTTATGGCTAATCCATTTGCAAGCTGCCTGGTGGTATGAAGTGATGGTGCATGGCTGAAGGTAAAAATTTAAAATTTTAATTTAGGCTATTGTCAGTAGCATACATTTGAGTGGCAGCAGTGTATAGCCATCTGCACTCTGGAGAGTACTGAGTGAAGGAAATGCACCTGTCACCTAATTGTTACTATGGCACTAGGTGCAATGCAATGACTTGAAAGAAAGTGTTGAACTAATGCAGGGTTCAAATCCAGCTTATAGATAATTTTAATGAGGATGCCAGAATAAGCTTTGTCACATACATTTTGCTAGGGATTTACCATAATGTACAAATGACAATTACACATATTAAATTTGAAACACAACTATGAGTAATAAGTGCTACACAATTCAATATAATTTGTGAAATTAGATTAATCATATGATGATATTTAATTTAAACTACACTTGCATAGGTGTAATCTGTGTGATATTTATTTAAAACTAGTATGACTCATCACTTATAACTAACTATGTGTGTAGAAGTGTATGACATGTAAAGTATGTATGGACCCCATTCCATTATGTATTACTCACGTCATGTAACTCAATACATGTGAAATTTATTTTCAGCCAAAATGCTGCTGCCCTTTACATAGAACCTACGTGCCAAGATAAGTTAATGTCACACATGTACAGGCATGTCTTAATCAGAGCTCCACTCATGTTAAAATTTGTATACATCAACCTACAATTTGAAAAAGGAAGCTCTCCTGTGGTATTGACAAGTTAGTTACCAGAATTTAGTCTTTTAACCTACTTGTTTTCTCATATGTTTGATTCCCAGGTGGTGTTAGTCAAAGTTTGTATTGTATATGTCCCAACAACCCATTATATCTCAATTCAAAACATTTTACCTCTAGACAATAATGATTATAACCAACATCGTAAAGCATTTGATTACATAGGACTGCCATAATTCACACCTTTATTGTATTTTGAGGGAATCCTTCCCAATACCTATGCTGAACCATTTTTGTGGTTTTAATTTTTACAAATGCATCTGGCAAGTCTCTGAGTCATTGTGCACAGGCTGACATGTGAGATCAGAATTGAGAGCCATTTCAGACACAAAGTTCTAGATAGCTTTCAGTAGACATGGCAGGTGAAGATTAGGATGGTGCTCCATTTAGTGCCCAAAGTTGATGTGAAGAGGAATCCAGGATTTGTGTTGCACTCCTCATAAAGTGCTACCACTGTAGCATTCAGCAGTGGGACTCTTCTGGGTCTCAGTATGAGGCTGAGGATTGAAATGGCTTTGCAAAGGTTGTCTCCAGTGCAACTGGCATTCCATGCACTGGGGAACAGTGATTTCACTGTTAACAATGATGTGAGGAGGGACAAGCAGGACCTCACGAGCTGTTGGGAGGCTGAATTTAGCACAGCCAACTCCCCTGTTCTGTGTTGGTATAGTGACCTGTCAATAGTTGATAATTTTGTAAGGATTTGTCAGCCAGTTCAGTTATTCTGTATGCATCACTTTTTTTTTTCTGTTTTCTGATTTGTACAGTTACTGGAACAATTTCCCAGAAATGTGAGGTGCATTTGTAGAGACTGGCTCACCTCAGAGGGGCATGAGTTAAGTATGTATCAGGTATGACTATAAGCCAGATCATTCTTTTCAGGGCATCAGTCCATACGAACTTGAGTAAGTATACCTAACATTTCTATACGCAATGAATAACTCAACTTAGCTGAGTGTAGGTTCAATTCTCAGCCATACAAATATAGCTTTTATTCCAGGATACTATACATAAATTATTTATTGTAATATTAAATGAGATTAAACATTCCATTTTTCTAATATAGCTTTATTAGTGTCAAATAGTTTATATATTGTTTATAATAGCAGTAAGAATAAATGGTTTTATGACACAATAATGTGTTCACATCATATCTGGATGTGGCAAAGATAACCATATTTATGCTATACTTGCATGTATATTGAAATAGTAATCTTCATAGGTTCATTAGTTCATAGGTCGCTACTAGGCTATCGGCCCAAGGGCCTACGTAAGCCTAGCCAACAAGGTTCCCTGGCTTATGCCACACAAGAAAGTTAATTTCTGATGCCCCTGTCGAGCAGAGCCATAGAAGTGATCCCCGGGGAGTATTTCCTTTTTTCCATCCACTCATCAAGATTTTTCGTGAAGAGTGCCAATGAGGAACTTTGCTTGACATAGATGGGTAGCTTGTTCCAGAGTATAGGAAGTCTCTGGGACAGGAATCTATCCCTCCAGCATGTCCTGTTTATTGCAGTGACAAGGTTTAGGTCCCTAGAGCATGTAGCTCGGAGGCATTGGGATTTCTTAAGGTGTAGCATGTCCAACAGCTCTGGGTTTAACATAGCTTTATATGTTAGGCAGAGATCTCCTTGGAGTAGGTGATATGCTACAGATTAAAGCTGGAGTTTTTTGAGACAGTCAGTGTAGGGCATCCGTTTATTGCCAGTAATCCTCTTTGTGAGGTACTTCTGTGGTCTTTCCAGCTGCTGCAGAAGTCTTGTGAGGTACAATCCAAAAGGGCCGTTGTACTGTATAATTGGTCTAATGAATGCCGAGTAGAGGGGAACAATGACATCTTTTTTCCTGGATGAGAACCCTTTTGTGATGAGGTGTGCCACATAGAAGAATTTCCTGACTACTGTAGTGATGTGATTATCAAAGGAGAGACTACTGTCCACCTTGGTCCCAAGGTCTCTTATCACACATTCGGAGTTAAGTAGACTGTCATTTATGTGGTAGTTCATGGGTACAGAGCTTTTACCAAAGGGGATGATAATGCACTTTTTGGCACTGAGCTTGAGGCCATGCCTCTATCACCAGGCATCTGTCTCAGTGAGGACCTTCTGTAGGATGTCCACATCATTTGGGGACTTGACTATGGCTCCCAGTTTGCAGTCATCTGCGAACATCGTTAGCCAGAGGCCTTCTGTGTTAGCCTGTACTTCAGAGAAGTAGATACCAAACAGGAGAGGTCCCAGGACTGAACCCTGTGGTACTCCACTTGTTACTGGTTTGAAGTCAGATTTAGAGTCTGCTACTTTTACAGTGTGGGTTTTGTCACTGAGCCAGTTGGCAACCCATCTTGTGACGTAGGGATTTATACCTAGTTTAGTGAGTTTAGCTATAATTCCAGAATGGGGGATGGTGTTGAAAGCCTTGGCGAGGTCAAGATAGGCTGAGTGAACCACCTTACCCTCATCTACGGCTTTAGTGACTGCCTCAAAGAAGTCGATCATGTTTAAAAGGCATGATCTGCCTTTCACAAACCCAAACTGGGTGAGTTTGGAGGTACCAATGTCTTTGTTTATGAGTTCTATGACAATACATTCCATGGCATTGCAGACCGGGCTCGTCAGGTTAATAGGGCGATAGTTCCCAGCATCACTGGGTGGCTCCCCCTTTGTGGAGTCGGTTAACTGTTGCTGTGTGTCATTCAGTGGGCACAAGGCCTGACATGAGACAATGACTGAACATGGTGCTTAGGTGGGGAGCCAGTTCATTCTGAAGTTCATGGAAAATGCAGCCTGGGATGTTGTCCGGTCCCATGGATGCTGTGTTTTTGGTTTTAGAGAGTGCAGCTTTTTCCTGCATATATGAGATTACAGGGACTCTGCATTCTTCCTGTATAGATATGTTCCCTTTAAGGGGTAAGACGGGGTGAAGTTAGCACTGAACTTATCTGCCAGGATGTTAGCAATATCAGTTGGTTCTGTAATTTTTGTGCTGTTGTACTGTAACTCAGAGCAGATCTGGGTGTTGCCATTGAGGTTATTGACATAGCTATAGAATTCGTTGTGGTTGCCCTTAGAATCAGTGGTGATTTTGTTTTTGTAGCTAGCTTTGGAGAATCTTATAAGGGATCTCAGCTACTTACTGAGGCTGACCAGGCAGCTCCTCCACTGATGGGATTTTACTCTCTTTTGCAACAGTTTCTTCCTTCTGTTGTAGAGTTTGTTTATGGCAGGGGACCACCAGATTGGCTTCCTTTTTTTTTTGTGAATAGCATCTTGGTTTTGTTTGGGATAGCATGATCCATGCACTCATGTAAATGATTATAGAGTGCATTTGTGTAGGATTCAGCATTCATAACTGTATTGTCCATCTGCATGAGTGTCATGAAGTTCGCCACTTCTCTCTTAAGAAGCATGAAGTTGGTTTTGGAGAAATTTGTTACCGTGGTTTCCTTAATGGTGGGTGGGGGCATGATGCGGATATCTAGGGTGATTAGCTTATGGTCGGATCTGACCAACGAGGAGTTGATTTCAAGTTTGGAACACTGGTCACTCATGTTGGTAATAACTAGGTCTAGGATATTGTTGCCCCTGGTGGGGGTGTGGATAAGTTGATCCAGGGCATTGGAATTTATGAATTCCAGAAAACATTGAGTGAAGGAGTTTGCACAGGAGTATATTTCCCAGTTAATGGTGGAGTAGTTGAAATCACCCATTATTAGGGTGTTTGGTTGAACCCTAATATTTTCCAGTATATCAAGAAAAGAGCAGTGGGATTTCCAGGACATGGTGGGGGATCTGTAGTAAGCTGCAATTTGGATTGCAGTTTTGCCCACAGTTAGTTGCACTTGGATAACCTTGGATGCATTATGCTGTGCAACAAGCCTGGAGGTGTGGATATCCTAAATGAATATGGACACACCTCCACCTTTGGTGTTCTGGTCCAGGTTAGATGGCCGAAAAGTGTGGTGTGAGTTATAGCCTGGTAGTGCAGGGGTTCTCTCTAGATCCCTGAACCAGGTCTCAGTCACTGCACAGATATCAAGGTTCTCCATTTTAATGAGTGCCTCAAGTGAGTGCATTTTGAGATTTAGACTTCTAGCATTGAGTAGCATTACCCTCAGTTTTTGCTTGCCTGTTCTTGTTACAGTGGTGAATTTGTCATTTGAACCTTGCCTAAAAAAGGCACTATAGTAGTGGCAAGAGCCTTAGCCAGTATCCAGAATCCCAGATGCGACAGGTGCAGGCCATCTCTGGCAAAGCATTGTGGTCTATCGACCATATCATCCCAGGCAGAGAGATACTGGATCCCCTTAGAATGACACCAGAAGCTTAGCCAATTGTTGAAGTCAGTAATTTTGTCCTTGTACTGCAGTATCATTCAGGGTGATGGCAGGATGTTACTCAGGGTTAGGGTATACCTGGCTGGGTTACAAGATCAGAGTGCTCTTCCATGTCTCTTTTCATGTAGTCCAGGGAGGTACATCTCAGGTTGTTCACACCAACATGGACAATGACAGAGTCATATTTGTACTTGTTGTGGCGTGACCTGAGTGCATGGGTTATGTAGCAGATCCTGGCACCTGGCAGGCAGCTGACAGTAACCTTCTCCTTGTTTAGCCTGGTGAGTGAGACATCAGTGTGCCTGGCTATAGAGTCACCTATGACTAGTGTGGTGGGTACGTTGGTTTGCCTTATGGGCTGTGGTTTATTGGCACACTGAGTCTGTGGGCTATGTGTCATTTGGGTTGTGTTGGGGGGTGGAGGTTGCTTGCGTCTCTGCTTTGGTGGTCTCTGTTGCTTGAGCAGATTACTATTAAGAAACTCTGTGAATGTTTTTGTGTTTCTATGTGTGGATTTTGGTGGTGTAGGTTTAGTGGCACTATGTGATGAGTGTGGTGTGGTGCAAGTGTTTACCTTCTCATCTTGACTGTCAAGTGCAGTCTTGGTTGGAGAGAGCTCTACCTCCAGTTTGGCTAGATAAGTGCATCTCTCACAGATTGTGGTGTTGGATGATAGGAGGAGAGGGTTGTCTGTGTACATGAGGCAATTGGTACATTACCTCAAGATGACCAGATTCATCACATAGACAGGAGAGAACACTGGGAGCTGACCCTTGGACATGCCTGAATAAAAAACTACTTTCCTCTAGACAAGTGAGGAAAGTGAGTATAAGAGCTGTTTTTTTCTAAGCAAGGGAGGAAAGTAAGTACACAAACTGTTTTCCTCTAGGTAAAGAGGAAGGTCGAGTGCTTTAGTAATTTGCAGCTTATTTCGTGCTAACAACAAGTTCTGAACAAGTGCTGAGCACAAATAAGCAAGTTCAAGTGCTAAAACTAAAAATCTATACCTGGATCTTGTGGTAGATAGGCTACCTAGTGCTTACCATTCCAGCTGATAAGCTCAGAAGCTTACAAACAGTCCTGGATACAACAAATCTGTATCTGGACTAAGCTAATTACAGGAAAGGCAGAAAAAAAACTTAGAATTTTTTTTTTGTATGTTTTCTCCTAAGGAACCCTGTGTCTGTGTGTGTGTGTGTGTGTGTGTGTGTGTGTGTGTGTGTGTGTGTGTGTGTGTGTGTGTGTGTGTGTGTAAACACTGCTGCTGCAACAAAAAGAACCATGATTACAGGAAGCTAGACTGACTACTACAGTTCATCCACTATATTTCCACAGATAGCTGCAGCAGCACAACCACAGTCAGTACAGATCCCCAGCACATGTTGGTCACATCTGGTCAGCATTGCCACTTCAGCTGCTGTACTGCATACTCCAACTGTGTCAGGTAGCTCTGTTGTGACAGCTGGTGCAGGAATACCCACTGGAAATAGTACTGGAGGTAGAGATTTCATCACCCATCAGGAGATGACAGGGCTGGTGCAAAATATCATGCAGAGAGAGCTCAATGTCTGAATTAGCAGAGTAGAAAAGGTCTAGTATCGAATTACAAAACTGATACCACATCCAGCACTGACCCAAGGATCTGCAGCAGAAGACAGTGTTGACAGTTCTCAGCTTGAGGAGAACTAGATTTTCAATCTACTTAAGCAGGATGCAGATCCACTTCCATTGTCTCCTTCCTATCTGCCATCATAGTGTTCCAAAACATTTGTGTCCATCAGCATCCTTTTCTGTCTTGTACATCCTGCATGTATGTGCCTGATACCTAACCTACCCTACCTACCTAAACCTCTTATTCCTAAGCACCTTATCCAACAGTCCTCTATCTACAATAAATAAATAATTAAATAGTTGCATACTTGAGCTGTTTGGTTAGCTTTTACATACCTACATCAACTTTATTACAAGCTGAGATAAGTACAAACTTGCAGTGTTATAAGTTAGTACTGAATTTTATTTTTTTTGTTTTATTGTTTCATTGAATATTGTGTTAAAAATAGTACTGCATTTATCTGCTTATTTATTTGTTCATTGAAAAGTATAAGCTCTCTCTATGTCTGCAGTATAGTAGGTTTATTCTTCTTACTTTAATTGATATTCAGTGTAGAAGTATTAGCTTAGAGGGTTTCTCTGTGCCTTAAAGTCTTAGTCCTTTATCTCTGAAATTATTTCTGCTGAATAGTTGCTCACTTGAGCTGCTTGGTTAGCTTTTGCTTACCTACATCAACTTTATTATAAGCTGAGATAAGTACAAACTTGCAGTGTTATTAGGGGTCTACTTCACCCTGTCAAAGGCCAACAATATCGAAGCTGATACTGTCGGCACCAAAATGTTGAAAGCAAAAGTCATCACGAGTGTAAACAGAAATCTCAATAAGGGGAGATTTCCGTTTACTGCAATGTAGCGCGACCTCAGAGTTGGTATATTTAAGTAGCGGGGGATGTGGGGATGCAGGTGGGCTTGCCCCCCTGCATAGAACAATTTGTGTTGTGTTTGGGTGGGGTTTTTTTTGTGTGTTCAATGTTCGGGGGTTTCAACATTTTTGGGTCGATTATTACGCTGTCGACAGTTTGAGTTTCCGACAGCGTAATATAAACACGTTGTAAGATACTACTGCATTTTATTTTTTTCTGTTTTATTGTTTCATTGAATATTGTGTTAAAAATAGTACTGCATTTATCTGCTTATTTATTTGTTCAATGAAAATTGTGAGCTGTCTCTGTGTCTGCAGTTAGTGGGTTTATTATTCTCACTTCATTGATATTCGGTGTAGAAGTCTTAGCCTAGAGGGTTTCTCTGTGCCTTAACATCTTGGTCCCTTATCTCTGAAGTTATTTCTGCTGAATAGTTGCATACTTGAGCTATTTAGTTAGCTTTTACATACCTACATCAACATTATTACAAGCTGAGATAAGTACAAACTTGCAGTGTTATAAGATAGTACTGCATTTTGTTTTTTCTGTTTTGTTTCATTGAATATTGTGTTAAAATAGTACTGCATTTATCTGCTTATTTGTTCACTGAAAACTGTGAGCTCTCTCTGTGTCTGCAGTTAGTGGGTTTATTATTCTCACTTCATTGATATTCTGTGTAGAAGTGGCAGGATAGGTAGCTTACATCCTTCTAAGTTGGGAATTGCTGATTGAAGGCTCAGTGTCTGTTATTCTAAAAGTGTATTAGTTCTGGTTTAAGCACTTGGGCTCCAGGCCAGTTATTTTACATTAAGAAGGTTTGTGGTCTGCACTCTTGTGGGAGGAGAGGCTAGATTCTGCCCTTCTGAGCTGGGAATTTCTGGCCAAAGGCTTACTGTGCCTACTTATTTGAACTGTTTTTCTGATACTGGTGTGCCTTGTCTGCTGTAGCATAGACTATATTCAGGCCTGCTGCATCTAGCTTTGTTTGTATAACTTGCACACTAATCCAATCTATCTTTTTTGGAGAAGGATCCCCTTCACCTTAGTGGCAGGAGTGTGCAGTTAGAACTTGTCTGATTGAAGACTGCTGGAACAGAGCTCAGGTTTGAGTTTTTTACTGGTTAATTGGGTAATTTGTTTAAATCAGTTTGCTCATTTTCTATTGTTATAAAAATGCACTTTATTCATCTGCTTTTACTGTAATTGTATTTCTTCCCACTTTATTACCTTATTTTGCTTGTGCTTCATCTTAAAAGTACTCAATTATATTATTTTGCTGCAGTTATTACTGCTTGGTAGTAGCCTGATTAAATTGTAACTGTTATTCTAAGCCTTTTGGTTTAGGCACTTGAGCTTCAGACCAGTTATTTTACATTAAGAAAGTTTGTGGACTGCATTGTTGTGGCAGGACAGGTAGCTTACATCCTTCTAAGTTGGGAATTGCTGATTGAAGGCTCGGTGTCTGTTATTCTAAAAGCACATTAGTTCTTCTGGTTTAAGCACTTGGGCTTCAGGCCAGTTATTTTACATTAAGAAGGTTTGTGGTCTGCACTCTTGTGGGAGGAGAGGCTAGATTCTGCCCTTCTGAGCTGGGAATTTTTGGTTAAAGGCTTATTGTGCCTGCTTATTTGAACTGTTTCTTTCTAAAATTTGTATGCCTTGCTTGCTGTAGCCCAGAAGTTAGTAGATTACTGGCCATTTTGGGGTAATTTCTATCTCTTTCATTTCCCTACTATGAAAAATGCGTTTGTGCGGTTTTGCGCACTGGGCAGCCCTGGTTAGCTAGAGTTAAACTATTCTCGGCTCCACAAAGTCTACTCTTCAATTTTTCCCTTGGAACTAGACAAACTTTCAACTTAAGAACTCAAATAATTCATTTCACCGCCCAGCATTTGCTCAAAACCCATAGCAAGTACTAATTAACCATAGCACTAGACCCCCCCCATACTGTCCAGAAGGACAAGGCTCACTATTCGTCCCTAGCAGCCAATTAGTAAAACAGCTCAATTTACCTACTCAGGCATGTCCAAAAGGCCATTTCAGGTGCACTCTCCAGTCCAACTATTGAATCTGGGCATTTTGAGGCAATATTACAACTGCCTCATGTACACAGACAACCCTCTCCTCCTACCACCAAACAATAATATATGCAAGAGATACAATTATACAGCCAAACTGGAGGCAAAGCTCTCTCAACCCAAGACTGGAACTGACAGTCAAGAGGAGAAAGAAAACACTTGCAACACACCACCAGTCTCACATAGATCTACTAAACAAACACCGGCAAATAACACACATAAATACATGAAAACATACTTGGAGGCTCTAAATAAAAATCTGCATAAGAAACAGAGACCTCCAAAGCAGACACCCAAGCAATCTCCACACCCCATCACAAACCATGAAACACATACTTCACATAATCAGAGTGCCATGCAATCACAGCCCTTAAGGAAAAATAACATAGCCAACACACTAGTAATAGACGACTCTATAGTCAGCCATACTGATGTCCCACTAACTAGGCTGGACAAGGAGAAGGTTACAGTTAACTGTCTGCCGGGTGACAGGATCCGCTGCATAGCCAAGTACTCAGGTCTCTCCAGAACAAATACAAATATGACTCTGTCATTGTCCACTCCCTGGACTTCATGAAAAGGGACATGGAAGACATGAAATGCCCTTGAATAACTAGTATGTTCCCCCACTAGAGGGGACAACATATTGGATTTAATCATCACAAATATAGGCGCCCATTGTACCACACCCGTTATCACTCCCTCCTTGGTCAGATCTGACCACAAACTGATAACCCTGGACATCATCACCCCTCCACCTTCCCCAGTCAAAGAAACCATAGTCAAAAACCTTTCCAAAGAAAACTTAAAACTAATTGCATCCGAAGTGGAAATCTTCACTATTCCCTTGCAGAAGGATAATGATATCCAGGATGCAGAATCCTACACCAAGGCACTCTATATGCATCTTAAAGACTGCATGGACTGTGCTATCCCAAATAAAACCAAGACTCCTTCCTCAAGCAAGAAGAAACCAGTCTGGTGGACACCGGCCATAAGCAAACTTTACATTAAAAGGAGGAGACTTATACAAAAAAAGGCCAAATCTCAAGTAGAAAAATCATCCCTGATCAGCATTCGTAAGAAATTGAGGGCCCTCATCAAGTCAACTAAAGCTAATTTTGAAAGGAAAGTTGCCACGGATGTCAAGGATAACCATAAGGCCTTCTATGGCTATGTCAAAAACCTAAATGGCAATGCTCAGGTCTGTTCTGAGCTAGTACAAAATGGAACAAAATACACTGACCCTTATGACATTGCCAACATCTTGGCTGACAGGTTCAGTGCAACCCCCCCCCCCCCCCACCACCACCTACAGGGCCTATTACCATTCCAGGGGATTGTGTAAATCCAATTATTACTGATATGTTGGTTAACAAGGCTCTATCTAAAGCCAAAAACACTGCCTCCATGGGACCAGATAATGTCCCAGGCTGTGTCATACAAGAGCTCCAAAAGGAATTAACCCCGCATCTTAATACTCTGTTCAATCTCAGCCTCTCCACAGGATATGTGCCCATAGAATGGCACATGGCAACGGTGGTTCCACTACCCAAGGGTGGGGCCACAACTGACCCTGGGAACTACCGACCAATAAGCTTGACCAGTCTGATCTGTAAGGCTATGGAGCGAATCATTATGGAACTCATAAATGGAGAGATTGGGAACCTCCAGTCGCTGGACCCCACACAGTTCGGCTTCGTCAAGGGCAGATCATGCCTCCTGAACCTGGTGGATTTCTTTGAGACAGTTACTCAGGGTATAGATTAGAGAAAGGAGGTACACACAGCTTACCTTGACCTTGCTAAAACATTTGACACCATTCCCCATTCAGGTATTATTGATAAGCTCACCAGCCTGGGCATAAACCCTTACGTCACAGGATGGATTGCAAACTGGCTCTTAGACAGATCCCATAAAGTAAGAGTAGCGGGATCTATGTCCGAATCCAGACCAGTAATGAGTGGTGTGCCTCAAGGCTCTGTCATGGGGCCCCTCCTGTTTGGCATATACTTTTCAGAAGTACAGGCAAGCACGGAAGGGCTGTGGCTGACTAAGTTTGCGGACAACTGCAAACTGGGTGCTATAATAGAGTCTCCGGCTGACAAGGTGATCCTCCAGAAGGGCCTAAATGAGACTGATGCATGGTGTCAAAGCCATGGTCTCAAGCTAAATGCAAAAAAATGTGTAGTAATCCCCTTTGGAAAAAACAGAGTACTCGTAAACTACAACATAGGAGGTAATCCCCTGAAATCTGAAGAAGAAATAAGGGATCTAGGGACCCAAGTAGATAGTCAGCTTTCCTTTGATAACCATGTTGCCAAAGTGGTTAGAAAATCCTTCTATGTGACCCAGCTGATCATGAAAGGGTTTGCATCAAGATCTAAGGATGTAATGATGCTTCTCTACTCTTCCCTCATCAGACCCATTATTGAGTACTATGCACCAATTGGAATGTACCTGGCTAGACATCTCCAGCAGCTGGAGAGACCACAGAGGTACCTAACCAAGAGGATTACTGGCCTCAAATAGTTGCCCTATGCAGCATGATTGAAAAAGCTAAGACTGTTCTCTGTTGCATACCATTTTCTCAGAGGCGATCTCTGTCTAACGTACAGAGCCATGTCCAACCGAGAATTGTTGAACATGCTCCATCTTAGCAAAACCAAATGTACTTGAGATACATGCTCTAGGGATATAAACCTCAACTCAACAATGAATAGAACATGCTGGAGGGATAGATTCCCTTCGCAGAGACTTCCCTTACTATGGAACCAGGTCCCGATCTACATAAGACAGAGCCCCTCACTATCACTCTTCAAGAGGAACCTTGATGAGTGGATGGGTAACAGAAAGTTCACACAGGGGATCACACCAACAGCACTACTAGATAGGGGCCAAGACTACTAGCTGCTAGTACAAGGGTCTAGGGAACTACTAAAGGGGCGGTGAATACCACACAACCTGGCTGGGCTAATATATGCCTTTGGGCAGATAGTCCAGTACCAACCTATGAACCTATAAGAGCTCTCTGATCATGTAGCCCAGGGTGGTATGACCCTGACCCTGAGTAGCATCCTGCCTTCACCAAGAATGATGCCACAGTATGAGGAAAACATGATCAATTTCAACAATTGGCTAAGTTTCTGGTGTCATTCAAAGGTGATCCAGTATCTGTCCACCTGGGATGACATGCTCAACAAGCCACATTGCTTCACAAGAGATGGCTTGTGCCTGTCCTCCTTAGGCTTTTGAATATTGGCCAAGGCTTTTAGTGCCTTTTTTAGACAAGGCTCAAAAGACAAACCCACCACAGTAAATAGCGCAAATAACCAAAAGCTAAGGGTAATGCTACTCAACGCTAGAAGTCTAAACCTCAAAATGCATGCACTCGAAGCACTCCTCAGTATGGAAAACATCAATATCTGTGCAGTAACAGAAACCTGGTTTAAGGCTCCAGAGAGCACCCTAGCAGTACCAGGTTATAACTCATACCATACGTTTCGGCCACAGAACCTGGACCGAAACGCAAAAGGCGGGGGTGTATCCATATTCATCAAGGATGCCCACACCTCCAGGTTAGTGGAGCAGCACAATGCCTCAGAGATCATCCATGTGCAACTAACAATGGGCAAAACTGCAGTTCAAATTGTAGCTTGCTACAGATCACCCACTATGACCCAGGACCCCCATTTCATGTTTCTGGAGACACTGGAAAATATGAAGGTCCTACCAAACACCCTAATATTGGGTGATTCAATTACACAGACATTAACTGGGAGAACTACTCAAGTACTAACTCCCTTGCCCAACACTTCCTAGAATTTATAAACTCGAATGCCCTGGATCAACTGGTCAACATCCCCACCAGAGGTGACAACATATTGGACCTGGTCATCACCAACATGGGTGACCGGTGTTCTACACCGGAGGTCAGCCCCTCACTGGTTAGATCAGACCATAGTCTAATCACTCTGGATATCCACCTTCCGCCACCACCCCCATTCAAGAAAACCACCATGAAAAACTTTTCAAAAGCAAACTTCACATTACTTAAGACCGAGGTGGAAAGGTTCACAGTCCCCATGCTAAAGGACAGTGCTGTCCAAGCTGCTGAATCCCTCACAGAGGCATTCTATGAGCACCTGCAAAAATGCATGGATCGTGCTATCCCAAGCAAAACCAAGACTCACTCCTCCAAAAAAAGGAAACTAGTCTGGTAGACCCCTGCCATAAACAAGCTATACAATAGAAGGATGAAACTAGTACAGAAAAGAGTAAAATCCCAAGAAGGAAAGACATCCCTGATCAGTATCAGCAGGAAACTACGATCCCTCATATAATCATCCAAGGCTAGCTTCGAAAGAAAAATTGACAAGGACTCCAAAAATAACCACAAAGCGTTCTTTAGCTATGTCAAGAACCAAAGTGGAAACTCTCAGATCTGCTCTGAGTTAGTGCACAAAATACACTGAACCGAATGATATTGCCAACATTCTGGCAGACAGGTTTAGTGCAAACTTCAACCCCCTCTCACCCCCTAAAGGGCCCATAACCATACCAGAAGAATGTAGAGCCCCAGCAATCAATAACACACAGGTTAAAAATAGCCCAATCCAAAGCCACAAACACAGCTTCAATGGGATCGGACACTGTCTCAGGCTGTGTCTTACATGAAATCCAAAATGAATTAACCCCTCACCTAAACACACTGTTCAAAATCAGCCTCTCTACAGGCTACATACCCATAGAGTGGTATACAGCAACAGTTATCCCGCTCCACAAAGTTGGAGACACAACGGACCCCGGTAACTATCGCCCTATAAGCCTGACTAGCCTGGTCTGCAAGGCTATGGAGTGCATCATCATGGAACTCATTAACAGAGATATTTTGAACCTCCAAACATTGGACCCTACCCAATTTGGCTTTGTTAAGAGCAGATCATACCTCCTAAACATGGTGGACTTCTTTGAGACAATTATCAAGACTTTAGATGAGAGAATGGAGGTCCACACAGCCTACCTAAACCTCACAAAGGCTTTCAACACCATTCCCCATTCTGATATTATAGACAAGCTCACCAGTCTGAACATAAGCCCCTACATCACGAGATGGGTTGTCAAATGGCTCACAGATTGGATCCACATGGTGAGAGTTGCAGGCTCTAGGTCCGACTCTAAACCGGTTACAAGTGGCATCCCCCAGGTCTTAGTCCTGGGACCCATTCTGTTTGGTATATACTTCTCAGAGGTACAGGCAAGCACAGTAGGACTATGGCTGACCAAGTTTGCAGACGACTGCAAACTGGCAGCCATAATTGACTCTCTGGCTGATACAGACATCCTCCAGAAGGGTCTCACTGAAACGGATACCTGGTGTCAAAATCATGGCCTCAAGCTAAATGCCAAAAAGTGCATAGTCATCCCCTTTGGAAAAAGCATAGTACCTGCAAACTACCACATAGGTGGCAGTCCCCTAAATACAGAAAATGTAATAAGGGATCTGGGGACCCAAGTAAATAGTAATCTCTCCTTTGATAATCATATTGCCAAGGTGGTTAGAAAATCCTTCTATGTGGCCCACCTAATCACAAAAGTGTTCACATCTAGAACAAAATAGGTTATTGTGCCCCTCTACTCATCACTCATCAGACCCATTTATAGAGTACAACACCCCATTTGGGATATACCTTACAAGACACATGCAATAGCTGGAAAGACCACAGAAGTACCTCACCAAGAGGATTACTGGCCTCAAACAGATGCCTTTTGCAGCCCAACTGAAGAAACTCCAGCTGTACTCGGTTGCATACCGCTTACTCAGAAATGATCTCTGCCTGACATACAAGGCCATGTCCAACCCAGAATTGATGGACATGGTCCACCTACAAAAACTCAAATTCCAGAGAGCCACATGCTCTTGGGATCTAAACCTCACCACAACAATAAATAGGATGTGCTGGAGTCCCGAGACTCCCCATGCTTTGGAACAGGATTCCAATCTTTATTAGGCAGTGCCCCTCACTAACACTCTTCAAGAAAAACCTTGACGAGTGGATGGGAAATAGAAAATTTACCCCGGGGATCACTGCAGTGGCTCTGCTGGACAGAGGCACAGGGAACTAATGGCTCTGCTGGACAGAGGCACAGAGAACTGGCAGTGCTGGACAGAGGCACAGCTAACTAATCTAAGGGGGTGGCAAAAGCCAAGACATTCTGGCTAAGCTTACAGATGCCCTCAGGCAGATAGCCTAGTACTTACCTATGAACCTAAATAAATATGCACCTGTCAAAAAAAAAAAAAATTACGCTCATGCCTAGCTCTCCACTTCACCTTTCTGTCTGCTTGACACACTTGATTTGGTCCAATTGGCTGTCCAGCATTATTCTGTCAGCCCTGATTTTGTGATTATCCGAATTCATCAAACTCTGTTTACAAGTCTATACTTATCTTGCGAAGAAGTGGATAGAAAGGGTCTTCTCTCACTACCATCTTGCACATTCCTGTCTTCATTTACCTGTGTCCTACCCTGTTATTGTTCTCCATTTTTAGTACTGTAGTATCAACCCCTTCTTCACATATGTAACAGGGTCAAAAATAGAATCACACAATACACGTGACCAGAGATGGCCCATAGAAAAGCCTTAAATTTTTGTCCTTGGCATTTGTACAGTACTTGGCATCTCAAACCAATCCTGACTGATGGTAAATGTACTTCATGTCATATGGGAAAAATTGTTGAACTTTTGCCTTTTCCTGCACTAGCCAATTTCCTCGTATAATTGTGTTCAGCCCTGCTGAACTATATAAATACTGATTGAAGGCACATTTGTAAGACATTTACTCTAACATTAATTAGACTGCTGCATATAATGTAATGGGTTGTGACAATTATCATTACTGTGATAAAGCCTGGTGTCCACATCATCCCTTGCTTCAATTTTTTTCTCAGTCTGTTCAAAAATGTGATTTTAACTTTAAGAAGTACAAGTTCCTGTGAAGTGTGTTCAGATAATTCTGATTTTTGCATACTGACAAAGGTATGAATCAAAAGTATTATTTGTTTTTTTTATGTTACTATTATGTATGTAGATGTTGCCTACATATGTTATTAATCTGGTTTACTATCATCTTGTTGAACGACACTTAAGTAGAATCCAAAATCATGTAATCACATGAACGACTAGTGAAAACATTGAACAACAACTTTCCAAAGGCCTAAAACCAAAAACAAGGAAGTGACTCATTCTTGCAAAATCACTGTTGATTTGAAAGGTGATTTTAAAGGAGTGTTCCAGCTGGTTAGAGTGTTGAATGTTATTTTTACCATTTTTGACATATGCTAAAAATGGTGTTCATGAATTCAACCGTATGAGTCGATGAAATGAATCAGCTATGTTGTGACTTTCAACAAAATGACAGGAAATTTATCAATCCAACATTATCCTGCTTATGTCTTAATTATGTTTATACTTTCCTCCCCCTGCTTACTACCTGTTGGAAACACTTTATTGTACACAGCAGGACAGATTTTCTGTGATGACAAACCTAAGATTAACACACCACAAAGATGGCCGGAAATGGCCCATAGACATAACTCTTTTTATGCCTCTTTGTCTGTCCCCCAATCTTTGTCCTTAGCATTTGCATGATGCCTGGCACTGGGAGTAAATAGCAGTTCACATCTTATGGCAACAATTGTGATATTTTTGCCTTTGGCAGGATCAATCTGCTGCCCTTCATGTTACTGTGCTTTTAGCCTTGCAGCACTACAGACAGAGTGATAGCGATATGGGGAGATAGTTATTATCGTATGTTGAACAGGCTGCAGAGTAGAATGTACACCATATGGGGTGCTGCAGTTGGAGTACAGCATAGTGTTTCCCTGATGCGTGATTCCACCGGTATTAGCATGCTTGGTAAATTATGTGTTTCTTAGCTATTCCCAAAATGCTCATACCTTCTCAGAAATAAGTGCAAGACATTTGGAACAATGAAGGTTCTATGTATTAGCAAGCACAATACATTACACAATTAAAAAAATTCCTTTTATACACACATAAGGTGACAGGATGAATTTAGTTGCAGTTCCATGTATTTTCTGAAGTCTATTACTTGTGATACCCACATGTGTATTATCGTCTAGTTACTGTATTAATCAGTGATTTCATACAAACACATAAGAAGCACTACAACTTGCCTCAAGCACTTGGACAGTCACCAGATATGAGTGCTGCCTATGTATACAGCTGCATCATCCGTATAATAAGTAGTTTACTGCAATTTCCATGACCAATGTGCAAATCATGGCACATAAATTAATAACCTAACCCACATCTTTTCTAAATCTGAACTGTTTCTATGTCTACACTCCTTATTTGCATAAGGGTTGTCATGAAACACCGTAGACTACTGTTATTTCCTTTTCTAAGTTCAAAACCTCAAAATGTAATTATGCATGCACTAATACTTTGCCATCAGTTTTGCAGATGAGCGTATCAGTGCTGGACTTCAGAAAGCAATTCTGAAAAAAGAAAGTAATGCGAGTGGCTTGTATTACATCTGTCTGCTGCAAAGGACTGCTGTACTGATATATATGAGGTTAACTGTGATGCTGGTAAACACTTTCATTTTGCAGTAAACTCTCATGTAACCAGAACTCAAGCAGCAAGGAAAAAAAAATGAAGAAATACAGTACAAATTACGTGAGTTACACTTTCTACCCCCCCCCCCAACATAAACAAACCTTATGTTTTTAGAGTTTTAGAGTTTTAAAAAGGAAGATAGGAATACATTCCCTCTCTTCCCAACCTAAGAACAAGTCAAACCAAACAAATAGTATAGGGTACAGTATTAGTCAGGCCTAGTTTTAATAGTAATTCTCAAGTAGCCAGAAACTACAGTTATCCGGTATCTACCAGTCCCCACGGGTGCTGGTTAACCGAGAGTTTACTGCGTAGTTATGTCTGCACTCCAACATGTTTAGACTTGAAAATGATGTACAATCATGTAGGATCTTTTTACATATACTTCCTCAGTGGTATTAAGCTGTGTACTGCATATTTTTTGTATTTACGCTATACATTGTCCAAGCATGATAAAATATCAAAAAATGACATGACAGATGAGTACTGTTACCATACAATCAGCCTGATATGAACACGCAGGAATTTGTGCATGTCAATCCATTTTTTTCACAAGTGTGTCATCAATACAGCATATTGTGAAACAGCTACATGTCACTCACACTACCACAATGTACATCAAAGACAGGATAGGGCTATGTATGAATATTCAGAAAAAAATAAATCTGGGGAAGCAGGGTAAATGCTAGAAATCTAAATCTCAAAATGCACTCACTCGAGGCACTCCCGAAAATGGAGAACATCGATATCTGTGCAGTGACTGAGAACTGGTTCCAGGCTCCAGAGAGCACCCCTGCAATACCAGGCTATAACTCATACCATATTTATTGGCCATGTAACCTGGATCGAAACACCAAAGGCGGAGGTGTGTCCATATTCATTAAGGATATCCACACCTCCAGGCTAGTTGCTCAGCATAATGCATACGAGGTTATCCAAGTGCAACTAACTCTGGGCAAAACTGCAATCCAAATTGTAGATTGCTACAGATCCCACACCATGCCCCAACATTCCCACTCCTCTTTTCTTGATGTACTGAAAAATATAAGGGTTCAACCGAGCACACTAATAATGGGTGACTTCAACTACCCCACCATTAACTGGGAAATCTACTCATGTACCAACTCCTTAGCTCAATGCTTTCTGGAATTCATAAACTCCATTGCCCTAGATCAACTTATCCACACCCCCACCAGGAGCAACAATATCCTAGACCTAGTCATTACCAACATGAGTGACCTGTGTTCCACACATGAAGTCAACTCCTTGTTGGTCCGATCTGACCATAAGCTAATCACCCTTGATATCCACATCCCGCCCCCACCCCCCCATTAAGGAAACCACAGTAAAATATTTCTCCACCACCAACTTCATGCTTTTTAAGACAGAAGTGCTGAACTTCATGACACCCATACAGATAGACAATACAGTTACAACTGCTGAATCCTACACAAATGCACTCTATAAGCACTTACACAAGTGCATGGATCGTGCCATCCCAAACAGAAAAGACACTATCCTCCAAAAAATGGAAGCCAATCTGGTGGTCCCCTGCCATAAACAAGCTGTACAACATAAGGAAGAAACTGTTGCAAAAGAGAGTAAAATTCCATGAGTGGAGGAGTTCCCTGGTCAGCCTCAGTAAGAAACTGAGATCCCTTATAAGATCCTCCAAAGCTAGCAATGAAAACAAAATCACCACTAATTCCAAGGACAACCACAAAGCATTCTATAGCTATGTCAAGAATCTCAATGGCAACACCCAGATCTGCTCTGAGTTACAGCACAAAGGCACGAAAATTACAGAACCAACTGATATTGCCAACATCCTGGCAGATAGGTTCAGTGCTAACTTTACCCCCCTCTCACCCCCTAAAGGGCCCATATCTATACAGAAAGAATGCAGAGTCCCTGTAATCCCAACTACGCAGGTAAAATCTGCACTCTCTAAAGCCAAAAATACAGCATCCATGGGACTGGACAACATCCCAGGCTGCGTTTTACATAAAACTCAGAACTAACTGGCTCCCCACTTAAGTACCATGTTTAGTAATAGCCTCGCATCAGGCTTTGTGCCCACTGAATGGTGCACAGTAACATTTATCCCATTCCACAAAGGGGAGCCACCAATAATCCCCGGGAACTATTGACCTATTAGCCTGACGAGCCTGGTCTGCAAGGCCATGGAACGTATCATCATGGAACTCATAAACAAAGACATTGGTAACCTCCAAACTCTGGATCCCACCCAGTTCGGGTTTGTAAAAGGCAGATCATGCCTCCTGAACCTGATCAACTTCTTTGAGGCAGTCAACAAAGCTGTAGATGAGGGTAAGGTGGTTCATACAGCCTATCTTGACCTTGCCAAGGCTTTCAACACCATCCCCCATTCTGGAATTGTAGATAAACTCACATAAACTAGGTATAAATCCCTACGTCACAAGAAGGATTGCCAGCTGGCTCACTGACAGAACCCAGTGCAGTCTCCAAATCGGACCTCAAAGCAGTGACAAGTGGAGTACCACAGGTTTCCATCCTGGGACCTCTCCTGTTTGATATCTACTTCTCTGAAGTACAGGCTAACACAGAAGGCCTCTGGCTAATGAAGTTTGGAGATGACTGCAAACTAGGAGCCATAGTCAAGTCCCCAAATGATGTGGACATCCTACAGAAAGGCCTCACTGAGACAGATGCCTGGTGTCAGAGCAATGGCCTCAAGCTCAATGCCAAAAAGTGCAGTGTCATTCCCTTTGGTAAAAACTCTGCACCCATGAACTACCACATAGGCAGCAATCTACTTAACACTGAATGCGTGATAAGAGACCTTGGACCAGGTGGACAGTAGTCTCTCCTTTGATAGTCACATCGCCACAGTGGTCAGGAAGTCCTTCTACGTGGCACACCTCATCATAAAAGGGTACTCATCCAGGAAAAAAGTGGTCATTGTTCCCCTCTACTCGACACTCATTAGACCCATTATAGAGTACAACACCCCTTTTGGAATGTACCTCACAAGACATCTGCAGCAGCTGGAAAGGCCACAGAAATACCTCACAAAGAGGATTACTGGCCTCAAACAAATGCCCTACACTGACCACCTCAAAAAACTCCAGCTTTACTCCATAGCATATCTCCTACTCCGAGGTGATCTCTGCCTAACATATAAAGCTATGTCAAACCCAGAGCTGTTGGACATGCTACACCTACAGAAATCACAATCCCTCCGAGCTACACGCTTTAGGGACCTAAACCTTGTCATGACAATAAAAAGGACATTCTGGAGGGATAGATTCCTATCCCAGAGACTTCTCATACTCTGGAACAGGCTACCCATCTATGTCAAGTAAAGTTCTTCATTAGCACTCTTCAAGAAAAATCTTGATGAGTGGATGGGAAATAGGAAATACACCCCGGGTATCACTTCTGTGTCTCTGCTCTACAGTGGCACAGGAAAATAACTTTCTTGGGTGGCGTAAGCCAGGAAACCTTGTTGGCTAGGCTTACATAGGCCCTCGGGCCAATAGCCTAGTACCTACCTATGAACTTATGAACCTAAATATGCACATGATCAGATCTCTGATGACAGGATGCGAGTGCTGAGTTTACAGTCTGACAAATGTAAAGGACTTAATGAATGGTAGCAGGTATTTAGAAACAGGAAAGATGCATTTGAACTGTGGAAGTGGTATCCTATGTTCATTGGAAAGATTTATGTTACTATAACGTTTTATTTGGCCTTGTAAATAACAATACAGGTGCATTCTTATAAAATGAGGCAGTGAAAAAAGATGTAGCTGTGCCTTGCAAATTATATTAATGCTTAAGACAGTGGATGCGGTTGAAAGGATATATTCAGACTTTGTATTAGGGATATTTGGTCACCGAGGGTGAAACCCATTAAAAGAGGAACACTAAAAACTGCATTTTGAAAAGGGAGGGTTATCTATGGTTCGGTTATTGTACTTTTTCATGTTTTTTTTTTCACTTTTGAGGAAAATGACTGACGTGGGGATGTTTGCTCTGTAGATTTTAAAGGTATTTGGGAAAAATGGAAATATGTAAAGAAGAGGAAAGCAGTGGTTTTGGTTGAGGAAGTACTGGAAATTAACAATAAATACTAATGGAAGAGTGGTGTTTGGAAACTATTGATACATTTACAAGGGATAAGGGTGGAGTAAATAAGAGGTGGAAATTCAGAAAGCTATACAAATGTAATTGGTAAGACTACAGTATGGACATAAAGTTGATGATTTTGTTGGGAGATTGACACATTTGGAAGTGCAAGTTAATGCATGCATGAAATACAGACTTAGAAATAATGTGTTATTGCACAAAGCACTGCAGCTGTAAAGTGCTGTAATATGTGTAATGTTAAAGGTTTGCCATCATGTTAAAAGCTGTTTTTAAGAAGAAAAAAATACACTTTTTTCAACATGTGCAGTAGCATCTTTCATATTCACCTGAGGTATAACCAGCTCAGGCAGATGAGACCTTGGTGAAACACCTTCTACAAAGTATGGCATGCTTTATCATGCATCATTCCCTGTTATGCAGTGCTACAGTGTCAGTTTGAAGAAATGAACATAAATACATGGTGTAGGATCCACAACCACAAGTTTCTTAACTTTTCCATTAGCAAAATGAGTGCATTACCTGCTGAGTGTCTGACACAGGTGTTTCACATTTTTCAATACATTTCTTTATACACAGTTTTATAGTACTATTTATTCATTTGTTATTGCTTGGTTAATATACCTATTTTGGATTATGCTGCATTATACTGACACAGCAGAAATGCAAGCAGAATGGACAAGTACAACATTGCTTAGAAATG
>NC_056728.1:1490350840-1490443340 GCF_019279795.1 Protopterus annectens | reverse complement strand
TGCTCAATCTGTCCACTATTATGTTGGTTTTCCCGGGGATATGCATTGCTACCAGAAACCGATGAGAGGAGATCGCCCATTGCCAAAGTCTGAGAGCTTCTCGACACAAGGGATAGGACTTGGTCCCACCCTGCTTGTTGATGTACCACACCATGGACATGTTGTCCGTGTGAACTGCAATAGTTCCTAAGGGAAGAAAGTCGTTGAGGGCTTGCATCGTTAAAAGCACTGCTCTCATCTCTAGGACATTTATGTGCAGGTGGTATTCGAACGGTTGCCATGTGCCATGAACCATCCTGCCCTGATAATGCCCCCCCCACCCGATCAGGGAGGCATCCGAAGTGACCGTGGCTACCGAGGCCGGGGGGACAAATGATCTGCCCTGATGGACTAGGGGAGAAGAAGTCCACCAGGATAGATGGCTCTTGCAGGTCTGTGTCACCAGGATCTTGTGACGCATGGGAAGCTGCTGGAAGGACCATTGGGTAAACAACATCCATTGTAGGAGACGCATGTAAAAACGCGCCAGAGGAAGAAGTGTGATGGCGGCTGCCATGAGGCCCAACACTTTCAGGACCAACCCGGCTTGTACCTTTTTGCTGGATAGGATGATCCAAACGTGGTTTTGGATATCTAGGATTCTTTGACTTGTTAGGTTTGCTGACATCCGAGTAGTGTCTAGATCTGTGACTATAAAGGTAATAGATTGGCAGAGCGATAAGGAAGACTTTTCGAAGTTGACTGAAATTCCTAACTGACCGCAGAGACGTAGAGTATAATCTCTGGCTTGAAGAAGTTGATGCCTGGTGGTGGCTGAGAGGAGCCAGTCGTCGAGATACGGAAACACCTGGAATCCTTGACGTCTCAGGTGAGCCGTGACCGCTGCCATGCATTTGGTGAACACTCTGGAGGCTGTAGTGAGACCAAAGGGCAGGGCTCTGAATTGAAAATGACTGGTCCCCAGCCGAAAGCGGAGAAACCTTCTGGAGCGTCTGTGGATTTTTATGTGATAGTATGCATCTTGAAGGTCTATGGAGCACATCCAGCTGTTTTTGCCCAGAAAGGGCAAAATCGATTAAAGTGTGACCATCCGAAATCTTGTCTTTTTTGACAGACTTGTTCAGCCTGCTGAGGTCTAATATTGGTCTCCAGTCTCCCGTCTTTTTGGGAACCAAAAAGAACCTTGAGTAGATTCCGGACTCTAATTGATCTGTTGGAACTGGCTGGATGGCCCTTTTTTTTAGAAGCTTTGAAACCTCTAGCTTTGCAATTTCCCTTAGACCAGGTGGAACGTCTGGAAGGGAACCTTTTTGAGGGAAGGGGCTTTCCTCGAAAGGGATCTTGTAACCCTAGGATATGATCGACTGCACCCATTTGTCTTGAGAGAGGGAAAACCAGGCTTATGGGTACAGCGACAATCTCCCCCCGACTGCCTCCAAGGGTGGGCAGTCGGGCAACAACTCAGGGATGCTGGAAGGGCTTGTCAGAGAGAGGCTCTCTGCTGCCCTGGTTCTGCGGACCCCCTCTGCCTCTAGGGTGGTGTCTATTGTTATTACCCCCTCTGCCTCTGGGGGTAAACTGACCACGTGCGTCAGGTGTGACTCCCTGAGATTTTCGGAACCACATTTCCCCCCTTCTGACCTTTGGGGTAAGGTCTAGAAGGGGTGGAGAAACAGACTCCTACGGCTGAAAGAGTCTTGCCGTCTTGCTCGCACCTGGTCAATGTGTCCTTCACCTGAGGCTCAAACAAAGTTGTGCCATCAAAGGGAGAATTTGTGAAGGACGCCTTAAAGGGGTCTGCGAAATTGCAAAGCCGCATCCAGGACTGACGTCTAAGAGCCACTCCTGTGCCTGCGGCTCTACTCGCCCCATCGGCTGCATAAGAAATGAGCTGCATGGAGGAATTAGTTATGGAATTTAGGATTCCCAGCTGAGAGGCAATCTTCTCTTGAGCCCCAGCAGCTGACGGATCCTGTACTACCTCACCCAATTCTTTGAGGATGTCTCTTTGAAGTCGGGTGAAGTGACATAAATAATTCAGCGAACACATAGCAAAGGTCGCTGAGGAAAACATCTGCTTACCATACCTGTCCATGGTCCTAGACTCCTTGTTAGGAGGATGGACTGGTACGGAAGGATCTGCAAGTTCCTTTTTGGTGCTGGCTGCCACCACCATGGCATCAACCGGAACACCTTTCGTAAGAAACTGTTTCTCAGTGGGGGCCATGATAAATTTAGAAGGCCTCCTGGGGACTGGTTCCACAGAATCAGGAGATGCCCATGCCTTTCGAGCTATCACATCCATGAGGGGGTCGAAAGGCGGAGACACCCAGGAGGTGGAGGGTTGAGATCCAAAAGCCTCCAGGTATACCGACTCATCCTCTGAGGAATTAATGGAGGGCCAGTTTCCCCTCTGTTTTAGGAGTTCGAGGATGTCTGAAAAGGAGACATCCTCAGAGGGGGATCTTGGGGACCCCTCCGACTCATCTAAGTCAGTATCTGATGTCGTAGACTCAGGGGAGTCTAAGTGCTTCCTCTTGCAGGTCATCTTATGCGGGGGCTCTCCTGAAGGATCAGGAGAAACCTCGGAAGAGGAAGTTCTTCCCAATGGGGAAACCTGGGGCGATGGATCTCTGGGTCTGGGAGCAAGAGAGTGGGAAGAGACATCTACAGGCACCATGGAGGGAGGAGCTAAAGGAACCGACTGCTGACTAAGCTCGGGGGCTAGCACACTCCTCATCACCTCGAAGGCTCCCCTCCCAGGGAGGACCGAGAGCCCCCGCTCCGAAGAAACAGGGATCCCCGGCCCCACCAAAAAGGAAGGCTCCGAAGCAGATGTCAGTGCCGAGCTCACCAAGGCCGAAGCTCCGAGAGGGAGAATGGGGTCGGACAAGGGTCCGATGCCACTCGCCCCCTCGGAACCAACCAGGGAAGCCCGACGACCGGATCCCTCCAAGGACGGTATCAAGGAGGAGATAGGAGTCAAAGACGATGGAGCCGAAAGGTGTGGTATCAGCTCCGAAGGAGCAACAGTCATGGTACCAATAATCTCCGGCTCCGAGCTCTGTAGGAGAGTCGAAGGAGGAATTTCAGGAGGGTGTGGAATAGCGGTCGTCTGCTGAGACGGGCTATGGAGCATCTGGGCCAGTGCCTGTGATTTTAGTAGTCTACTCACCACTCTCTCCAAGTCATGGTCTGAGAGCCTGGAAGACCTTGATGATCGGCTCCGATGGCTCCGCTCCGAAAGTAAGGGGGGAGGCCGGAGCTGAGTGGATAGACTCCACTGAAGGAGATCTAGATCTCTTCCTCGATGGAGCCAATGGAGCAGACGAACCTTCAGTTCCAGTTGGAGCCGACAGCTTGTCGACTCCGAGCTGGGATAGAGACGTTTCGGTTCCAGCCGGAGCCGAGACATGCTCGGTTAGGTATCGGCCCCAGCCGGAGCCGACACAGGTGCCGAAGCCAGGGTACCGGTGCCGATCGGCGCCGGTACTGAACTTTCCAAGAAGGAAGGATCGGCTCCGAACAGAGCCGATATCGACTCTGGTGGAGACGGAACCAAGGCCACAGACTTGGACACCGAAGTCTGGCACTTGGATGGCTTAGAGGGCTTCCCGGAGCCGACCTTGGCCGGGGAGCTCTCAGGCTTGAGAAGACCCCTCAGGATCAATTTGTTTCTACATTCCTGCAGGACTCTCTGGCTGAAAGAATGACAAATAGCACAGGAGTCCTGCAGGTGTAGGGATCCCAGGCAATAAATACAAGATGTGTGACCGTCTGTCAGAGACATCTTCTGACAGCACAAGTCACACTTCTTAAAACCTGAGACCCTAGTGTCTTTTGACATGACTGAGTTTGGACACAAACACACACACACTCAGTCATTAAATACACTAATTAAAACAAAAACAGACACACCTGACAAAAATCCTGACAGGAAATTGTTAGGGAGGGTAAGGCCTAAAGCCTGACCAACAGAAAAATATGAAGGGGATCGAGAAACTAACGGGAATAGGGTCTAAGTGAATCGGTGAACTAACTAACTATGCAAGGGGAAAAAAAAAATTTAAACTGGGATAGCTAAATCTCTTGAAAAAGAGTAATGAAAATTCACTTACCAGGAGTTGGTAAAAAGGTGACCTCATGAGCGAAGCGGCAAACGAGATCTGGGTAATTACCGCCTTGCATCATGGGATATAGGGCTGTCTCAAGCTGGTAAAAGTGATTCTTTAGCTTAGCAAGTGCCGAGTCGGAGCCGAGGATCGGCTCTGAACCCATCCAGCAAGAATGAAGGCGAGATTGACAACTTAACATCCAAAATTAGGAGGAAGAAGTTGTGAGTTATGTCTGTGTTGTCTATTCTTTCAGAACAGTGTACACTTAGTGTAGGCTTTATTGAATCTGACCAAGCATAAGTTGAGCAGTAATAGTCAAATACAGGCAAAAATAATGTTTAATTTTTTTAATGACTTCCATTGCACTATATGTTGTATATTTGTTATGCTGTTCCATACAAATGCTGCATCTATTCCATAACATCCCAATGCAACCTTATTACCAGCTCCCTGCTAACTAACATGCAGTATTAACAAATGCATGTCTTTTTTTTTTTTTTTTTTTTTGTACTAAATCAGAAGTACTTTATGGAGGAATTCGACTATATTTAGAAAGAGAAAAGCTGTCTAAAGAGCTCAATAACAAAAAAGATGCTTGATTGACATTGACATTTACTGATACAATATTAAATTATTTTTATACTTGGTAAACTTTATTTTTATTCCAACCATGTAGGCTGTGTTTACCATGCCCTCAGGAAAAAAATAATATATATGTATATATATATATATATATATATATATATATATATATATATATATATATATATATATATATATATATATATATATATATATATATACATACATACATACATACATACATACACCAATTATAGCTCAGAGTAGGTAGAATAGGTCAAGGTATGGCAGCAGTAAATTTTATTATATATTCCCACACAATTACTTTAATGGTCCTTAGGCACTCAGATGCCAGTCCACTGTCCCAGACCTATCATCCCACCCAGAACGCAGATGTATTGAAGTTCAGATGGGCTGGAAATGAAGAGTGGCTTGAGGATGTGAATGGTATGGATTCTTAGAAAGGTCCATCTCTGAGCCCCTCACTTGGGGTCTATATTACAGTGCTGAAATGCCGTAACATTCAACACCTCAACGACAAGAAGTATTCAGCAAAATTCACTTCTGCGATTTGCTGAATACTTGTCGGGCAAAGATGTAGTTGGCCAGCTACACAATGTTGCCTTTTTTCCGCTGTAGTGCAATCTCAGAGTTGGTATATTTAGTTAGTGGTGGCACAGTGCGTGGGTTTGCTTTGGTTAGAATTAGTTCCATTGCGTTGCAGGGCTAGTATTTATTTGTTTGACAAGTATTCAGTGAATCGTGGAAGTGAATTTCGCTGAATACTTGTCAGCATTTGGGTGTTCGATGTTATGGCATTTCAACATCATAATATAGACCCCCCTCACTTGTATATTTTAGAGAAATATCTCATGAAGAACTCTGATCCTTATCAGAGCAAGCAAGGAGTCTGCCCAGCATGCTCTTTCGTCCCCATGATTGGGGCATTCATCCATCCACCCTGCCTGCATGGTCACATACCCAAGCCACTAATCTAATTCAGGACAATTGAGTTGTAGTAAGAGCTTTATCCTCAGTGCCACTGCAGCAGATGAAATAGAATATATATTGCAAACATTAACAGACAATTCTGTTCATGTGTTGAGAAGGATAACCATTTAGATAGAACATTAGAGTTACTGTATTGAAAACAGATTCAGATAGTTTGAAAGTAATACCCCTTCAGCCTCATCCAGGTGATCATTGTATCTATTCACCCCTCACCCCCACTCATCATGGTTCAATGGCTGCTTCAAGTTTCACAATAATCATGGCTACTACCCTCTTTTGCTCTCTCAATCCTAATATTAATCTGCCAAACTACTACCTGCATTTTAACTGATGCACTCTCACCTGTCAGCTGCAGGAAAATATTATTCTATCACCCACATTCTGAATGATCCTCTAATCACTGATACCTTTCTCAGTATTGGAGCAAGCACAGTATGCCATCCATCCAAAGTTATCTTTAGACCCATGGGCCAGCCAAGAAATTATTCTTCTTGCTCTCATGACCTCCATGACCTACCACTTAATTTCACCCATCCTGCCTCTCTTTCTGTAATGCTCTAATTAGTTTCTTTCCACATCCTTGTATAATTTCCAGTGATGATTGCTTATGAGCAGTTTGCTTCCAACTCCTGGCCATCTTTAGCTAAACCAGCCTTGCAAACAGCATCTCTTCTAATCGCATTTCTGAAGTACACTCAGTTCTGATAATGTCTTCTTCAAACAATCACACCCAACACTAACCTGTAAATTGTCATCAACGAACCAGAGTTGTCCTGTTCTATAATACTGGACTTTCACTACATTCCCACCACATGTGCATAGGGTCTGTCCTTAGCATTGTGCACTTTCAACAGCCATCTGACATTTGGCATCCTCCCCTTTTAATGTAGCTGTATCAAGAATATATAGCATTTTATGGTGCTCAACAACTGGGACAACTCTTCTCAAACCCTTACTAATCAGCAAACGTTTTCCATAACATAGTATCTCTTCATTGTTCTTATCTTTTTTCATCCAGCACTGATTGCCTCAATATTCCCTTAGCTCTTTCCAGTATGTGCTCCAATGCCCTCTGCAAATCCTAATAATTCTGCAGTTTTTTTTTTTTTTTTTTGCCCTGGCAGTGTAGCTTTCAGCTTTACTTGATACTGTAGTTGCTTGTCAAGAGCAACAGACTTTTGTGTCTCTAACCTTTCTCTATTTTTTTTCTCTAATACTCCAGGCAGTGCCTTTATTCCAAGCAAAATTCTTCAGCAGCTTCTTAGAAGGGTCTATACCCTCGTTCACTAACTTCACTATTAAGTACTTTAGAATGTCACTGACAGGAAAGTCTACCTATCAATTACATGACAAATGTTATCCACAGGTGATTCCAGCTCCCAGTGAATAAATCTTGACCATTAACACAACTGGTATAATCCCTAATCATTTCCTGTTATTTCCCTGTTGACTTTGTGGTGGGCTCCTCCTGCTATCTTCTCTCTCATACAGACATCCTACAAAGTCTTTATTATCTATTTGCATTATTTTCAAATATGTATTTATCACCACTGCATCTATCCAGAAATCTCTGAGACTACTTCCCCCAAATCTCATTGTTTGCACATACTCTTTTCCTCTGGACCCTAGCTCCATTTCGCCTCAACACATAATTACTATAGACCCTCTACACCTCTCTTACATATTTACTTGCTAGAGGCTTTAGCATAAGCCTCAGAAGACATGAGACAGGAAGAATTATTATAACACAATGCACCTTTTCCACTTAATCAGTGCACCCAGTACAGTCACATGCTCAGGATGTTTTAAATTATTCTTCCAACTTCTTCATACGTCTTTCCCTAAATCTCTGAGAGAGGTTACCACATCCTCAAATGCACTAAAAACGGCTTGAAAATTTCACCAACACTTTTGACATAGTGCTGATATCTGTGGACAAAAGCACTCATCTGTAATAAGACTGAACTTACATAGCTCCTCTGTGAAAGCACCTCATTTGCTAAAAAAACAGAATTAAGTAGAGTGATCATTCTTGCATGAGCCATCACCATAGGTTAGATCTGTCTGGCTACTGTCTTTTGACAACCATTGTGTTGGATGATTCCCTATATGTTACATCCATGACACTAACAAAAGATCCATTTTGTAGAAACCCTTCAAACATTTCAAACAGAACCTTAATACTTAACAACATGAAAGTCCTTTTGATTATCAAGTAAAATAACTCAGTATGTTTCCAACCCAGATTGCTACTCCCGGTAGTTATGGAAAAGCATTCAATATCTATCAATAATTTGCCTTTGATGATTCCAGCTTGCCTTCCATCTACTATTTTTATGGCTTACCATTTAAATCTAGCTATTAAGATCCTAGCAAAAGTGTTTACATCCACATTACAAATGAAGTGGGACAAGAAATGACTACATCTTCTGAATCCTTCTTACTCTTTGATATTATGACTATCAAAGCTTATTCTATAAACTCCATTTTGGTTTTGCGAAGGGCAGGTCCTGTCTCCTGTACCTGGCAAGCTTCTATGAAAAGGTTACAGGGACTGTGGACAGTGGTCATTCTATGTGCAATGGTTATTCTGTGCACACTATTTATCTCAACCTGGCCAAAGCTTTTGGCACTATCCCCCATGTTGGTATTATTGAAAAATTAGCCAAGCTTAATGTAAACCCCTACATAGTCTGCTGGACCCTGGTCCCCTCTCTGAATGTATATTAGGAACTAGTGGGGTACCACATGGATCAGTTCTGGGCCCTCTCCTCCCTGACATTTATTTTGCAGACATCCCAACCAATATCCCAGAACTGAGGTAGAAAATGTTTGCTGATAAATACAAACTAAGTACTGTTATCCACACTTTCACCAATAACAAACATCTCCAGCAAAGGCTGAAATATGCACATATACAGTGTATCAAAGACAGTCTCAAACTGAATGAAAAAAAAAGTTCAGCATAGTAGCATTTGGCAGAAAGGTTGTTTTCATCTCAAATATTATAAATGGCACTCTTCTTCAAACAGATAAATAGACCCTTATAGATTCATATAGATTTGTATATGTATAGCGTCTCTCATACGGTCATCATGTTTCCACTACAGTCAGGAAATCCTTATATGGCTCAGTTAATGTCCAAGGGAATATTTCAAGATCATTAGGTCATCCTTCCACTGTACTCTTCCCTAATCAGACCCTTCACTTAATACAGTACACTTTTTGGTATATGCAAATCCAAGCATATGGCTCAACTAGAAAGACCCAAAGATTTCTAACCAAGAAAATTAAATGTCTTAAATGCTTCAACTATCCCAATAGAGTTGAATGCCTCTCCATACACTCCATAGAGTACAGGTTGCTGCAGGGTGACCTGTGTCTTGCTTTTTGAACCCTGAATGACCCAATCCCATATGGCCTCCTACTCCTTCGCAAAACCAATGGCTCTATACAAAAACACACTAAGGACCTAAATCTACATCAACAAATAAACAAGACGCACTAGAGAGATAGATTCCTAACTTGGTGTATTCCTATTATAAGAAGAAGGTAGCACTACGGGTCAAACAAAGTACTGCTTTGGCTACCTTTAAGGCTAATCTTGATGACCGGATGATTGGACAAAATATATCTCAGGGTAATCATTCATGGCTCTGCTTGATTTGCGATGTTAGCACTATTAAGTGCTTGAAAACGGTGTGAAGAATTTTTGTCTACATAAAGGTGTATGTGGGTAGGCATCTTATGATCCCCATGATTATTAGTATGTTTCTATGTTCTCATGTTCCTATGTGTGAGGTATTAGTCTGCTTTCAACTACTTCTTCACAAAATTGCCTCAATGTTTATCCTACCTCAATTTCTATCACATCATAAATGTTAGAAGGAAAACCATCTAGACTCCTTTCAAGTCATCAACAATGTTAGCCATTTCATACCATTCCAGTCTCACTATTGAGACAATATATGCTGAATTTATCAAACTTCTCAATATCCCACAGACAATTGCAACCACAACTGGACACCTCAAGACATTTTTTTATAAAGAAAAGTTATAAAAATGAACATATCCCTCCCTTACATCAATGCATATTACTTCACATCTACCATTCACTGTATGCAAAGCCCTTATTCAGCTTTCCATCTTTTGCTCTTTCAGTTTCCAGCCCATTAGCTTTATCTCACTGTCATTGCTAGCCCGCAACATGGGTTCTATTCTCTCCATCTCCAGCTCTAGCTCTGTTTTAATATTTTCTTTAAGGTCAATGTCTCCTGCCTTAATCTAATAGTCCTTTCTCCACTCAGTTTCCTTTAAAACTATGTTTAGCCTGCCTCTGCATGCCGTAGCATTTTCCCTCCATGTAGTCCTCATGACATTAGTCTTTGTGCCTGCACCACTGCCCTTGCCCTTCCACTTGGATACTACATAATCACATGACTCACCATTAAGCCTTCTCTTTCACTCCTCCACTAGTCTTCCAGAAGTTACATATCAACTGTTTATCCCCTTTGCTTGCATACTAGTCTTATCACAATATGTTTAGAGAAACTACTTTTAGCTGTCTCCCCTTTCTATCTTGATAACTATATAAACATAAATTTCTTATTGCAACTTTTGTGAAACTCTGTGTTTTCAAATATCTGGTCATTGTCCTGACCTAGGTCAACATAAAAGTTTTGCCAAATCATAAATAAATAAATAAATGCATACATACATACATACATATATACATACATACATACAAATAAAAAATAAAATAAAAAAATTCTCTCTCTTTCTCTCTAGAAATACATATATATATATATATATATATATATATATATATATATATATATATAAAACATATTCATAGGATCATAGGAGGTAATTAGGCTAATGGTCCTGGGGCCCTTACAAGTCTAGCCAAGAGCTTATCCACAAACAGAAACCTTATGATGTATGTATGCATATTATTCGGAATCCAGAAGGATTTTCTTTCACCTCTTAATGATAGATGTTTATATTGCTCGATTACCATCTTTCCTTTCTATAGTGTAGAATGTCTCTCAGTCAGCCTCTGAATAACAAATACAACCATCCTTGTATTCCTTATCTCTGACAAAATCAGGTTCCCATTTGATAACATTTTCTTAGATAACAATCAAATGTCTCTGGTTTGTTGGACATTTTACAGCGGCATGATAATCCCTATTCTTTTATTTAGTGGAGCTTTGCAGAGCCCTGCCCTTCTTAACAGGCCATCCCTCATGACTGACATGCATTGTGTTCACTGTTCTATTGTTTGCCTCCTGGGTCTTAGCCATATCTCCATATCTCTCAACTTATTTGCTGAATAATTTTGGGCAAGGACAAAAATGATAGGGGGATAAAGGTCCAAAATCAGTGAAGGATTTTAAATATTATTCTAATTCACATAAAAACTTAATCATGCAGCAGGTTTGAGATCAGATGCTTTGTCTTGAGAATTATGTGTCTGAAACTCTAGTGCCTGGTATTTTTGACTGACTTACTGACTGCATGTAATCCTCCATGATTAATAAGAAAATCAAAACTCTTATAATGGACAGGACAAAACATATGAGGCAAAATCAGTAAAGTAACATTCTACAAAATTAGGAATAGTTTACAGATATGCGTCCAGTACAACCCCCTGCCCCATTTGCCTTAGAAGCCAATTGAAAGAAAAAATAAAGCTCAGACCTTACAGGTCTGCATTCAGTTACTATAATCCCTGTCTTTATTAGCAGACTGCATCTCTTCTCAATTCATTTAAGCAAGGAAAAGCTCCAACACCATGTTTGAATGGGATCTTGTTCAGTGTGCTTATGATCTGATTATGATTAAAGGAATAAAAAAAATAAAATATGATGGGGCATCTGGTTAACGAGATGCAGTTAACCCAAGCCAGAGAAATGCAAAAGCCATTCAATTGATGGTTGTTTATTCCTGAATTTTCAAGTGTTATTGCAGCTCTATTAAGATATGTTTGCAGTTTGTGGAGTTTGTCCAAATCAACAAGCTGCAGTAGCCATTCTTTGAAGAAACCATGTTTCTGATTTTGCTTATAAATGCCTTAGTGATGACTGGTGTCATGGCTTTCCAGGAAATACTTATTCTATTTATTTCTCATGTTACACACAGATTTAGAAATTGAAACATTTCCATTACTGGCATGTGAAGATTAAATTTAGCTACAAAAAAATCATAGGCAAAGATATCGCAGTTCACAGTTATTAGAGCTTATACTTTGGAAATGGGTAGTGTGAATCTGCTGGGATTTTCTGTTTGATTATGTTACTTCGCTCCCATATCTGTGTTTGAGTTGGCAGCAAGACATGAGTTCAGCATATGCTCACTATCAAACGAGCCAGTGCAGTGTTATTTAAAACAGCATGGGACTGTCATGTTTCAGTTTAGGAACATTTTTCTTAAGCCTTATTTTTGCATCGAATGGAAACAAAATTGGGAATGCATATACTTGTAGTAATTTTCTATTTTTTATTATTTTTTATCTTAAGTTGATGCCAAGAAAATATTTTATCTAAAAGTGAGCATTTTATTGTCCTTCTGCTTTTTTTTTTTCAACTTACCCCAGTGCCCCTATTCATTGTTAGGTCTACTAGCCTCTCCCACAGCCCCTGGCTATGACTGTCTTACGTCTATGACTAGTACAGAACCTATGGACATCCTGGGGCTGGTGCCATTGACTGCTGCCACTCAGGGATTTTTTTTTACCCATCCCTTTTTTTATTCCTCCCTTGCATTTGCCCTTTTTACATTTAAGGGCTTCTCACCCACAGACCACATATCACCATAAGGAACACCTAAATGAATGCCCTCTTGTCCAGGTATGGGGATACATATCTCTCCTTCCAGTGCCTCAAATACCCAAACTTCTAATCAAATCCAAGTTGCCTGGGCCACAGCTAGAGCTTTATCACTCTAAGCCATAGCACTGACAACACTGAATTCATTGTCTGAATCAACTGTATAACATAAGCAATTTAGGTAAACTGTCATAAAAATATGTGCTTTACACTGAATATAATATCATGTAAGATGCTTAATTTTTAATTTAAATGTTTAATTTAATGTTACTAATTTAATAAAAAATAAAATAAAATAAAATCCACTGCTCAGCAAGCAAACGCTGTAGTTCCGTAGAGTAAATATAATGTAAGTCACAAAGAAGGCGGAATACAGCAGAAGTAAGAACAAAACTCCAAATTTAATTCCAAGAATGTGCACTTATAACATACGGATGAGCGCTTTCACCATTACAGCTTCTTCAGATCCTTGTATAAAAGTCACAGTAGACCTCCCCTTATATAAGCAGCTCAATTAATCAATTAAACGATTAGTCAATTAAAAACAATTAAAAGCAATGCTGGAGAATTTAAAGAACTCTCCCATATTTATACATGTTGGTGTAAAATAAGACAAGAATATGTAAAACATACATAATGACCTAAAAACATGTAAATAAACATTCTGATAAGTTAATATTGATAAAATATATACAAATAGATAATAGTTCATTTTATGTTCCTACGTTGTCTCAACTTAGGTTTTATAGAAGCTCTATCATTCAACCCATGCCCCCTATCAGCTTTCAAATGAATGATCCAGTCAGTCTCCTTAGATTCAGTAAGATTCATAGTATTACCACCTCTCTTGTTCACAGCAATTATCTCTAGGACCCGGAACACAAAAGTATGATTATTATCATTGGTGGTTATATGTTTTGCTAAGGCATTGTGTAAGGTGCCCTTTCTCATGTGGTAAATATGCTCTCTCATTCTATCCCTTAACTGTCGGTTAGTTTTACCAACATAGAAACTCGGGCATGCCTGACAAGTAGCTAGGTACACCACATTAGGTGTCATACAATCTGCATCTGCCTTGATGGAGAAAATGGTGTGTAAATCCGGGTGTATAAACACCTCACTACTATCAATAAATGAACAAAAGTTGCAGTGACCACAGGGTTTAGTGTGACCAATGTTCTTCATAATCCTATCATGTCTGGGGTGACAAAGCAATTGCTTTAGATTGCTCTTATTCCGAAATAGGAAACTTGGTGTCTCCCCCACAATGCGTTTCAAGTCATCATCAACCAGGAGAATATCCTAATGTTTGCAAATAATTTCCTTTAACTGATGTTGATCAGAAGTATACAGAGTAGAAAATTTAATAGATCTATTTAACATATGATCTCCAACGGTTTGATCTTGGACCCTGGGTCCAAAGTATGGTGCACCTGAAGTGGTGCGTGACATGTATGCTTCCTCCATGTATGGTATAATCTCATTGTCCTTGTATCCCCGGGTCAGTAATCTATTTCTCAGATTATCTAATTCTGAGATAAACCCCTGTTCAGTGGGGTTCAATCTTGAGGCTCTAATGGCCTGTCCTTTCATTATATTCTTAAAAACAAAATGTGGGTGCATACTAGACCTTAATAACAAGGAATTGCAGTAACATGCTTTGCGGTAGACCCCCGTGTTTATCATATCATCTGTTAATCTCTCAATATATAAATCTAAAAAATCAATTCTATGTGTAGAATAATTCATGGTAAAAGTAAGGAATGCAGTTAGGTCATTCATAATGGATAACATTGATTCCAGCTGTTCTGATGTTCCATTCCAAAGAACAAAAAGGTCATCAACAAACCTTCTATAGAACACCACATGTTCACAGAAAAGTGCATTCTTAAATAAAACATGTTCCTCCCAATGTGCAAGGAACATGTTGGCGTAGCTATTTGCACATGGAGTGCCCATAGCTACGCCATCACGCTGTTTATAGATCTGGTCTTGGAACATAAATAAGTTGTTCTCCAAGACCAGTTCTAGAAAATTAACTATAAGGTCTATCAATACTGCAGTGTAAGTACTGTGTGCTTTCAGATAATTCAACACATAATCAAGTCCTATATCATTAGGTATTACAGTAAATAGAGATTGAATATCAAAAGTTACAAAAGTACAACTAGAGATTCTATCATAGTGTCCAATACAGATCATACAGATCAATCAAAAATTGCTTGGAATCCTTCAAGACTGTAACATTGTCATTCAATACACATCTCAGATGTTTCTCCACAAAAACTGAAAGATGTTCAGTTACCCAACCACGGCCAGAAACTATGGGTCTCATGGGTGGGTTCTTCATATTTTTGTGTACCTTGGGGAGACCTTGTATAATCGGTATAGTGGGTGTATAAATCATAAGGTATCCATATAGCTCCTTATTTATTAAATTACTTCTAAAAATGTCATAAAGCGTGTCATGAATATATCCGACAACAGAGTGAACCTGTTCCATAGAAGTAGGTTCATAGAACCTGTCCTGTAACATGGAGGACATAGCCTCCGTATAAAATGACATATCCAGGACTACAACTTTCCCACCTTTATCAGCTGGTCTAATTATAATGGTAGGATCATTCTGCAATTTCCTCAAACACTGACGTTCCCGAAAGCTCAAATTGTCCCGCCTCTTCTGTTTATGGGGTCCCAGTGGAGTATTATAGTAACTATATAATTCCTCCTCTGTTAACTTAAGGAATGCTTCAACTAATGGATGGTGAGTTGGTACAAAATCACTTAAATTCTTAAAAGCAAACTTCCTGTTCTGTGCTGATTCTTTCTCAGAATCATTATAAATGGATCTAAGCATTACATTCCTACAAAAAAGTTTTAAGTCCACCATTGTTTCAGTCAATTTGCTCTGACTTTTAGGAATAAAATTCAAACCTTTGTTTAATAAACTGGTATCATCATCTGTTGGAGTGATGTGGGACAAATTATAAATTAACGCTTGTTGTTCCACATTCTCTTTAAAGTCTGATGGGGCATAAAATCCCCTGATAATTTTCTCTTCTGTCTGCCCCTGCTCATGGAGCGGGGTCTGCGAGGACCTTTCTCCATGCGCACTGGCAGAGGAAAAGTCATATCCAAACTTGAGAGATTGCTAGAGTCAGTCAAAGTGGTAGTTTTCTTAGGTTTGACAACAGGCTCTGATCCTTCTTTTGTAGAAACAGGTCTATTCTTAACCACATGTACTTCAGGATATAAGTTGTTTCTAGTACATGCACTGGGATGTACAATGTGAATAACATCCACAGAGACCTTGCAATTGTCTGTGGTAGTCCCAGCAACAGGTGGTATTTCTTCCAAAATACATGCATCATTGCTGATGGTAACCCTCCCAGTACAAACTTGGGCAGAGTCCATCCCCACAGGAGTAGTGCTGTTGTGTCCATTCAATTCAACACCCACATTCATGCCATTTGTTACACTGTTACTTGTAACATCGTTGATAAAATTAAAGTGTGTAGATTCCTTGACTTTCCTAGGAGGAATGGGGGTAGAAGGATCCCTATGCATCTGAAACGTTGTAGAGGAATCCAATATTTAATTTAGAGTAACTTTCAATCTACCATGAACATCAACATTCACCTTAGTAAGTTCATATTTAGGTGTGGACGGAGGTCAATATATGCAGCTGCCATGCAATCAAGTTGCAAGCCATATATAATTGTGTCACCATTGTGTGATACAGGGGATGCTGAATATACATTGGAACCAGAGATGGTGAAAGCTATACTGTGTATGCAGAGACATGGACTGTTGTGGAAAATGTTTTCAGTCAGAACACTTTCACTGTCTAAATGCATTTAGTAGGATATTTCAGTATTCACCAGAGACCTACAGCCTGATGATTGCAGTCTGCATCCCATTGCATAGCATAATTATGCTGAATCAGTTTTAAGAGCAGGTAAATATCACAGCAGTTTCAACCATACCTGGTGGAACAGCTGACAAAGACCATGGAAGCTAGAAGGAGTAGGAAAGACAACAGCTGGATTCCATGAAAGTGGCAGCTTGTTATCTCCAACTATGGGCCATGACACAGAAGAACACAGAATAATATAATGTATGCCTTCTAAAAATCATACTGTGCAGCAGAGTGCATGGACTTGTTCAACTGTTATTCATGTATTACCTTATCAACACAGTTTAAGGGGTGGGCAGGGTACAGTCACTATCATTTACAGAGGTGAGGTGATTTAATGACAAGTTGCACTTATATTATGATATAGACCAGGGTCGAGGAAAATGGATGAGGTAGCCAGACAGTCAGGCAGCAAGTTTCTGGGCTTCAGAGAGGATATTATCCATAGAGCTGCTATGTACAAATGCTGGCAATGCATGCTATGGTTGCCTGTTATTTTGGAGACTGGTGTAGTCAGAGTCATAATTAACTTAGAACTACAAGTATTATCCATAGAGCTGCTATGTACAAATGCTGGCAATGCATGCTATGGTTGCCTGTTATTTTGGATATTGGTGTAGTCAGAGTCATACTTAACTTAGAACTACAAGTGGAATGTATGCACCATGATAGGGTCTTCTATGTTCTGATCAGTCAGATGTACCATGGCCAAGATTAGAATGATGACCTTGAGTAGGCATGGTACTATGTCTGCCTGCAAGGGAATTTGATGGTGTAAAACTATCAGATTAAGGGTGATCAGTCTGATGTGGTTTCCAAGGGGGACGTCTGGGCCACTTCAGTTGCCACTTACATGACACCATCCATGCATAGGTTTGTTGGCTTTTGTGGCCATATCTAACAAGGGTGCTGTCTCAGTACTGGGCTGTGTCATTTTGGTATGCCTGGCCTTAGAATGGTAAATCACATCTGGACCCTTCCGGTGTGATAGACAGCATGACCTTTAGAGACCAACTAGAAGGCAGTTATCATCTGCCTCATAGACCCAAGATAGGATAACATATCAGCCACAGTGACATGGAAGCACTGCTTGCTCCTGATCTCTGTACTCCATGCCACTGTGTAGGCAATGAATGCTGTCATGCAGGCCATACAGTACATTCACCATGTTCACAATGGTGGAGATAGCTGTTGTCTGTGGCAGTATCAATGAACTGCACATCTGCTTATTATACTGTTTTACCAAGGTGATGGGCAGACCTTGAATTATAGCAGAGTTACAGGTTCCAATGTCTTTTTCCCACCAGTGAGGCTTATGGGTGCAATCTAAGCAGTCTTTTGTAGCATGGGTGGTGCTCAGAGTTACACAATATCTACCAGACACAGGTGAGACTGGGACATCAGCCTGTTCACAGAAAGGCTCCTCTAATGAGGAAGATGTGTTTAAGCTCTCTGATGTTAGCATCACTAACAGTGTAACTGTATCATCAGATTGTGCCACGTATAGATCTTCATCATTGTCAGCCACAGATGAACTGCTGGCAAAAGATATATGCCATCTTAAAGTGCTGGTTCCACCAACCGTGAACCTGTGAAGGTATAAAAACAAAATACCTGTGTCAGCTCTGCAGTAAATGGCTCCCTCCCAACAGGCACACTGTTATATTATTGAATCTTTGAATATCATATAGATAGTATCAGATGGTGTTGTGTCAGATACTGGAGCTGCAGACCAGAAGTACCTGGAAGACAGACATACAGAAGCTTCTTGCTGATTAAGTCTTGCCTCACATGCAGTGCACTGTATAATATGGCAATGTAATGGCTAATACTTATAGAGTGCATCCCCTACAGACCTTTGTGCAGTCATCACCTATCCAGCCTCCACATGCAGGCCACCACTGAATATCAGGATCTGCTTGCCTTCCAGTGATAGGGACATCAGGATTTCCTTCAAATCTGTTAAACACTTCTGTGCTGATAGTACAGAACTTGTGCTGGATGTGTCTGTGGCAATGTCTTATGCCTTGTTTCTGTCTTGTGATATCATATCAGTTCTTCTTTGCTGAACCTGATGTGTACATCTACTACGGCCATCCACACCACTAATTTTTTGTACCACTCCATATCACATCTGCTCATGAAAAGTATTGCTCTTTGTTCCTTTTGGTCAGGATATACATGCTACATGGCCACCAGTAACACCTCAGTCTCCAGGTCAGTGAACTTTTCCAGACATCGTCGCTTTCATGGACCCATAACAACATTTGTAACTCCTATAAGTTAGACATGTCAAACAGATTATGTGTGTACATGGTACTGTACAGATGTCATATACGACAAAATCCTACTCTAAACATAAGGTACCTCTTAACTGACCTTGTTGTGCTAGAGTGCTTCCACATTTTCTATACAAACTGCAGCTACAGGCATGTTCTCATGGCACATCTTCTTTCATCAACTTAAGGAAATCATGTAATCTTTTGCAGTCTCTGTCCCCTCAATAACATGCATTGTTATGTCCCACAAAATATATAGGAAACATCGTGCCATCTGTGGCATATTCTGACATATGTTTATGTTGCTGCTGGTGAGCAGCAACCCACAGGACATCATGACAGCGCCATGTCAGTATGATATCCCTGCACCCACATAGAAGAGTTCTGCTGTGTCTTCATTTCTGCCATCCAGCATGAGCATATACTTGAATGCAGGTTTATATTGTAAGATCAATAAAAAACACTCATATGCAGGTCCTTGTGTCCACAGCAAAATGACAGCAAAGTATCCAAAAACAACAGGAGGACACAAGCTACGCTCCAGGTTATAAAGCTTTAATCAGACACAAGTGCTTTCACATCTGCTTCTTCAGGTGCATAAAAACAAATTGAAACTGGTCATACTTTTAAACATTGCTGAATGAATCACATGACAACAATGTCTTTATACACTCCATTACTATAAAATACTAAAGCTATATGGTAACCACAAAATAACTAAATATTCAAAGAAATCCATAAAAAATATAATCATAAAATATTTCTTATATACTTTGTGCACTATAAAAACATTGTTAAAAATACATATTCTTAAAAACAACTGCTTTACCTACATAGAGGTCTGGCCTTTAACTTTGGTCTCAATGGTATTTGCTCATTGAGACCATGTCCCATGTCAGCTCTGAATAAGACTATCCATCTAGCTTCCAGTTTCCCTGTTTTATTACGTGCCCCCCTTTTACACACAAAACTCCTAGCAATGGCCATAAACTTAAATTTATGTTGGTTGTTAGTATTAACAACATGTTTGGCCAGGGCATTGCTTCTGCTTTGTTTGCCTATGTGATAAATGTTTTCTCTAACCCTCTCCTTGAGTGTACGGTCTGTCCTCCTAATGTAAAATTTATTGCATACTACACAGTGAGCGAGATACACTATATGCTGTGTATCACATATAGCTTGTACTTTAAATGTATACAGCCGGTCCTGATCTGAATGTAAACATTCATTGCTTATAACATTTGACACAAGGCTTAGTCCCCATACCACCCGTAGGTGTTTTCTCTTCTCTGGGTGCACATAAGCGTCTCTTCAAAGACTTTTGATTTCTGAACAAAAATTTAGGTTCATTTTCTATCCATTTTGTGACCACCTTGTCAGTAGTCAGTATCCCCCAGTGTTTACATATAATGTTCATATAAGACCCAACATCACTCGAGAAGATTAACCTTTCCCATCCAGAGCAGCTCTGGGGACATTGAGATTTTTCAAGGATGCTGTCTGTTATGGGGTGAAGATGGATGCTTTCACTCCAGCAGGAGCTCTCCAGGCCCCTCTGCCATCCACCTTGGTGCTTCCTCAAGGACTTCCATCATGGGGAGCTCTGCCTGACCTGACTCTCCCAGGCAGGAGCTCTCCAGGCCCCTCTGCCATCCACCTTGGTGCTTCCTGAAGGACTTCCATCATGGGGAGCTCTGCTTGACCTGACTCTCCCAGGCAGGAGCTCTCCAAGCCCCACCACAATCTGACAGTTGCTCCCTTAAGGGCAGTGGTGAGGCAATTGTCGGACAGTGGTGGGGCCTGGAGAGCTCCACCACTGTCCAACAGTTGCTCCCTTGAGGACTTCCATCATGGGGGGCTGTGCCTGACCCTGTTCACCCAGGAAGGACCTCTCCAGGCCCTGCTGCTGTCCACCTTAGCACTCCCTTAAGGACTTCCATTGTGGGGAGCTCTGCCTGACCCCCCTCACCCAGGCAGCTCTCCCAGCCCTGCTACTATCTGTCTCTCTCCCTCTTTCAGACTTCTGTCCCAGAGAACGCATGGTCCATACCCACTCACCCAGGAGAGGGCTGTCATGTAACAGTCACTTTCCACTTCTGTCTCTCCCTTCCAGACTTTTATCGGGACTGACCACCTCTGTGGTTCCACTTCTACACAGGAGAGAGAGCTCTTTTCCAGGTTACATATCTCCTAACTGCTGCCAAATCATGCAGTGTCATGCGTGGTCTTGGAGTCTCTCAGGGTATCTTCCAGCCTCATGGAACTCTGCTGGGCCACAAAGCCTCAGACAGTCCCTCATCCAGACTACCATAACACCGGTTCGCCACTTTGGCTTGCACCTAGGGCTTTCGAACTCGCAGGGGAAATGGCCTTGGGTCCCCCCATCTCTGCACTTTTTGTGGCATACCTCAGTCTCTCACCCCTACTGTGCCAGGTGCCGATGAATGTGGATCACTTCAAGCCTCCTGGCATGTGGCCTCTTGCCTCCTGGGTGGTGCTATTCACAGAGTGGCATCCCCACAGTGCCTGGTGAAAGATGGATGGCCAACCTGCCTGTCCCGGTGTGAGATGACATGGCTGCCCTATCTCCAGTCCGATGGGGGCTAGGAGAACGGGATTGCAGACCTGGCTTCTTGGGGTGGCCCCTCAAGTGTCCCAGTTTAGGTCCTGTAACAAAATGGTCACCTTGCCTTTGCTGCTCCTGGTCCAGCAGGGATTCTGTGGGGTACTCAAGGGAATGCATGATTTTCTTGTTCCTTCTTCACAAAGACTTTTGAGAAGGCCTGTTTGACCTAATATACTTACCATTTGTATAAGACTGATGTCTGTCATAAGCTAGCTAGTATGATATATAATGCCACTTATATCAGACATTCTGGTGAGCGGTGCAGCCATCAATACAGTAACATAGAGAGATATCACTCTGTCCTGCTTAGGCAGTGGAGAGACAAGGTTAATTCAAGAAAGGTAGACTGTTAGAAAAACTTCTGGACACAGCAAATATATGCTTACAGCCTGACTGCAGTCTAAACCAAGCTCTGTTTATTATTATTATTTATTTTTTTTTTTTGTGTCATGAAACACACTGCACAAGGAACAAGAAATTACATCAAGCATATTACCATTAGTGTTCACCAGAAAACACTGCCATCTTGTGGCTAAACATATTATTACACATAACTGGACTATATTATGCACACACAAAGTAGTTGTTGCTATGGGTCTATGTCAAATGATTGACTTTTACTTGAAAAAATTATCAAAGAGAACATAAGAAGATCAAATTGCTGAAAAATCGAACATAAAAAAAAACACAAAAATCTACCCTTTTTACATTTTTCCAAGGGGAGGGGCAAGCCCTCTGCACCCTCCCCCCACACCCCATGCAAATTATATATGCAAACTCTTGTTTTTTAGATTGCACTACAGTGAGGAAAAGTGTAAATTTCCATATCTGCACTATACTGTGATCTCCATTCAAAAGCTTTAAGTTTTCAAAAACTTGATCATATGGTCTTGACCATATGGAGTTCAAGTTTCTAAAAACTTGATCAGTTGATGGGATCCTTCGCTATATATATATGTCTAACACCCCTAGTCATCAACTATTACTTAAGTCAACTCCATTTGTAGTCTAAAATATACAAACTTATTTACTCTAAGTGGCTCTGTCATAACATTAGCAATCTTTTTATGAGTTTTACAGTATGAAAGCACAATCACTTTTTGTTCAACCAAGTTATGAATGTGATGGTGTCTGACATCAATATGCTTGGTTCTTGCATTGATATTCTCACTGGTTGAAAGATGAATGCATCCCTGATTGTCCTCATATAAGACCATAGGCATGGATACTGGTTCTCCAAGATCTTCAAGTAACTGCCGCAACCAATAAGCAGCAGAATGCTTCTGTAGAATACAATGCCACTGAGGTCTGTTTCTTACTGGACCTCTATATATGACTGCTTCCTAATTTGAACAAGTAACCACATGTAGATTTGCACGTGTTGAAGTCAACCTCCCAGTCAGAATCCACATATCCTATGAAGTTTAAGTCACCAATTGCTGACAACTTTAAACGCAAGTGTTTTGTCTCTTTGAGATACCTCATAACTTTTTTTTATTGAATTCCAGTTTCTCTGGTGTGATTTATGCCTGCAGAGAAGCAATATGGCTGCTGCAATGTCTGAACGAGTAATGGTTGCAATGTACAGAACTGCCCCCACTGCTTGTCTGTACTGCACATTGGATGGTAGAAAATCTTCCTCTCCTTTCAACTTTGGATAAGCTATGTCCATGAGCATGCTCTCTCCTTTAGTGTCAGCCATGTTGAACAGTTGAAGAATTAAATCAATTTTTTGCACTCTAGTTCAACAAAAAACTGCCGTCCTCCTCACTCCATATGTTAATTCCTAGGTAGTATGTCACCTCACCACGATCTTAGTCTCAAACTGCTGATTGGGTACTGTTATTAACTTTGCAATTTCATCATTCTTTTTGTAAGCAATAATCAAGTCATCAACATAGACTAACTGATAAATACATTCAGCATCTATATGTTTACAGTATAGGCATGGATCGGCATTGCTTCACATGAATACTTCATCTAGCAGAACTTTGTTTACTTTTGAGTTCCATACTCAAGCCTCTTGTTTGAGACCATGCAGGGACTTTTGCAGTGTGCAAACAAGATGCTTTTCTCCACTTCTCACATATCCTTCTGATTGTGATATTTATATTTCCACTTCTATATTTCCATTACGAAAAGCTGTCGATATTGTGATGTTTCACAATAATTTTCTGTAACGCCTCCACTGTGAGCAGTGTTCTGAAAGTACTTTGTTTGGCAACTGGAGCAAAAATAGCATCATAGTCTAAACCAAATTTTTGTGAATAAACGTTTGCAACTAACCTTGCCTTGTACCTACAGACATTCCCCTCAGAGTCCTATTTCTCTTTAAAAACCCATTTACATCTGACTATATGTTTACCTCGAAGTAGCTCTGAAAGTGTCCATGTCTGTAGTTCATTGAGTGATGTCATGTCTTCATCAGTAGCTCTAATCCACATTTGCTTCTCACATGGTGGCAGTTTTTGCATCTCTTCCCATGATCCTGCGTCATCCTAAACTGCTGTGCAAGCCATATAAGACAATTAGGTGAAATAGTTTTATTGCTTCTTGTTAATTTCCTGACTAAGTCATTTGTGGTTCAGCATCTTTTTTATCAGTTTTTGAATTGTCTGCAATAATTTCTATTTCTGTTTAGCTTTGTTCTTGTTTTTCTTGTGACATGGATGTGGATTTTTCCTCAGAATGAACAGTCTGTGTCAGTTCCTGAAACTTTGAACACATGAGAACTTTCATCACACTTCACACTTCTGCTGACTGTTTTGTTTGTGTCTGGATGTAGAATTCTGTTTCCTTTTTGAGACTCAATGTAGCCCATAAGGATCCTATTTTATACATTTTTCCTTTGTAATGAGCACATAGGTTTTACTTCCCAAAATGTTGATGTGTCTCAAGTCTGGTTTCTTTCTGTTACATACTTCATATGGAGTTTTCTCTTTTTTTTTCCTGGCAATTGATTTTGGAGATAGCATGTAGTCATTGTAGCCACTTCCCAGTACGTGGTTGGCATATCAGTATTGAAAAGCATTCTCCTTTCACTGTTTCAGAGTCTGATTCATTCTCTCTGCAATGCCATTTTGTTATGGGTTATTGGTCTGGAAGGTAATTCCATGTTTTCTGAGAATGGCTTGTGTTGTGCAACTTGTATATTCAGACCCATTGTTTGTACACAGCTCTCTGGGCATTCTACCAAATGTATTACTTACTTGAGCTAAATACTCTTCTAACCCCGCTGGGATTTCATTCTTGTTGTGCAACAGGTGCAATGTGGTGTACATGGAGTAATCATCAATGAAACAAAGAAAATGCCTCTTTCCTGGAGGCAAGTTTTTCATTGGACTGCAAAGGTCTGAATGAATTAAGTCCGGGGGGTTTTGAGCTCTCCTTTTGCTCTCCTTTAGAAAAAGGCTTTCTCATATTTTTTTCCTTAATGCAGCTGGTACATTTCCTTATTTGATCATGCTGGCTAATTTTTACACCACTTGCATAGTTTTCAGCCATTTTCTTCTTGTGTCGGGACGTCTGCGCTCGAGACGTCTGTGCCAACTGTGAATGCAGTTTGAACGTTTTTCCTCTTCAGCTGTATTAAGCATTTCACTGCAGTTCAGCTTATACAGTTCATTTGTTATTTTGGCCTTTGCGAGTACGCAATCCCCTTTTGTGAAGACACAACTTTCACCTTGGAAAGTCACTACATTGCCTTGGTTTTTAAGCTTCTTCACTGACAATAGGTTACTTTCAAGATTGGAAACATACAGAACATTTCTCACATGTACCTTTCTGGTGATATTCTGGGAGACAGGATAGTAAATAACACCATCTCCAATTCATTCTGACTTTATTACTTGCCCGTTAGATGTGGTGATTTTTTTCTGCTTTGCTTTCTTCGATTTGAGTGAAGAAATTTCTGTGATTGGTTATATGACTTGTAGCTCCTGAGTCAAAACATGATGCCTGCACAGATGAGGCACCACATTGGAACTCAAATCATTCTCAGTGACTGAAGTGACATCTGCTTCTTCTTTGACATTCTTAGCTTGTGATTTCGCTTGTCTTTGGATTCTAGATTTCCAGATTCTGCAATCTGCCTTTAAGTGTCCTGTTTTTTTTTTACAAACAAAGCAGTGTATATGTTTTTTTTTCTTTTTTCTTTCATCTTCCTTTGTTCCGTTTTCTTGTTGCATGGGGGGTGGATGATGATGGTGGTCACTTCAGTGTGTGCTGGCTGAAGTCTGTGTTGCTGGGTCTTGATAAAGACTTCTAATATTTCTTAGTGGCCTCTGTGGCAATTGATCTGAAGGAAATTAGAAGCTCCTTTCCTTAAAATCGTTTTGATTTGTGGTCACCTCATAACAGTTGCATAGCCAAATGTCATCTGAGAATGGGACAGTTACATTATTACCATGCAGTGCCTCATGGCATAGCTGTTGAGTTGTGATGCCTGCATGTCCTGACCACTGGACCATGGGATGTGCATGATGTCACCCATTGTGGTGACTGATACCTGTGTTGGTTGGCCACTGAGTCAGTGAGGGGTCTACTATGAACCATGCCTTATTTTCCTATGACACTTTCACCTGCCCTGTGTCAGTTCCCATACATTGTGTCATTTCCAATCCTCCCTATCACCAAGACCTGCCCCAAATTGTTGTCAATATCACATCTCTCATTCTGCATTTCCATTTTACACAGTGTTTTATACCACCACATCCCTGTCTTCCCATCTATTCTATCCTCAGTCATACCCCAATCTTACCCAGCTGTCCCCACCTTCTGAAAAGAAAAATGTGAATTTTTCTAAAAATATATAGCCTCCTTCCAAACATTTATTACTTATGATAACTTTTGTATGTTTTTCTATGCTTGCTCTTCCTCTTATTCTAACTCTCCTATTGTCCCCTCCCTCCCCATTAATAATAATCTCGTTTGGCATTATGATGTGCTGACACTTCTTGGCCTGTCTAGCACTGCATATGTGGCAGTGATTAGAGTCTGTTTTGCTTGTGTGAGAGCACATATCTAAGTCACACTTAGGTGCACTTTCAGTGATGTCAGCATTGGGATCACACACTATTCACTAGAATGACTCCTCCAATAAACCTGCTAATTGCTACTTAGTGAGTTGGTGGACTTTAAGGATTCCCTGCAGGATGCACTGTCGGAGATGCTAGGTGGGCAGTTTGCTGTGACAAGGGAGATGATTTTTCTAAGCTATATTACAGAATCGGAATTGCCTACAACATGGTAAGGCCTTGCTGTCTCTAATTATGGTGGCTTCCAAAAAAGCAATTGCTAGAAAATAGAAATCAAAATCTAAACCAACTACATTAGAAGTAGTGAATATAGTAACAGAGATAAAACAACTGGAATTGAGATATTTAGAAAAAGATATGAGCAAACTAGATAGGAAAAATGAGAATTGTGGGAACAATACATACAGGAGCAAAATGAGGTGTACAGGGTTGGATGGCGCAGTGGTGCACCAGTTAACATTTTTGCCTTACAACAAGAGGTTCTCTGGTTCAACTCTTGGCTGGGGTGCCTTATGTGTGGAGTCTGCATGTCCTCCCTGCATTCACGTGGGTTTCCTTCAGGTACTCTGGTTTCCTCCCATATTCCAAAGATGCATTTGGAGCATTTCTCCCAAGGCCGCTGCCCTCCTCCCTCTACTGAAAATAGGCTGTCTCCTTGTCAGACTTTCCCAGTCAACAAATGTTAAATAAATAAAAGAAAGCAAGACTTAAATGAGGTATGCAATTTTTGACTGAAAATGATTGGGTAGATTATAAGTGATGCATAATGTTTGCTACTGAGAGTATGTCAGCATGTTGTGTGATGTAAAATGCTTGCAACTAGAATTGTGTCAGTGTAGATTTTTTTTCATTTATATAAATGTACGATTGCTTATGTCATAAGTGATGGTTTAGTAAAGATGTTTCTTATTTAAAAAAAGGGGCAGAAATTGAATAATTTATGTAATGTTGCTTAGGTTATATGATATATAGCAATATATGTAAAGCATAATGTTTGCTAATTTTAACTTATTAATACTGTTTGATTACTTTTATATAAATGTTAATGTACCTATGTTACAAGTGACAATTCAATAAAGGTGTTTGAAAAAACTTCAAACTTTTGAAAGTCAAAAAACAAACACAATCCAAAAACCGGCCTCGGTTACATATATACATACTGGGGATGCACAATCCAGTGCATTTTTTTGTGCCGGTCCCAAGCCCGGATAAATGGGGAGGGTTGCGTCAGGAAGGGCATCCGGCGTAAAACTTCATCAAATCTTTTCATGCAGTCACCAGTTAATATTTCCATACTGGATCGGTCGAGGCCCGGGTTAACAACGACCGCCACCAGTACTGTTAGCCAACAGGGTGCTGTCGGAAATTGGGCTACTGTTGGCCGAAGGAGGAGAAGAGGTGGAAGGTATGGCCGAAGGCAGGAAGAGAGGAGAAAGGCTAGGACTGTGGTAGTGAGGGTCACAACTTTAAATGTTGGCAGTATGACTGGTATAGGAAGAGAGCTAGCTGATATGATGGACAGAAGGAAGGTTGGTATATTGTGTGTGCAAGCGACCAGATGGAAGGGGAGTAAGGCTAGGTGTATTGGAGGTGGATTTAAATTGTTTTATCATGGTGTGGATGGGAGGAGAAATGGCGTAGGAGTTATTCTGAAGGAACAGTATGCGAGGAGTGTTTTGAAGGTGAAAAGGGTGTCGGATAGAGTGATGTTTATGAAGCTGGAAATTGATGGTGTAATGATGAATGGTGCTAGTGCATATGCTCCACAAGTTGGGTGTGCAATGTATGAGAAAGAAAAACTTTGGAGTGAATTGGATGAAGTGGTGATGACTGTACCCAAGGGTGAGAGAGTGGTGATTGGAGCAGATTTAAATGGGCATGTTGGTGAAGGTAACAGTGGGGATGAGGAAGTGATGGGTAGGTATGGTGTTAAACAAAGGAAATGCAGAATGCAGAAGATCAGATGGTAGTGGATTTTGCAAAAAGGATGGATATGGCTGTGGTGAATACGTATTTTAACAAGAAGGAGGAGCATAGGGTGACATACAAGAGTGGAGGAAGATGCACACAGGTGGATTATATCTTATGTAGGAGGGCCAGTTTGAAGGAGATTGGAGACTGTAAAGTGGTGGCTGGAGAAAGTGTAGTTAGGCAGCATAGGATGGTGGTTTGTAGGATGACGTTGGTGATCAAGAAGAGGAGGAGGAGTGTGAAGGCAGTACCAAGGATCAAATGGTGGAAATTGGAAAAGGGTAATTGTGAGGTGGAGTTCAGGGATGAGTTAAGACAGGCAGTGGAGAGTTACCAAATAGCTGGGTAACTACAGCAGAGCTAGTAAGGGAGACGGCTAGAAAGGTTCTTGGTATCACATCGGGACAGAGGAAGAACGACAAGGAGACATGGTGGTGGAATGAGGAAGTACAGAAGAGTATACAGGCAAAGAGGTTCGCAAAGAAGAAGTGGGATTGTCAGAGAGATGAAGAAAGTAGACAGGAGTATAAGGAGATGAGGTGCATGGCAAAGAGAGAGGTGGCGAAGGCTAAGGATAAGGCATATGAAGAGTTGTATGAAAGGTTGGACACTAAGGAGGGAGAAAAGGACCTGTACTGATTGGCTAGACAGAGGGACCGAGCTAGGAAGGATGTGCAGCAGGTAAAGGTGATAAAGGATAATGAGGGAAACATACTCACAAGCAAGGAGAGTGTGTTGAGGAGATGGAAAGAGTACTTTGAGGGGTTGATGAATGAAGAGAATGAGAGAGAGAAGGTTGGATGATGTAGGGATAGTGAATCATGAAGTACAATGGATTAGCAAGGAGGAAGTAGGGATTGCTATGAAGAGAATGAAGAATGGAAAGGCTGTTGTTCCAGATGACATACCTGTGGAAGCATGGAGGTGTTTAGGTGAAATGGCAGTGGAGTTTTTAACCAGATTGTTTAATGAAATCTTGGAAAGTGAGAGGATGCCTGAGGAATGGAGAAAGTGTTTTGGTACCAATTTTTAAGAATAAGGGTGATGTGCAGATCTGTAGTAACTACAGAGGGAATAAATTGATCAGTCACAGCATGAAGTTATGGGAAAGAGTAATGGAAGCTAGGTTAAGAAGGGATGTGATGATTAGTGAATAGCAGTATGGTTTCATGCCAGGAAAGAGCACTACAGATGCAATGTTTGCTCTGAGAGTGTTGATGGAGAAGTACAGAGAATGTCAGAAGGAGTTGCATTGTGTTTTTGTAGACATGGAGAAAGCATATGACAGGGTGCCTAGAGAGAAGTTGTGGTATTGTATGAGGATGTCAGGAATGTCAGAGAAGTATGTAAGAGTGGTACAGGATATGTACGAGGGAAGTGTGACAGTGGCGAGGTCTGCAGTGGGAGTGACTAATGCGTTTAAGGTGGAGGTGGGGTTACATCAAGGATCAGCTCTGAGCCCTTTCTTATTTGCAATTGTGATGGACAGGTTGACAGACGAGATCAGACAGGAGTCCCCGTGGACTATGATGTTTGCAGATGACATTGTGATCTGTAGTGAGAGTAAGGAACAGGTGCAGGAGACCCTGGAGAGATGGAGATATGCTCTAGAGAGAAGAGAAATGAAGGTCAGCAGGACTAAGACAGAATATATGTGTGTGAATGAGAGGGAGGATAGAGGAATGGTGGGGATGCAAGGAGTAGAGGTGGCGAAGGTGGATGAGTTTAAATACTTGGGGTCAATAGTTTAGAGTAACGGTGAGTGTGGAAAAGAGGTGTAGAAGAGAGTACAGGCAGGATAGAGTGGGTGGAGAAGAGTGTCAGGAGTGATTTGTGACAAATGAGTACCTGTAAGAGTGAAAGGGAAGGTCTACAAGAGGGTAGTGAGACCAGCTATGTTATATGGGTTGGAGACAGTGGCATTGACAAAAAGGCAGGAGTTTGAGCTGGATGTGGCAGAGTTAAAGATGTTAAGATTTGCACTGGGTGTGACGAGGGTGGACAGGATTAGGAATAAGTATATTAGAGGGTCAGCCCAGGTTGGAAGGTTTGGAGACAAAGCCAGAGAGGCAAGATTATGTTGGTTTGGACATGTGCTGAGAAGGGATGCTGAGTATATTGGGAAAACGATGCTAAGGATGAAGCTACCAGGTAACAGGAAAAGAGGAAGGCCTAAGATAAGGTTTATGGATGTGGTGAGAGAGGACATGCAGGTGGTTGGTGTGACAGAGCAAGATGCAGAGGACAGGAAGAAATGGAAACAGGTGATCCGCTGTGGCGACCCCTAGGGGGAACAACCGAAAGAAGATGATGATTAGGAAATGTTACAACAGGGCATGCTTAAAATTATGATAAGCTAGTGAGTCTGATTCACCATTGAAAACAGACTTCTCTCTGTGTACTGAAAATGAGTTTCCATATATACATTAGCATGGCTTTATGAAGAGGCTATAACAAATCTTAGTATGTACACAGAGGTGGTATGGATGTTGGATAATAATTTGCTAGCAGCTATTATATTTTTGGACTTTGCGAAGGCTTTTGACTCCATCCCTTAACACATTACTTAACTAGGTAGCAAAATGAAAATGCAATAGCTATATTATTATTAGGTGGGTTGCAATCTGGTTGCAAGGTAGGAAAGTAAAGATATGTTTGGAGGGACTGAGTCAGTGGACTGTGTTATGCCAAGAGGAGTACCCCAGGCATCTATCTTAGGGCCCTTTTTGTTTATTGCATTTATGTCCTCTTTTTCTGAATTAAGGAGGTTTTGGTCAATAAAGTCAGCAGATGATAAGAAGACAGCAGGGATGGTTAGTTTTAGTAGTGATCAGTTGATATTGCAAGATTACTTGTTACATCTTTTATTTGGGCAATAGTAAACAGGGTAATATTCAATGCAAGTAAATGCAAAGTTATGTGCTTGGGAAATGAAAACTGTAGGTACCTGTATAATCTAAATGGATCACTAATTGAAATATGTGAAGAATTCAATGACTGGGATTTGCAACGGCCAAGAGTTAGCATTTAATAAACTAGAAGGGAGAATATTAAAACAGTTACTGAGTGATAGGAATGAAAGAGTATAACAAGTGCTTTTGTCAGTTTGTGAAACTATGGTTAGGCCTGTCACGGAGTGTGGTGTAGGTTTCTGAACATCCAGAATACCTGACATAACTTGGTTAAAGAAAATACAAAATATTTTTACAAGTATCATTTCAGGAACAAATAGTATACAGTTGAACGACATACTGAAGGGATCGAGATCATTTTCAGTTTGTTATAAATTTTTGAGAATTGACTTGATATGAATGCATAAGAGTATTAGAAATGAAGTTTGGAATGTATGATTGGGTATACATCTGTGCACCATAATATGGATTCCAGGAACAAGAGCATATCGGCAGGGCTGGAGAAAATATCAACACACGTTTTTTTTTCCTGACAAATGCTGGAAGTAGGTGGAATAGATTTCCTATGGTAATCTGGCAGATGGTGTCTTTAGAAAAATTAAAAGGAAAGTGAATCTTTGGTGCAGAGGTAGGGTGCATCAGGTTACCATTTCATAGATGTTATCCAGTATAGACCTATTATTAGGGCCAGTACCAATGTATAAACATATATGAACTTGAATAACAGCAAAAGGAGAGAGTGTGAATACACAACAACAACTGTTGCTGCTGAGTAAAGTTTAGATAACTGAAGTTGTGTTCATTGTTAGCAACATACTGTATGATGACCTAGGTAGAATTCTTGTCACTTGTTCACAATTAAATATTAGTGGTATACCCAGTTAGAATATGGTTATTTTTCATGGGCAAGGTTGCAGGTGGAGTTTATGTTTGAAATGGCTGATCATGTCTGCAACTTAATGACATCTAAACAGTCATACATGTTGCTTGCTAGGACAGTCTATATGAATGCTTTTGTTGTGGCAACCCTAAAGGACATTTTTAAGCCTAGCTATGCTTCCCTCGTGTATCAGACAGGTTATAGAATAACTAATGTTTTAGTGGATATAACTTGGACAAGATGTGTTGAGCATTTATATGTGTCATCTTTCTATCTGGGACATTGGTGGCAAACTGGGGTAAATTTACAATTCCCAATCCACTGATCTAAGTTGTGCTTGAATATTTGCAGAGAGGAACTATGTGTCACATGAATGAGAAGCCTATTCCAGAGAAGGGATAATCTCTAAGGCACATACCTGTCCCTCCAACATGTCTTATTTATGTTGCACAAGAGGTTTAGGTCCTCAGATTGGGTCTTTCTTATGATATGCATTTTGTAGGTATACAACAATTCCATAAGGACAGGATTAGAGGCTGTTTTGTAGGCCAGACATAGATCACATCTCAGCAGTCTATAGGAAACCAAACATAAGGGTAAGTATTTGAGGCAGTCCACATAGGACCTTTTGCCTACACCATATATTCTTTTTTCTCAGGAACATCTGTCAGTGTTCCCCTTGTTATAAGTGCCTGATCATATACACACCAAATTGGGCATTGTAATCAGTGAATGATCTAATCAGGACAGAATACAGTGAAACAATGACATCCTTGGACCTAGATGCCATACCCATACTTATATGTTGTGAAACATAGAATGATTTTCCTACTACAGTACACACATGATGGTCAAAGGCCAAATCACTGACTACATGCATTCCCAAGTTCCTGACTACAGTGTCAACTCTTAGGGGTATATTATTACCACAGTAATTTCCAAGGTTGCCATCTCTCCAAAACATGGCATTATGTATTGTTTTGGCATTGAGATTTTAGTCTGTGTCAGACCTTCTTGAAGGATGTTTGTGTCTTTGAGTTTTTCTATGACTGAACCTAGTTTGCAATTTTCTCCAAACTTGTTGATCCAGAGGCCACTGATGTTGACCTTGAGCTCAAAGAAGTATATTTTAAAATGGAGCAGCCTCAGCATCAAGTCCGGGGAGAATCCATTTGTAACTGGCCTTTTTTGTGGAAGTACTCTGCACTGTTCTGACTTTTTGTAAACTACCTATGAGTCACTGGCTAGCCTCTGTGTGATGCCGGGGTTATTCCCTAATTTTGTAAACTTATTAATAATGCCCAAGTAGGGTGTTGTGTCATATACTTGTGCCATGTTGAGGTAAGCAGTATGCACTGTTTTACCTTCTCTGTTGCACTGATGAATTTCTTGCAGAGGTTCACCAGGTTTAGTAAGCATTACCTGTCCTAGATCAAACCAAGTGAGCTGGACACAATATCTGAAAGTTTCCAAAGTCATTATTTACCGAGTCCATGATTATTCTTTCCATGACCTTAAATATGAGACTAGTCAGGCTTATGGATCAACGGTGTCCAAGGTCTGTGGATGGCCTTCCCTTGTGAAGAGGAATAACACTTTCAGTCCCTCATTCACTAGGTATGAAGCCTGTTTGGAAGCTATGACTCAACAGTACTTCTAGAGGTCCTGATGGTCATGTTTCATACTATTAAGGAGGCATCTTGGGATTTTACTAGAAAAGCTCACTCAGACGCTGCTATAGATTACTGTGAGAGAAAGGTTAGCTTGTGTTTGCTTTCCTGTATTTTGTATTGCTTCACTGTCTCCTTCTGTTTTGCACATTGCAGTGTATTTTCTTTACACTGTTTTATTTGTATTCTGCTTTTAATTGTATATTTAAACTAGGTAAGAGACCACATCTGTGTCTTTTGCGAGTCACACAGAGATCGATGATGCCTACCCCTTGTGTTAATTTGACCACATATTAACTTCCCTCTCCTCTTTCTCTGGTTATTTGGAGTACGTAAAAATGATCATTTTGCAAAATCACACCCCTTCAGCTATTTAAATTTATTGGCCATCCCACTGTATTCCATAGAGCCAAAATAGAAAGTGCCTACCCGTTACAGTCTATCTTGCTCTTTTAAAATTAGTTGATCTAAAGCTTAATTTTCCCCCTCTTTCATATCTAAATCCAGTTTTCCATCTTACCTTTAAAATCTCCAACAACTATTTATTTATTTTATTTATTTTACATTTGTTAACCGGAGGTGTCTGACTGAGCCGAAAAGGCCCTTTTTTAGCATAGGCCTGGGGAGAAAAGCTCCACAAAGAAAAATTACAAACACATTTAGTTATTTAGACATGATCAGTATACACACAAATTACAAGAGACATGTATTTACAGTGGTATGCGGCACAAACAGTTACAGTGGAGAGAACAATCAAAAAAATATTAATTTTAAAAATAAAGGTAAGTAATAGATTTGTGGTGTACGGCTGAACTTTGGAACGTAGGTAGAATACATACATAGTACACAGGTACAGTACATACATTGTAGATTAGCCAGTGTTTGTGAGTAAGATTGAAAAACTATTATCAATTGCTCTAGATTTAGTATGTATATGTTATCCGCTTTCACTAGCCTGGGGAGCAATCATGGCACTGCCAACTTTGCTTGAGATGTTGCCTGATGAGTTCTTTAAATGAGGCTTTGGATGATGTGTTTTGAATACTAGTAGGGACAGAGTTCCATTTTTTAGCCACTGAACTACTATATAGTGCATCTCCAAAGCTATTGTAGCTGTTGGTGACTTCTAGTAGTAGTTTGCTTGATGATCTAAGAGGCCTTTTGGCTGAGTGATGTTGTACTAGGTTTTTGAGGCCTTGGACAGCAGCCAGACCAATCAGGAAGGTTCAACACAGGCACTCAATGCCAACTAGTCCAAGATCATCAATAATTGCAGATCCCACATGCTGCTGTCAGTAGCCATCTTGGGACTGATGCTTCTCTTTTGCTCCTGGTGAGAGATGGATGATAAGGACATCATTTCCTGGAAGCTGCTGATAACTAGAAAGACAGATAACTGCTTGATTGGTGCCAGCTTGGAATGTATGCTTATTGTTTGTTCTTGGTGAGAAAAGCAGCAGAGGGCATTGATTCCTGACTGTTTCTAATTGGCATTGAGTGCCTGTGTTGAACCTTCCTGATTGGTCTGGCTGCTGTCCAAGGCATCTACCAGGAAAGGACATCAACAAGCCTACAGATCCCTGCAACATCTGGACAAGACTCTTGATCACCAAAGAACTACTGGCTTGCTGTTCATCTTGGGATTGGTGCTATTGTTTTGCTTTGGTAAGAGAAGAAGCAAAGGAGCATCGTATCCCAACAGCACAAATCTGTGGTGAGACCAGCACTAGTAGTAGCCAGGCAATAGCCAACCAGGTCAATCCCCTATTTTCTTCATTTCTGGCAAAGCTAAATCTTTCTTTTCAAATAGGTACTGTTTTATTAGCTGCAGTCAAACCTAACTAGAATATCTCCCTAAATCCTTCTTCCATAATTCATTAGTATCTACTTATCAGTTTCCCCTCAAGTGTTTGGCAGTGTCCTGTATAGATGCAGACACATTGAACTGACATTTTTCCTGTAAAAGTACCCTTGAAATTTTACCAGTACCTAGATGAACACAGGGCTACTAGTTTGCAGTGGCACATATTGCCCACAGAGTGGTAAACTAGATACTCCTAACATTAGTTGTATTCTCACCACAACCCTCTAATCAATAAACAAGGGTCTGTTGCCATGGATATGAACTTTCCTGATATCTCCTTTTCCAGCTTGGTGGTTATGGGCATCCTGAGGCAATGTAGAAATTGCCTCACGTTTACTGATAATCAGCTAATTCTCAAGCAAGCTGATAAGGTGTGTGAGAGATGTTTTAAATAATGTCAGTGGAGGCAAAGCTGTCACAGGAAAACACTCTGAATGTCAATCAGGATGTTAGTAGTACACACGCTGCAACTATCACACACAATTCATAGCAGACACATAGACACACACATGTTGAGACACTTAAATGTAACCTTCCCAAAGCACAAAGACCTCTAGATTAAATACACATAACAAATGCCCTCAGCTTTACCGAATCCACTCTTTCAAACAACACCCACATCAGCACATATGGCCACATCTCATGGACCCTCTACTTGTAAGCTCATAAGGCAAGCCACCACACAAATCCAACATTTCAGTCACTGGAGACTCCATTGTGAGATACAGTGATGTTCCTCTCACCAGACTGATTAAGGAGACAGTCATAGTCAGTTAGTTATTAGGGACCAGGATCTGCCACATCACGCACACACTCAGGACATTGAATAAGTACCAATATGACTCAGTCATAGTCCATGTGGGTTTAAATGACCTGAGATGTACTTTCCTAAACTATATGAAGAGAGACATCATGGAACCCTCTGAATATGTGTCTCAGCCTGGTATGAGCCTAGCACTAAGCAGCATTTTAACTTCTCCAAAAAATGATGTCACAATAGGAACAGAAGATGACTTATTTTTATAACTGGCTTAGTTTCTAATGTGATTCTAAGGGGGTGCAATAATTGTCAGCTTGGAAGGAGATGGTCAACAAACCACACTGCTTTGTTAGGGATGGTAAGCACCTCTCCCTATAGGCTTTTGAATATCAGCTAAGACATTGTCCTCCCCCATAGTGCCTTTTCTAGACAATGGCAAACTGAAAATACTTCAAACATAGCAAATCAAAACCAAAAACTCTAAAAGTATTACTGCTCAGTGCTAAAAGTCTAAACCAGAAGCTCCACTCGCTACAAGCTCTCCTCACCCTAGGGAATGCTGATATCTGTGCAGTCACTGAGACATGGTTTAAAGCCACTAAGAGTACACTGGCAATGCAAGGCTGTAATGTCTTCCATACATTTAGACCTGTAGCTACACAGACAGGGACTAATGGTGGAAGTGTCTCGATTTACATCAAAATTAAATATAGCTCGTGGCTGATTAAACGGGAAAATGCACTTCAGCTTCTCCATGTTCAAATCACAATAGGGAAAATCCAATACCACTTCCTTGCAAGCGATAGGTTTCTCTCCATGACCTAGGAAATCTATAACATGTATTTGAACTTACTGGAAACACTCAACATCCAACCCAATACCATATTAATGGGCATCCCACTATTAACTGGGAATCATATACAACACCAAATATGCAGGCTCAGCAACTTCTGGTTTTCATATACATTAACTTCCTGGACCAGATTGTCAAAAATCTGACCAAGGGCACAAATGTATTGGATCTGGTACTCACTAATATGTAAGAATGCTGCACACCCCCTAGTGTAATGTCCTCACAGTGAGGTCAGACCTCAGCTAGACATGTAATGTTTAAGAACTACTCCAGGGCTAACTTCCTACTATTAAAGGATAACTTGGCAAAATTTCAAGTCCCCATAAACCATAGGAGGACTGTGACCTACACAGAAACCCTATACAAGCATGTTAATAGCTACATAGAAGCAACTGTACCCTCCAGAAAGAAGTTCAGAACTAACTCAAAAAACAAGCCTCTCTGGTGGAATCACAACATCAGAAAGCTATATAACAGAAGGAAGAAGACCATAGCAAAAATTGGGAGTCACAGCCCCCAGCAAGATAAAAGTACCATTGTCAAATTATGCAAACTCAGAGGACAAATAAAGTGTACCAAAGCCAAATTTTAGGTAATTTTGAGCTCCCAGAACAAGGGCAACCACAAGACATTATTTAGCTACAACCTCAAAGACAATGCACAGTTGTGTGTAGAGTTCATTGTTACTCGAGCCACCTATACTGAGCCAGAACATATAGCAACCTAACTCATTTCTACCTTTGTCCTTTCTCCCCCTCAACCACCCCTTAGGAAATACCATCAAATATAACTCCTCCTATTTACTATCACTATGGAGCAGGTCCTCAGTGCCTCTCTAAGGCCAAGAGCATTGCATTACTGGACCCAAACAGTATTCCAGGATGCCTTCTAAATAGCATGAAGCATGAAATATCAGGCCCTCTGGAATTGCTATTTAACTGTAGCCTCCAAACAGGCTTCATGCCTCATGAATGGAGAACAGCAACAGTCATCAGTCTGCACAAAAGCATGCTATATACATACCCTGCAAACTACAGGACTGTAAGTCTCACTAGTCTCATATGCAAAGCCATGCAAAAAATTATCATGGAAATTATCAATAATGACATAGAAAACCTCCAGCCACTGGTTCCAACCAAGTTTGGTTTCATGAAGGGCAGCTCATGCATATTCAAACTGGTGGACTTCATTGAGAAGGTCACCAAAGCAAAGGATGAGGGAAAAATTGTTCACACTGAATACCTTGACCTGACCAAGGCATTTGACACAATACCCCACTTGGGCATTGTTGACAAGCTCAAGAGGTTAGGTATAAATTCTTATGTCACCTTGAGGATAGCCAGCTTGCTCACAGACATGTCCCAGGAAGTCAGAATTGGGGAGTCCACCATGACAAAGAGGCCAGTCACAAGTGGAGTCTTCCAGGGATCAGTTCTAAGACTGTTTCTTTTTGACATTTACATCTCTGAAGTCAAGACCAATGTCAAGGGCCTCCGGATGACTAAATTTGCAGACAATTGCAAATTAGGAGCAGTCATAGACATCCCTATTGACACAAATGTTCCCCAGGAAGGATTTACACATCGAATAACTTGTTTCAAACCATAGACTAAAACTAAATGCCAAGAAATTCATACTAGTGTCCTTTGAGAAGTCATCCACACTTGGCAATTATCATATTGGCAACACAACCCCAGGAGCTGACCCAGCAGTCAGGGTCTTGGGGCGCACATATGTAATAATTTAGCCTTTGACCATCACATGTTTGAAGTAGTAAGGAAATCATTCTATGTTGTACAGCTTATAAACAAAGGCATGCCATTTAAGTCCAAGGACATTATTCCACTGTATTCAGCACTCATCAGACCTATCACTGAGTACAATGCCTCCTTTGGTATGTACCAAACCAGGCCATACAACAATTGGAACACCCACAGAGGTACTTCACTGTAAGAATATAGGACATAAGTAGCATGTCCTTTGCAGATCACCTCAAGGACCTATCTGTGTATTCTGTCTTCTACAGGCTGTATAGAGGACATGTATACCTGGCATACAAAGAATTAACAGACCCCACCCTGATGGACTTCCTGCACATCTGAAAAACAAACAGCACTAGAATTACCTGTTTTAAAGACTTAAACCTTGCCTGTGATATAAATAGGACCTGCTGGAGAGATAGGTACTCTATGTATCCTAGAGACTACCCGTCTCTGGAACAGGCTCATTGTCCATGTGAAACATAGTTCCTCCCAAATGCAATTCAAGTGTAAATTGGACAATTGGATTGGGAACAAGGAATTCATCCCTGGTTATGCACACATGTCTCTAATGGACACAGGCAGCCCGTAAATGGTCCATTTTCTAGTCTTGTGGTTGCAAATGTTTCATCTCCTAAGCCCCTGCTTACACTTATCAAGGGTATCAGAACTTGTCATAGATTTAGGATATATGGTTAGGCTTATAAAGGCCATTGCAGTCATCAGCCTAGTATACACCTAGCAACCTATGAATCTATTATCAAGTCCCATCAAAGCTATGTTTTTGGCCTTGGAGAGTGCATTGAGGACTTGTTCCCTACTGATAGTTGGGGAGGCAATGGTTGGTAGTATTTTTTGAGAGGTATCTGGTAGAAAAAGGTAGATTAAAATCGGATTGAATATCTTAGCTAATAGATTTGTTATATGCTCCAGCTCAACAGTTAAGCACATTGTGGTGTATTGCCTTTGAGGTTTTGGACATAGTTGTTGAATGTTTTTTGTTTGTCCTTAGCCTGGGAGGCAACTTTTATCTCAAGTTGACTTTGGTTAACTTATACAGTTCCGGGTTGTTTATTTAGTTTGAAGAGGCAGTTAACCTGCTGGGCATTGCACTCTTCCTACTTTTGGCCATAATTATTTTCATTTTTTATACAACCTATTGATATTGGGAAAATATCAGAGGTGGTTTGTTTTTTTGGTATTTGTCCTTTGCTTATTTCAGATAGGTAGAACTGTCTTTGTGCAGCTATATACATTATCGTAAAGCTTTTTTTTTTTTTGTGAACATACTTATATACCGTGCTCCCTGTATTTGGATAAGGGCCTTGAAATATTACCAGCATGTCACTTGAAAGTCAAATGTTTCTCTTGGAATCATTCCTCAGAGTTCTAGGGTTAGCCAGTTTCTCAGGTTCTATTTTCAATTTGAAGGAGACATCTGTATTGTCAGAATGTACCAGTGAGGATGTTACACTTGGGGAATACAGCATTCACACATGTTGCTGCAGACAAGGTCAAGGAGCTTCACACCCCTAGTGAGTGTATATGGCTATTACAGGCTATTCATGTTGACAAAGTCCAGGAATCTTTGGGCCGGCTAATTAGAAGTTGTGTACGATTCCCAGTTTATAGTGGGGCAGTTCAAGTCACCATACCTCTCGACTGTCCAGACTTCTACAGAATTCCTGGATGTTTGCATCACATTTTTGGTATGTCCCTAAAAGGATTTATGGTTTTCTGATAAATCAATGAGGGCTGAAGTCACTAAATAATGACATACCTTTGAGTTTCAAACTTCATAATCCTTCAATAAATGCACCCTATTGCAAAATATGCTATTCTATCTATTTCCTATGTGTATAAGAGGAATATTTAAAATCTGTCACTGAATTTTGACCTTTGCCCCCACCCCATTATTTTTGGCTTTGTTCAGATTTTCTGCAGTTAGAAGTTGAGAGGTGTTGAAGTCACCCATGAATATGGTATGTGGATGAATGGAGAGTGTATCTAGTATATTTAAGTAAGTGGTATAAGTATCCTATGTTATAGAGGGGGACCTGTAGCTTGCAAGGTTATGGTTTGGCACTTTATTTATGGTGAGTTTTATGTGTGGATGCTCGAGTGTATCATACTGCTTGACCAGCCATGAGGTGTATTTGTTTTTGATGCAGACAGACATACCTCCACTTTTTGTTCCTTTCTTTGCAGTAATTGCACTAAATGTGCAGAAAGCATTATAGCTCTGCATTGATGGGATTATTTCCATGGCTTTAAACCATGTTTCAGTATCTCCACAGATTTCCATAATCTACAAAGGGGAGCGGAGCTTGCAGGGAGTGTACATTTTTGTTTAGACTCCTGGCATTGAGCAGTATCACCTTTAGATTACCCTGGATTATTTCAGCTATGACAGATGGTTTATCAGACTGGCAATGCTTTAAAAAGGCAATATAGGGTGGGCAATGTTTTAGCTAATATTCAAAATCGAAGAGGGGGCAGGTACAGTTCATCCCTGGCGAAGCAGCATGGTCAGCCATGAAGGTCTCTTGAAACATGAAATGGAAGTTAGTTTGGCTATACCTCCACTACCATATAACACAAAGGGGGTCAGAGAAAAAACCTCAGCTTTGGCCGGCTAAGAACTTGCTGAATTCAACTGGACGTATAAGAGAATTTAAGTACCTTTATCTGCTCTTTTTTTTCAAAGAAATACAGTATTTAAATTGATTTTAACTGTGTGGAAGGAATATTAACTGAACTGGAAGTTAGTCAGTGTTTGCTGAATTTTGTTATTTGCTAGTAATTACAGGTGTGGGGGTAGTCACATTCTTTGATTTCCTGTCCTTGCCTATTTAAGTGGTACAGTGTGAAATATTTTCTGCTTAAAAACCTCAGCTTTGGCCGACTAAGAACTTGCTGAATTCAACTGGACGTATAAGAGAATTTAAGTACCTTTATCTGCTCTTTTTTTTTCAAAAAAATACAGTATTTAAATTGATTTTAACTGTGTGGAAGGAATATTAACTGAACTGGAAGTTTTGACTCTGCTCTTCAGTTAGTTCCACCCACCCTCCCTGTTTTTGTTTTGGTGTTAATCTTAGTGGGCTTGCAATGGCCTGCCCCTCTTGTAAATTTGTGTTTGGATACTCCTTCTGGGCACATCTCATTTGCTCACTCAACTGAGTGCAGTGAGATCATATTCTGATTTCAGGCACTCCTACTGTGTACAAAGAGAGCATCTGGGAAACAGAAAAAAAAATAAAGCTTGTTTCCTGCCATTCCTGTTAAGTGGTATAGACTATTTGTAGGCTTCTGAGCCCCCAAGCCCTTCTGTGTTGGAGGGAAGCCTTCTAGCTTAGTTTTTTTTTCTTATAACTAGCCAGTTTTCTAGTTTCAGCACTCAAATCTTTCTTTGACCTCAGCACTTATTCAGAAAAAAAAAAAAAAAATGTCATCTGCTTTTACTGTACTTGTGCTTCTACCTACTTTTTTTTACTTTTGCATCATCTTAAAAGTACTCAATTGTATTTATTACTGCTTGGTGTAACTCCTTCTAAGCCTTTTGGTTTAAACACTTGGGCTTCGGACCAGTTGTTTTGCACTGAGAGGGTTTGTGGTCTGCACTGTAGTGGCAGAACAGGTAGCTTACATCCTTCTAGGTTGGGAACTGCTGATTGAGGGCTCAGTGTCTGTTATTCCAAAAGTGTATTAATTCTGGTTTAAGCACTTGGGCTTTCAGGCCAGTTATTTTACATTAAGAGGGTTCGTGGTCTGCACTCTTGTGGGAGGAGAGGCTGGACTCTGCCCTTCTGAGCTGGGAATTTCTGGTTAAAGGCTTATAGTGCATGCATATCTGAACTGCTTCTTACTGAAGTTGGTGCCTTGTTTGCTGTGGCATAGACTGGATTCGGGCCTGCTGGATCTAGCTTTGTTTGTGTAACTTGAGCACTAATCCAGGCATTCTCTAAAGTATTCACTTGTATTTATTACTGCTTGGTAGTAACTTGATTAAAGTGTAGCTATCATTCTAAGTCTTTTGGATTAAGCACTTGGGCTTCAGACCAGTTGTTTTACATTAGGAAGGTTTGTGGCATGCACTGTGGTGGCAGGACAGGTAGCTTTCATCCTTCTAAGTTGGGAACTGCTGATTGAGAGCCCAGTGTCTGTTATTCTTAAAGTGTATTAGTTCTGATTTAAGCACTTGGGCTTCAGGCCAGGTATTTTACATTAAGAAGGTTTGTGGTCTGCACTCTTGTGGGAGAAGAGGCTGGACTCTGCCCTTCTGAGCTGGGAATTTCTGGTTAAAGGTTTATAGTGCCTGAATATTTGAACTGTATCTTACTGAAATTGGTACACCTTGTTTGCTGTAGCATAGACTAGATCCAGGCCTGCTGAATCTAGCTTTGTTTATATGCTTGTTGTTTGTTTGCTTGTTATTTCCCTGGAACGCTAATTCCACCTAATACGTGGCTTCTCAGCGCTTCTGTGGATCACTTGTGATATCTGCATTGCTTACTGTACTTATTTCCTTGTTTCACTTGAAAGAAAGTTACTGTTTGTCGTTTTGCATTTAAGTTACCTGTAACACATTGCACTTAAGTTACCTGGCACTTGCTCACTAAAGCAATTATATAAGTCAGCACTAAAAATTAAAAGCACTACACCCTCACTCCCCACAGGCCCTGGTTTTCAATTATTAAGGAATTCCCAATATTATTCTAGCATGTCCAAAGGTCAGTTGGCAATCTCCTCTCTGGTCCAGCTGGTGAATCTGGGAATCTTGAGGCAATGTTACAACTGCCTCATGTACACAGACAACCCTCTTCTCCTCCCAACAAATTCCAACACATGTGAGAGATGCAACCATATAGCCAAACTGGAGGCTAAGCTCTCTCAACTCAGTACTGGCATAACCAGTCAGGAGGAGAAGGAAACCACACTCACTACAATTCCAGTCTCACATAGACCTACCAAGACAGCAAACCAAACACATAATCACACAAAAACATACTGGAGGCTCTAAATAAAGATCTGCCAAAGCAGCAGAGACCTCCAAAGCAGACACCCAAGCAGCCGCTACCCCAAAACAAAACACGTGCAACACATATCTCACAAAGCCAGTGTGCCGAACAGTCACAGCCCTTAAGACTAAACAACACACCTGATACACTTGTAATAGGTGACTCTATCGTCAGGCACACTGACGTCCCGCTCACCAGGCTGAACAAAGAGAGGGTCACAGTGAGCAGCCTGTCGGGCGCTAGGATCCTCCACATAACACAAGCACTCAGGTCACTCCAAGGCAAGTACAAATATGACTCAGTCATTGTCCATGCTGGTGTGAATGACCTGAGATGTACCTCCCTGGACTACATGAAAAGAGACATAAAGGAGCTCTCTGAGCATGTAGCCCAGGCCGGTATGACCCTGACCTTGAGTAGCATCTTACCCTCACCAAGAATGATGCCACAATATGAAGACAAGATGATCAATTTCAACAATTGGCTTAAGTACTGGTGTCATTCAAAGGGGATCCAATGCCTGTCAGCTTGGGATGATATGCTCGACAAGCCACGATGCTTCGCTAGGGACGGCTTGCACCTGTCCCCCTGGGCTTTCGGATATTGGCAAAGGCTCTTGCTACCCCATAGTGCCTTTTTAGGCAAGGCTCAAAAGACAAACCCACCTCCATAGGTATCACAAGGGATAAGAAACTAAGAGTAATGCTACTCAACGCCAGAAGTCTAAACCTCAAGATGCATGCACTCGAAACTCTCCTTAGCATGGAGAACATCGATATCTGTGCAGTAACAGAAACCTGGTTCAGGGCTCCTGAGAGCACCCCAGCACTACCAGGTTATACCTCATACCATGCTTTTCGCCCCAAAACTTGGACCGAACCACAAAAGGAGGGGGAGTATCGATATTCATCAAAGATACCCACACCTCCAGGTTGGTGGCAAAGCATGAAGCATCAGAGACTATCCATGTGCAACTAACAGTGGGTAAAACTGCCTTCCAGTTTATAGCCTGCTACAGACCACCCTCCCAAACCCAGAAACCCCACTCAGCCTTCCTGAGAACACTGGAAAATATGAAGGTCTCTCCAAACACCATTATATTGGGCGACTTCAACTACCCAAACATAGACTGGGAGCATTACTCTAGCTCCAACACCCTTGCCCAAAGGTTCCTTGAATTTATAAACTCAAATGCTATGGAACAACTTGTTACCACTCCCACAAGAGGGGAAAACATACTAGACCTGATCATCACCAACATGGGGACTCTATGCTCCAGACCAGAAGTGTATCCCTCACTGGTAAGATCAGACCATAAACTAATCTCACTGGATATTCACATCCCGACCCCACCCCCTGCCCAGAAAACCACAGTGAAAAACTTCTCTAAAGCAAATTTCACACTCCTCAAAACTGAGGTGGAATCCTTCAAAGCCCCCGGGCCTGTGGAAAATATGGCCCAGACCGCAGAATTCTTTATAAACGCATTCTATGAACACCTTTAGGAATGCATGGATCATGCGATCCCAAATAAAACCAAGACACAATCCTCCAAAGGCAGATGTCCTGTCTGGTGGACCCCAGCCATAAACAAAATATACAATAGAAGGAAGAAGCTACTAAATGATAGAGCAAAATCCCAAAAAGGGAAGGCATCACTGATCAGTATTAGCAAAAAACTACGGGCACACATAAAATTGTCTAAGGCCAGCTTCGAGAGAAAAATTGCACAGGACACTAAGGATAATCACAAGGCTTTCTTTAGTTATGTTAGGAACCTGGGTGGTAATTCCCAGATATGCTCAGAATTAGTCCAAAATGACAAAAAATACACCAAACCCACAGACATTGCCAACATCCTAGCTGACAGGTTCAGCACAACCCCCCCCCTCCCCACCAAAAGGGCAAATATCTATCCCAGCAGAGTGCTGCCCCCCCTGACATCTCAGATGCTCAGGTAAGAGCCACCCTCTCCAAAGCTAAAAACACAGCATCAATGGGACCAGACAGTGTCCCGGGCTGCGTCCTACATGAACTCCAAGAAGTGCTAAACCCAAACATAAAACTACTGTTCAATCTCAGCCTTACTACAGGATATGTGCCCAAAGAGTGGCGTACAGCAACAGTGGTCCCTCTCCATAAAGGTGGTGCCTCAACGGATCCTGGAAACTATCGCCCTAGCTTGGTCTGCAAAGCTATGGAAAGGATCATCATGGACCTCATAAATAAAGATATTGGGGACCTACAAACACTGGATCCTACCCAGTTCGGCTTTGTTAAGGGCAGATCCTGCCTCTTAAACCTGGTTGATTTCTTTGAAACAGTCACCAAGGCCATTGACGAGGGGAAGGTGGTCCACACAGCCTACCTGGACCTCGCAAAAGCCTTCGATACAATACCCCACTCGGGCATTATAGATAAGCTCACCAGCTTAAATATAAACCCCTATGTCACTAGATGGATTGCAAATTGGCTCAAGGACAGAACCCACATGGTTAGAATTGCTGGAGCCATGTCAGACTCCAAACCAGTTACAAGTGGTGTCCCACAAGGCTCAGTCCTGGGACCTCTCTTGTTCGGTATATATTTCTCGGAGGTACAGGCCAACACGGAAGGACTGTGGCTGACCAGGTTCGCAGATGACTGCAAACTGGGCACCATAATCGACTCTCCAGCTGACACAAGCATCCTCCAAAAGGGCCTCATAGAAACAGACAACTGGTGCCAGAGCCATGGCCTCAAGCTAAACGCCAAAAAGTGTATAGTCATCCCTTTGGCAAAAACAAAGTGCCCACAAATTACCACATAGGTGGTAATCCATTAAGTACAGAAGAAGTAATTAGGGACCTGGGGACCCAAGTTGATAGCAATCTCTCATTTGACAACCACGTGGCCAAAGTGGTTAGAAAAACATTTTATATAGCCCACCTAATCATGAAGGGATTCACATCTAGATCAGGGACGTCATCGTGCCTCTTTACTCATCCCTCATCAGGCCCATAATTGAGTACAATGCCCCTTTTGGGATGTACCTTAACAGACACCTGCAGCAACTGGAAAGACCCCAAAAGTACCTCACCAAGAGGATCAAAGGGCTCAAACAGATGCCATATGCTGCCCGGTTAAAGAAACTCCAGCTCTACTCAGTGGCATACCGCCTGTTCAGAGGCGATCTGTGCCTGACGATAAAGCCATGTCCAACCCGGAATTAATGGACATGCTGCACCTCAGAAAATCCAAATCCCATCGAGCTACGCGCTCGAGACTTGAACCTCAGCACTGAAATAAATAGGACATGCTGGAGGGACAGATTTATAACCCAGAGGCTCCCTTCACTCTGGAATAAAATCCCAGTCCAGGTTAGGCAGAGTCCCTCATTGTCTCTCTTCAAGAGGAATCTTGATGAGTGGATGGGAGATCGTAGGTTTACCCCGGGTATCACTTCTGTGTCACTGTTAGACAGAGGCACAGTATACTAACCTCGAAAAAGGGCATAGCAAAATAAATTTAAAATGGGTGGCGAAAGCCAAACACATTCTGGCTAGGCTTATAAATGCCCTAGGGCAGATAGCCTAGTATGAACCTATGAACCTATGAACCTATGAACAAGAATGAGGAAGATCTGTAGATAAATTTTAAAGAAGTTCCCTTTAGAGGCTGGCCTGAGCAGAAAATTACTACTCTAAAGGGAATTTGGTCTTATTTTTTCTTCAAGGAGGAAGCAAACTATTATTTCAAGTCTGCTGTTCAAAGCAGACAAATCACTTGTTCTAAATCATATGGGTCATGAAATACTGAATTGAATATATAAGTCAAAATTGAACAATAGTTCAGTGAAAATAAAGAGTGTGTGATGTCCAGCATTGCATTACTATTCATCATGTCTAAAGTTGTTGTTGTCGTTGTTTGCCTTTCGGCTTTTTCTCGGTAAGGGGTCGCCACAGCAGAACTCCAGTCCACTAATGATTGGCAGTAGATTTTTACAAAACGCCGAGGTGCCAGCTCGATGCCCAACCTTCAACGATGGAATGCCCATTTACGCACGCATGTCTTTCTAACACTACCCAACTGCGGGGAGGACATGCAGACTCCACACATAAAGCACTCCCAAGCCAAGCTGAGAATCAAATGGGAGGAGATTTAAAATTCAGTTTCTTGGTGTTGAACTTCCTGATTGACATTTCCTTTCTGGATCTGGTATTACTGTTCTATGTGTCAGCAGTGATTTTTTTCCATGTTTTTTTTCTCTAGTTGTTCAACAATGGAGTTATTTTTTTCCCACTGGATGTTACAAACATTTTTTTGCAAAGATCTTTTGGGTTGAAGATTTGATCAACTTATTTAATCTGGTTGATGTCTCAGGGAAGTGACACTGTTGGAAACACAGGGGGAAGCAATGTGCAGTTTTAAGAAAATGTGTCAAGACAGATTTAACAAATTGCACTTCTAAGGGCTATGTGCAGCTCATATAAAATTGTAATGTTTCAGAACCAGCAAGGTAATACTAAATTACAAAAATGCCCTGATCTATGGATAATACACATTTTTGTCTGTAATGTGTACTTTTATCTATTATGTGCTGAACAGTCTTCAAAGATGTCAGTAATTGTTAAACTGACTAATACTACAAGTAAGAGTATCATTAATGCGCACTACAAGTTCCTTTGCAAATCATGGTCGTATTGTTGTAGAATCAAAAATGGTCCCAGACAAACAAGTGAAGAATTTAAGAGTTGCTCAAAGTAATGTGACAGGTGACATTATATGCAGGTTGATCTAATTACTAATCTAAAAAGAATGCTCAGACAGTGAAGCGCTGGATGTATACAGCATTCATTTACAGTGACTATCATATAGCATGGCAAGAATACATAAATACCGCACTGAAAAGTGTTTTTCTATCAGCAGCACAATTTCTTAAGGTTGTGAGTTGAAATCTCAAATTTCTGCATCACCTTCATTGATGCCTACCAAGGACATGCCTCAACTAAAAGCGACACCCAAACAGACCAGATGCATCTCCCCCTCACTGCCCCCCCATGGCCATCCTTCAGGGCAGAGTAATTATTATGGCATACAAACAAGTACTGTTTATATGCTGGAGGAAGTAAGGCATGTTAGAATGTGCAAGGGTTTGATTTGACTATTATAGATGTTGTTTTGAAATATGAGTAGCTAATATGTGGATCAAGATTTCAGATGACAGCATACTCAGAAAGAAAAGCAGATATTTGAGTTCAAAATAAGTTTTCTTGATAATATGCCACTTACACCAAATTTGTCTATGGTCCTTTGATGTTTACTAGCTCTGTTAAAAGTACTCAAAGAGAATATGTAGGAACCCTTGCCTGATGTGCATGTTTCATAACCAGCTTTAACTAGATATACTCCTATTCATCCCTAATATTAAATATTCAGGGTATGCAGGACCTGTTAGAATGTCCGGACACTTTAGTTATTCCTCATGAGGTTATGAAGACAAAGCAGTAAATTCATTACTGAATGTCTTCTAACATGGAAACTGTAAGCTTTATAAACTATCAGTTGAAGTCAGTCAAAAAGAAAAAAAATATTATTAAAATAAAATTGCCTAATAAAATGGTTGAGTGTATCTATCCTGCAGGAGAAGGGGCAAATCTAGTTTAAAAAGGGGATGCAACATATAATAGTAGACCTTTAAGTCATTACTGCATTTCCTGAATAAAATACCAGGATGTAAAATTGTCATCCTCTAAAACATTGTGAACTGTCTTGTAGGTGCAACTGTAGCATTTAAAAGTCTGAAGTACATTTTAATATTTGAGATGAATACACAAACGTTACAAGTCTTATTGACTGGATATGCAATGAACTTTTGTCTCCCTCTTTTTATCTATTGATTCTCCTTCTTAAGCATGTTGCTAAGCAATGGCTAAATTTACATTCTGCAAATATAGGAAATGCCATCACAGTGTCATCTCTGTATCTTAATGTATGTAACAGAAACATCTTTAAGGAAATGCTAAACATATAATTCCCAATGGGTTTGTCAGTCCTAATTTCCCAACAGCTTCCTATTGAAATGTTGGCAAGATCTCCTGCAACCCTACAATGCCTGAACTTATGTATACCAACCATACCTTGGAGAAAAGGGAATTTTCTGCAAAATAGCATCTCAGACTGAATATATGTAAGTCTGATATTTTGGCCATTCAACCTCCATATTTTGAGGCTCACTCTAGTGGGTCCTGGCATTTCAAGCAGTTACCCTTCCAGATAGTTTAAAACACAGGAAGTGCTAGTACATGCATCCTCAACTACTGCAACTGAGAATACCTCATCAGCCCCACCTTGCTCTTGTTATCATTCAAACTGAAGTGGTCTATTTTGCTGGTTTTACTTTCATCTTTAACAAAGATGTTTTTATAAATGAGTGGCACACATTACAAACTCTTCTCCAGTTAATAACAATAATTCATCCCATCTGAATAATTGACTCCTATAACTAATCTTCATGTATTTTCTACGAGTCTTAATTCACTGATTTACTAACAGATACCTTATTCAATAAACATTTTCTGTATAACTTCTAGCATAACTTTGTGCATATCTTCAGTTTAACAAAATCTTGTTACAAGTCAATAACCAACATTTATTCCATATGGATAAATGACTGCTTACTAGAACCTTGAATGGTGACCTTATGCCGGCCTTCAGTCAGATGTATAACATTCTTCCTCTTAGCAATATTTCATGTATCTGCTTCACTTATCAGTCAATAAGATGGTTTTAATTTTAACTCAGAAATCCACATATGCAAGATGAATCTATTCATGCCTGTAAACTTGCAGCACCCTTCACTCAAGTTTCTTCCAAGTGTCTGTTCTCTTGACACATTTTGTAATTTCCTTTATCAGTAATGTCTTGCACTGATCTCTCTGAACTAGAATTTATCTTACAGGCCATGATTTCCAATTCCATAAAGGCAGCAACGTATTCTTCTTCTTTCGGCTTTTCCCGGTTAGGGGTCGCCACAGTGGATCATCTGTCCACTCATGATTGGCAGTGGAGTTTTATGGTGTTGACTTTCCAGCCCGGCTCCCAACCTTCCACAGAAGGCACACACATGCACACACTCACACCTAGGGCCAATTTAGAGTGCCCAATCCACCTACTGCATGTCTTTGGGATGTGGGAGGAAACCAGAGCACCCGGAGGAAACCCACACGACCACAAGGAGGACATGCAGACTCCACACAGAAGGCACCCCAGCTGAGAATCAAACCGGAGAACTTATTGCTGTGAGGCAGCAATGCTAACCGCTGCACCACCATGGCTGCCCTCTGTAAAGGCAGCAACTATGGTTTCTAAATGTGCACTCACATACACATCCACAAACAGACTCTATGTCAGTTTATTGAAAAACCACATTGTTGAAACCCATATGATCAAGACTATATCAACGACAATGCAGTTAGTCAAAAACTGACATACGGCCATACAATACCAGCCAACAAACATTTTTACAGGACAGTACACCCCACACCAACTGCTAATTATTTATACTAACTCTGAGATCACACTACAGTGGGGGAAAAGTGCAAATTCCCCTATCCCTGCTGTACTGAGATTTAAGAATGGTTTGAGAAACCAGATTGTCAACCATATGGTCTTGACCCTATAGGTTTCTACAATTTAATCTTTCAATTTGACATAGACCCCACAAACACACACACACACACACACACACACACACACACACACACACACACACACACACACACACACACACACACACACACACAAATCATGCACACTTTAACAAACTATTTTCTTTTTTTTTAAACAAGCATTGACTGAATTTATTTAATATTAGTTCCATGTTTTCTGCTGACAAACAGTGACTTTCTAACTCTTCTTTTGTCACAATAATGGCATGCACAGTACATACTCCATGAATTGCCACCATAAAAATATCTCTCAAATACATCCTTTATCCCTTGAAGTGAGGCATGGATATCACATACACTATCAAAAAAGAATTACATATGTTACATTAGCTTTAAAATTCACCAGGCTTCTAATTTTGGACTATCATTCAAATATTGCCAAACCTTTCTTCTTCCAAAGCTTGAATACATTCTCTATTACATCTTGCCGCCATATGTTGAGCTAAAAAAAATCTTTAAATTCTTCAGTCAATGTCAGCAAGCTATGCTTGTTACATTAGTTTTGAAAATCATAGTTTACATCAGATGTCTTGCTGCATTCTTTAAACTAGTTATCGAAAAAATACTCTTTTGTTTGCTATTGCGTGCTGTAAAATGTATAGCTTTTACCTGACCCCCCCCCTCCTATTAGCAAACCCTCCCACCCTTGTAGTTCCTCATTTAGGTCTAAAACATCTCAAATGTCACTGAGAAATATTTAGTCTTCATAAGCTATATGGATAGGAAGGGGACATCATATCATTCAACTTTCTTTATTCACTACGTAGAGCAAATGGGCAAACTATGGAAAATATACTAAATAGTTTGGTAATAAATTATATTATGTAACCCATAAGATGGTTAAATTTGTAGTAAGAGATTTACTGAATATTTCATTAATCAAAAATGTAATACCCAATATGTTTTATATACACAGTTGATATTGTAGGACACAGTCATATACTGTTCTGAAACTAACTTTTGTGAAACTGTGTATGTTTTTTCAAGATTGAGTTATGATTCCCTTTTCATAATGGAATAAAAATGGAAGTTATGCTAATAGCATTAGAAACACTATAAACTAAAAGTTTCTTTTGTGAACTGAAATCAAATACTCTAATAGTTTTTATAACTGTATAAGATGTCAAAAACAGCAGAAGAATGCTGTTTTTTCTTCCATGTCTGTAACATGATATATGTTTATATTTACATAATGATTCTAATGTGTCTACATAATGAATACAAGTAATACAAGACAATCAAAGTTCAGCTCTGTTGAACTGTGAACATAGAATACTCACAAGAGTACAACCAATGGTTATGAATATGGTCTATTGCTTATTAAAAGAAATTACTAAAGACAGAAGAATCTTACATGAGTTCATTCAATATCTGATAGTCAGAACTATGAAATAGCAAAGCAATAATCAATATGTAATTGTCCATTGCATATTTAAAAAAAAATCTATACTGCTTTAATTCACTGATTGAGACATGACCAATTGTATGGTATAACAATATCACAACATAAAAATGAATACTCTAAGTATTCACACATTAGTTGACTTAAATCCTGTTTGTGAAATGTAGAATGTACCTGGAAACCCATTCGCAGAATAAATGTTATACAGTTCTGATAACATTAATCAGAGACTTATGAAATGTTTTGATTTCCTCATTTTAATAATATCTTTTACTTTAGAGATAAATCTCACAAATTATAAATTAAAACAAATGTACATAATAAGGTTTTAATTAACTTTAGTTTCATTGTTAAATAAACTAACATTGATACTTTAAACATAAAATAACATATCCAGAGATAGCAAATGGAGCCCAAAAGAAGAATTTATTTTGCTTTTCTTTTCATTTTTGTGGTTAGGAATGAAATATAATCTGATAGAACACATCTTGTCTATCAGATTAGGAGTGTATTACACTCCATGTTTGGTGAAGGGTAATTTGAAATACTTGGTTACATAATTTTGACTTCAAAATCTGCTTTTTTACCTTCTACTGGCTTGAATTTGAACTTAACTCTTGTACTTTAAAAGAAAAAAGTAAATCTGAATAGAATATATAACAACGTTATTCTATCGCAACACTATAAGACAAATCTGAAAATGACTCAAATACAAGTAAATAAAAACACAAACTAATAACATGAAACTAAAATTATTTTCATTAAATATCAGTGATTTGAACAATCCTAGGAAAAGATCAAATTTACTAAGCTATCTAAAATTAAACAAAGTGCAAGTGGTATTTCTTCAAGAGTCTCATTTTAAAACAGATGGTAAATTCACATGGAATCCAAATGAATATGTAATATTATCTCATTCTTCATATAAAAAAAAACTAGAGGAGTAATAATACTATGGAAGAAAAATATTACTAAACCCCAAATAATTTATAACTATGAAGACAAAGAAGGACTTAAAACTATAATTATAATGAAATTCAACAATAGAATGTGGACACTAGTAAACATATATTGGTTCCTGACATGGGAACAGGAACAGTTAAAAAACATAGAGACCTCATAAATAAAGTTTATAAAGGAAATTTAATAATAGGTGGAGTTTTTAACTGTATTCTGGACAATTCTGAGACTACTAATAAAAGATCTATTTGTCTTACTTCTTCAATCAAAATACTTAAAAAAATGGATTGAAAACCTAAATTTAATTGATACGTATGGATACACAGAGTAACTAAATACTATTTTCCCACCAGGATTATAGATTTAATACCCAAACAAGAATAGACATAATATTTATATCTCAAGAACTAAATATGAAAATAAACAACTTCACCATAATTCCTTGTCCTTTATCAGATGATAATTCACTTACCCTTAAAATACACGTAAACTTTAAGAACTTAACATATATGACAAGGATACCAGTCTACATCACAAAACTTAAAGAATTTAAACCATGGTTAGATTCTGAACTACAATTCTACTTAGATACAAACTACACTGAGGAAATGAACATTGTAATAATCTGGGACACAATGAAAGTTTACATATATGGCAAAATCTTGACATGGTTCAAAAACAAAACAAAAGAATGGGAATCTAAATTACATAATATTCAAGAACAAATCACAAAAATTAATAACAAGGAGTCAACAAATTTATCCAACAATAAAGATGAAATAGAGGAACAAAATAAAAAATACAATGAAATTCTAAATCATAAGACTAATCTGGCAATAGAGAAATTAAAACTAAATTCACATGCTACATCACCTAAACATATGCATAACCTAACAACAAGAATTAAAAGACAAACAAGAGAGAATAACATTACAAATATCATACATAAAGGGAGAAATAATAAAAAAGTATCAGATATAAGTGACATTCTAGATGCCTTTAAAATTCACTATACTGAACAATACATAACACCTGAAGCACATACCAACTGTTCAAATATAGATGCAAACTTTCCTAAAATGGATAAAAATACCAGAAAAGTTAAAACTTGATATTCAAAAACAAATTTCCTGCAAAGAAGTTATTGAAAAAATTAAGGAGAGCAAATGTAAAAAAAAAAAAAAAAAAAAACCAGGAATTGATGGAATAATAAATTAATTATATAATGTTTTTCCTACCTCAGTAATTTCAGTATTTCATAGAACTCTAATTGAAGTGCAAACACAAAATATAATTCCCCCCTCATGGAGATGCTCACTAATTACACCAATAATAAAGGAAAATAAAGACCCCATGCAATGTAACTCTTATAGGCCAATTTCTTTACTTAATAATGATTATAGAATTTTTATGTCCATGTTAGTAAATAGAATTAAAAAATCATTGATTCATATCATAAATGAAGATCAAACAGGTTTCATTTATAATAGACATACTTATGATAGCAACCAAATAATATTAACTCTTATAGACATACTAAACAGAGATAAACAAGAAGCTCTTATAGTCACACTAGCTATTGAAAAAGCATTTGATACATTAAATTGGGATTATCTCTTTAAAGCATTAGAACTATATGAATTTCCCATCACCTTTATTTCATTGATAAACAATATATATAAAGATAATCTTGCACATGCAAAACTAGGGCCATTTACTTCAGAAGCTGTAGCAATAACTAAAGGCACAAAACAGGGTTGCCTAATGTCCCCTAATGTATTTGCTTTAGCTATGGAACTATTTGCATCTTCTACACTTTAATAAAACATAAACTAATTATATGTTACTGAACAAAATAAATGATTTAATGCCAAATGCAAATCATATAATTGGTAAACAAGTCTCCACTATAAATACTTAAGAATTGCTTTATTTGAAAACCTATAAAAAACTTACTTACAAACTATGGAAATATCATAACTATCATAAAAGCGCATATAGCAAAATGAAATACAATATACTTGAAATTTGAAGATAGACTACAGCTAATAAAAATGATACTACTTCCAAAAGTAATATACATAGCTCAAGCTGTTCCTATGTCACCAAACAAACTCTAAAAGAAATAAATACAATTATGTTAAAATTCCTCTGATATCCTAACAGAAATAGAATAGCTTATACACATCATATCAGACCTTGGGAAAAAGGAGGGATTAATTTCCCAGGTACAGAGACATACATCAAAGACTCTGCTTTCAGAACAATTATAAACTGGATAGATCCAAGTTACTCTTCCAACTGTCCAACTTTTCATACTACTATATTTTCAAATGAAAATAACATAACCAAAAATCTCATGTTGAATGATCAAAATAATAAGCTATGGCATAGTCTATGTGTTAACATACAATATAATATATCAAAACCAACCAATCTAAACTATATAAACTATATTTATAACTTCTTTAGAAGATTTATTAACATCAATACAGATATAAAATTATGGGCAGAATTATTTCCATTTAATCTTACAAACACTTCCATCAACAAGATGCATAAAAATATATCAGAAAGTACTAGATACTCAACATATTTTAAATACATACAACATTTCTGCTAATAACTGGTTAATACTTCAAAGTGTAATATCATATGTGCAAGATCTCTGCAGATTAATTAATAATTCCCCATTCAAAACAAGCCCCAAGCTAATGAAAGTCATGTTTGAAGTTATATATAATAACTACAACTGGACAAATATAACCTCAAAATTGTACAAAATTTTAATAAACTATAAAGCTCCAACTAATTAAAACTAGTGGAAATTCATTACCAAAGGACACTCAGTAAGTTTATCAATGGAAAGTAAAATCAACTTATTGTATTCCATTAGATTAACTTCCAATTCACAATTTTGGAAGATGTACACATGGAAATGTCTGCACAGATCCTTTCTTACCCCCAATACATTACCCACCTTCAACTCTAGTAAAGAGGTTATATGCTGGAGATGTCTACAAAAATGTGAAGCAAATTGGATACATGCCATATGATTGTACAAAAATCAAAAATTATTGGGAAGAAATAAGTAAATTTCTTCAAGCCACTTTCACAGATACATTTGTACTAACAAAATCTTTAATTCTGTTAAATGTTAATGAAAAACTAGAAATGAATAATAATGATCTATACCTACTATGGACTTTACTAGCAGTAGCAAGAAAATGTATTACAAGAAAATGGAAGTCATCATCAGAACCAACAATTCAAGAATTTCTGCGTCTATTAAAAGAAACAGCTTTGATGGAAATCAAGACCAAGGAACTGAGAATCGCTACTAAAGTTTGGAGTAACAATCCATAGAAGAAGATCATATCTCTTATCGAGACTTTTAAAATGGATCCAGATGACACTTGAAAGTAAGGGAAAATATGACAATACTTGTCTTTATATTATTTAAACATGTTCACAGATTGACTTTTGTAATTACTTTCTAAACCATTCAAGCCTAGTGTAAATATTGTACATAGTTCATTATATTAAGCTTACTTAGATATATGTAATAATACTATTGTTATAATGAAAAAATTAATAAAAACTTTTGAAAAAAAAAACAATCTCAGTTATTTGAATTTCAGACCTCATATCCTTCAGAAGGTACATATTGCAAAACATATTATTCTAGCAATTTTCTAAGATTGTACATTATAACAGAAATATTTTAAACTTTACCCCTAAGCTGTTCCATACTGAATTTTCATTGTAAGGCTTGCTGCCACATGTGAATGATAATATGGTCCATATGAGAAACTTGTATCAAGTAGCTTTCATTATATATTTGTTTATAAAGTGATATTATTTTCTGTTATAAATTTGCATTATCCTGTCCTAAAAATAAACAAAACAATATGGCATAAATGCCTAAAAATACATAAATAAAAATAAAATAAGCCAGGTTCTCTACAGAATATAACAACATGCAGTTGACTGTCATGACTTGTTTCTTCAGATAATTTAGCTGGAAAATTTCAAATGGAGATGCAGACATACATTGCTAGGGAATACCAGGAAGATCTTCATTGTCATCAAGCTGGTCAATGTCTTGCCTTTCAGTTCACAGAATAATGTTCATACATATTACATTGTAAGATGCATGACATTATAATGCCACTGTTGCAACAGTTAGCACACTCATCTTTGGTGCTAGAAGCTCTGAAGGCTATGGGTTCTATTTCCACCCCAGGTGTATGCATTAATTTCTACTATTGACACTGCAGTGCAGCATAAGGGAGTGCTGCCCTTTGGATGAGATTTTGAACCAATGCCCCATCTACTGGAGCTGGTGGTAGCTCAGGTGGATGTAAAAGATCCCCTGGCAACAATTGAAAAGTGTTGGGAAAGTTCCCCAATGTCCTAAGTGGATTTTTTCCTAGTAGTATGAATTCTATGTTGGGTCTCCCCTGAAAAGAGTTCACCAGCCCAGTAGGACTAGCTGGGTCAACAAAGGTCAAATAAAAAATACAATGAATTCTGGTCTACAAACTAAATATATATATATATATATATATATATATATATATATATATATATATATATATATATATTAGATATAGAAATAGTTAGATATACATATGCATACATAATGTTTTATTGCGCTGTTGTGATGTCATAACAGCATAATATTTTGTTGTGTTGTTATGATATCACAACTAAAAATGTATTTTTCCTAAAAAAGTAATACTTTGTGTTCTTCAAAAAATTAGCACTTTGTATTGATCCACAGCTCATAAGTAACCCCTCACTTTTTTTTTTTGGCTGTTTAGGGAGGGATGTACTTCACAACAATGGATTTAATGAGCAACACCTAATCTTGTACTGAAAGAAATTGAATTGTATCTTGCTAAAGAAGTGTTCAACAAATTCTAGGGCAGAGTGACTTAGTTTGCTATAAAGCAAAATGGATTCTTTCTGGAATGGTAACACTGATATGAACTGTGATGTTTCAATCCTGCCGTCTTTTTGGGGTTATGTCTTAAAACAAGGGACTTGGGGAGTATTAGCCTGAACATAAAGGCACAGTGATTCCAAAGAGATTTAAAAGTGTATAAAAACTGTGAAGTGAGCTGCAAATTCCAGTGTAGCTCTATGCCATATAATCCTGGTAGACAGAAACAAAGAGCACACCATAATATTAGAAGGTAGCACAGGATTATCCAAAATTGTATATGTTAGATGCTGTCCTCTCAGCCAGTGGCTATGAATTTGCATGCCATCACCCACTCTTGAACTGACGAATAGGAATGCACCTAATATTTTATCACCTTTATGATAATGCATGGATAGACGCATTTTATAGGAGGCAGTGAATAGGGGGTCACCCTCACAGGCAACCATCTGTGATCCACGAAATATTGAATCCTATGGACATAAAGGTATGTGTAACACTGTCACTTCACGCTACAGGGACCTTCAGGTTGCCAGCTGGGGACATGGTGGGTGTAGCATATGCCTCTGTCTCAAGGATACTGTACTGATTTCTCAATGTCATTATACAGCATGTGGAGGAACATATGTAGTTTCTGCATACTATAGCTAACAGAGACAATGTTAGGTGGCCATTCTGTGAACTAGCCTGTCTCTTGGAGGTACCTGATACCATTAACTGCACCCATGTTGCCACCAAGACTCCACCTTTAACACACAGAGAATGATACATCACTTGTAAGGGATTCCAATCCAGGAACTGACAGGTGATCTGCATGTATAGGTTCAGTTTCTACACACATGTGACATATCTGGAATTCCTATAAGATGACTTCTGTTAGGGACATTTTATTAATGAGCCTGGATATGCCCTACAGTCATATTTTGTTACAGTCATACAAAGCCATCAGACAGTGGCACAGAATGCATTCAGCTCTACATTGTCATATACCCTCATCATAGTTAAGCATGGGTGTGGAGTGATGAATGCCTGTTTCCACTGTTTAGATGTCTCCAGTGGTGTACTGCAGTATACTGCAGAAAACTGCAACAAGACAATCTGCCCATTGTACAATAATGTACAATATGTTGGTATGCAGACAGATACATGATAGTAATTCATTAAGAGCAATTAGATCCAGAGCCAGCAATAGAGGAGGGGCCTGCTGAGGAGGACTGGGTTGTGGGAATGACCATGAAAAGTGGGTTGGCGGGGGAGGGGGCAGTATGCCACTGCATTACTTAACAGGCAATGTCTGATTCAAAGCTATGAGCCAGATTACATCTGATAAATCTTAACAATGATGCATGCAATGCTACAAGCAGGCTAGGCTACACTGTGCATGGACTGTCCACAAAGGGCAAAAGGCAAATGATACCATGGCAACAGAGTATTGAGGGCAGGATGCAGATGTCATCATATGCACAGGTGTGGAGGGCTGTAGTGACAGGGGTTGGCAATGGGTACAGCGGCAAGGCTGATGATGTGAACACACATGTGTGTCATGGCCTGGTGAGTATGGCTGGCTTGGAAGACTGTACAGAGATGGGGCTAGTGTACTCAATTTGTGATATTTGTTCAGAGGTGGTGTGGTGTTGGTCAAAGTACATGTGGATAGATACTGCACCTGCAGATGTTGCTGCTACATGCAGATGTCTGTGCAATAAGTCCAAAATGTCTACAACAGTGTATGCCAACCTTGTACATTCTCATCTGTGGGGTACCCCTCAAAGAAAAGTCATTGACAATCAATAGCTTGTACAGAGGATGGTGTGCTTTCAGAGTGTGATTGGTGGTTTATGTCAAGTGGCTGTCCGGCATGTGACCTTGTATTCAGGTGTGACCATGGTAGGTGGCAATGTCCTTGATACTAGCAACAATCATGAATAATGTTGTGCTGTAGGACTATAAGTGTGACTTAGTTGTCCCATAATAAGCTTTTCTCACTTAAAGTGGATGAAAAACAGCAACCTGAATGTCATTAACCCATGTCATTAACCCAGCTGGCAACACCTATATAGGCAAAGTCCTCTTTGATCTCATATCAGCCATTATACTACACCATTTAGCTCTACAGTGACCTCAGTGGCATATGCTTTTGCCTGGATAACTATACTGCACATATGTTATGTAATGGCCATGGAAACACTCAGTTCAGTTGCAATGTCTGGACCCAAGGCATTTTTCACCACTGGCTCATCACCCCCTACTGCTGTCTTATTGTGTATTTGAGCCATCAGTACCCACAGTTGTCTAGAGGGCAGAGGGTGTGGGTGTGCTCTATGTGGCTGTTTTACCCTATACTTGCACCACTGTGGTCACCTGGAACTAAGTTGCCAGTTTTACAGGCAGTAGAACTGTGACAGTGGGAGGAATAAGTAATGTGTCTGCCTTAGTATCCACACTGAAAGTAGCACTGTGACTACTGACTGCACCATGATTTGGCTGTCATCCTTAGATGATTCCCCAGCAGCAGGCATGCTCACATCTATCATGGTGGACCAACAAACTGAATCATCTAAGAAAGTATTCAGAATCACGGCAGTGTATCAGCGCTATTTATTGACAATCCCAGTTCTCAGTCCTGCTACAGCTACTCAGTTGTATGATGGGATAAGAATTTAAGCCCATGTACCTTGTGCAGAGTCTCATAACAGCTTAAATCCTGACATGAATGTAGGGATGATATGACCATATTGAACAAGTGAGAGGAATGACAATGGTATGTCACACTACATGATATACATGTAAGGGCATATCCACATGCACCCATGGTGGTGGTGGCTGAAGTTCTGATTTAATGTTCTGTCCTCATTAAGGTAGGGGTCAATAGTCAGGTACCCCAAACAGTGATGATAAGATCATGTCCCTGTCTGTCAGACTCATTTGTGTAGGTGGGTTCCCACAAGTGGCATTCTTTCTCATGCAAGGGCAGTTGCTAGGAAGATCTGCCAGCAGATTGAGGGCCTGTAGAAAGATGTCTGTCTCTGCCTGGAAGAAATTCTTTGCTTGTTTTCATTCCTTAGGAGCCAACTCAGATTGCAAATGTTAACACATGCATACATCAGGTAAGTAACTGAGAGTTGACATCTGCTGCATCCATAGTACAGCCCCCCCCCCCCCACCAAAACCGCTGTCCAAACTGAACACAGGCTGTGCCGCACCTGACGCATTATGAGACATAGACTAACTTTACTGGGTTGAAAATGTTGGGTAGTTGCATTTGATTGGTCAAATCCATGCCTCCACCACACCACACTTTCCTGTATGTAGGAAATAAACCTTCTGTGGCAGTGTGTGTGGAAGGCACTGCATCAGTATATGTGGTCCATGTATCATGCCCGCACAACATCCCACATTTGGCTTCTACAAGTGTGGATTGATGCTGCTTTCTGTATCTATTTCTTGTCTCTTTCCCTCAGCAGTGGCCCACAACTTATGTTACCTATATATTTGCCTGTATTTTGATGCTTTCTCTCCCACAAATGTAGATATAAATGCAAAACAGTTATGGTAACTGCGTGGCAACAGCCTAGTGTTGTGTCCACTCTTGTCTTTGAATGCCTTCAGCATAAAAGTATGTTGAGTCCCTGTGCAAGTCATTCCTGAGTATGTCATCTGAAATCCCTGTAGTGCTCCCATCAAAGTTTGAGCAGTTTTACGTCAAGACAACCCCTCAGTAAAGCAAGTTTCATATGAAGTGCCCCTCCATCCATGTACCTGGCACATATGATCATACAATTGTTGCAACTGCCTCTGCATTCCAAAGACTTCCCACAATCATTTGAGTATCCACCATTGGTGCACCTCTGTAGTCCTCACATGACTGTCTACTGGTGGCCACTGAGGCAGTTTTAAAATACCATCCACATATTTAGGGCATCAATTCTTCCCTTACTTATGGCCTATGTAAACTAACTTCATTTTGACGTGCATCCCTCTGGTGTGAGCATTAACAGTAGATGATTCTCACTGTTGAAGTGACACCCTAATGCCACATTCAAAAATGAAAAAAAGTGGTTATGTATGGATGGATGGATGGCTGGAAGGATGGAAGGATGGATGGATTCTGCACTCTGTAAAGTACTGCATAGTACTCAGCCACAAACCATTGTGGGGTTGGCTTGGCAGTCAGGGTGGATTTGCTATAATGGTTAAAATCTTAACCTCATTGACACAAGGTACAGAATTTGATTCTAACTTTGAGTTATTGGCTAGAATTTGCCTAGTATTCACCTATGAACGTATGAACTATGAATTATGTTCTCTGTCCCTCTCAACATTTTGATGATGGGAAAACCTTACAACACCAGCAAAACAGCAGTAAAGTTATCCACACATTTTTCCCGATTCTTACTGCAACACATAGACTTACCAGAGCAGGTTTTAACTTTATGCAGCCTTTCTGAAGTGTCATTTTCTGTCTCCACTACTTTAACTCTGCTAAGCAACACATTTCCATAGTGAGATGAACACCACAATGGTAGCATTTTTTTATCATTCAGTTTTGGGAGTTATAACATTTAATTTATGCTAATGTGGCAATTAAGCTTAACTGCTTCTGAATTACTCATTATGCAATTACCAAAGTTGTGCAGTAAGGCACATGGATAAATGACTGAAAACTACATTATTGCATTTACTTGGGGGAGGGAGTCACCGACCCTTGCAAGACATGGGCATGTTAAGCCATGCTGGGGCCCATAGAGGGACAAAGTCCACTGAACATGTGGGAGAAACAGACATATGTAGGTTTTGTAAAACCGAACTGGAAACAGTCACACACCTTGTTGCTGGTTGCGATGCACTAATGGCAGAGGGACTGTAAACTGAAAGACATAATAATGTGATGAGGCTGTTACACTGGAGATTGTGCAAACATTATGGTATCAAAGTGGCTGAAAATCACTGGAAACATGAGTCAAAAAGAATTATAGAAAATTATGAAGTTTATATCACATGGGATAACCCAATACCAACAATTCAAAAGATAGATGCTAGAAAACCGGATATAGTGGTCCAAAAGAAGACAAAAGTAGCATTGATCATTAAAATCGCCACACCTAGTGACTACAGTGTCTTGCATACAGAGAGACACAAAGTCATAAAATTCCTTGATATGCAGGCATAAATGAGAGACATGTGGAAGAAAGATACCCAATCAGTTTTAATAGTAGTAGGAGCAACTAGTCTTATAAAAAAGAATTTACAATCGTATTTGGATATGTTACCAGTTCATGTAACACTGTACAAATTGCAGAAGGAGTCATTACTGGGCACATTGCGGGTGCTGCGAAGAGCACTTTTGGCTGACATGAAAGAGTGAAACAATACTAATTTCATGAACTTTAATCGTACTTTACCTTAGGAATGGGGTCCATTCCCGTCATGGTATTAGAAACCCAAAAGACTTGGAGAAATTAAAAAAAAAAAAAAAAAAAGGACTGTAGTGCAATAATAGGATCTGATGTGGGTGGAACCAGAATTCACTTATCAATACAGACAGAACAAGATATGAGGACTGCTTGGGTTCACTTAGGTGGGGCAACAGGAATAAAGAAGAAGAGGCTATTCTACACCTCTGTCTGGCAAATGGATGGATGGTGGCCAACACATGGTTCTGCAAGAGAGACTGTCACAAGGTCACATATAAGAGTGGCAAATATGCAACTCAGGTACACTTGCTCCTAGTAAGGACACTGGGGTAAAACCAGTGATTGCAAAGTCATCCCTAGTGAAACAGTTGACCCACAGCATAAACCACTGGTTGCTACAATGAGCTGCAAGCAGTGGTCAGAGAAGGCTCTAAGATCAACAGAGACCAGGCTGTAAACATAGAAGTTGACCAGAGAAAAAGCACAAAAGGTCAAGGAAATACTTAGAGCTCTAGCACCTCAGGAAGAAGATAAAATAAATGAAGTTGAAGAATGGCAGCACTCCTCAAAATAGTATGTGTGAGAACTATACAGCAGATATGAGCCAGGTATAAAAACGGCTTGTGGAATTCAGAAGTCTAGGAAGTCATCAAAAGAAAGGAGTGCATGAAAAAGTGAGAGTTAGAAGACAGACTAGGCTAAGAAGGAAAACTGGCTGGCTAACAAAGCGGATAAGATAGCATTTGGAATAATGAAAAACAAGACATCAGACCCACTCTACCAACTTCTAAAAAGTGACTCAGAAGTTAAACAAAGAATCTCTTTTAGGTTACAAGGCAAAGACAGAAAGATAAAGAAGGGATCCAGCAACAACCTGCACACCAATCCACAGGACACCAAAGGCAGATGGAAGGAGTACTTCCAGCAACTTCTAAATTAAGAAAACTCTACATAAGCCATATTATCCCATACACTGCCTACAATGAAAGAAGAAGAGAACCCGACCCTAGAAGAGGTAAGAACAGCACTAAGAAAATGAAGTCAGGGAAAGCAGCAGCCTCAGATGAGGTCACAGCATATATTATCAAGATGCTGGGTGAATTAAATGGCTCTGGAGTTAATTTGTGGCAGTATGGGTAGAAAAGCATATTCCAAATGACTTTAGAATAAGCATACCAATGCCTATTTACAAAAACATAGAAGACATTCACCACTGTGAGTAGTAGAAAGTTCTGGAGAGGGCACTTGATAAATTAATATGCAGAGTAGCAGAAAGTAAAATGGAGATAAGCAGTTCAGATTCAGATTAGGATGCAGCGTAAACAACCTGATGTTTGCAATGAGAGAGACTGTTGAGAAGAAGATAGAGGTGAGTAAAGTATTTAACTGGGCATTCCTAAACTTGTAGAAGGCATATGACAGGGTCCCAAGAAAGCTAATTTTGGAAGTCCTGTGATTGCTCAGTGTCCCAGATACATTGGTAGAATTAGTGCAGGCACTGTGCAAAGACTCAATAACAAAAATCTGAACAGTGTTCAGACTCGCAGTGGTGTTCCCAGTGGGTGTGGATGTGCATCAGGGTTCAGCTCTAAACCCACTGCTGTTCATACTGGTGATAGACTACACTAGCAATCAGTAAAGTTGCTGTACACAGACAATTTGGCACTATAGGCCATATCCAGACAAGAACTTCAGCAAAGAATAGGGAAATGGAATGCAAAACTGAAACACATGGAATGAAACTGAATACAGACGCTACAGTTGTAATGGCAGCAAATGTGGGAAATCAGAAAAAGCTGAGAAAAGAGATAGGAGGGAAAATAGTTGAACAAGTTAACAGCTTCAAGCACCTGGGAGGGGTAGGTTTGGGGATGGCAAGTCTGAATGATGAGGTCAAAGACAGTATTAGAAAGGCTACAGCCTACTGGCATAGGGTGTCATTGGTAATGTATGAAAGAAGAATGCCCAAAAATATGAAAAGGAAGATGCAACCAGTATTACTGTATGATACAGAAACCCGGGCATTGAAGGCAGGGCAGTTGAGCAAAGTGGAGGTGATGGAGATGAAGTGCTTGAACCAGGTGGGAGGATGCACACTGTGGGACATATAAATAAATGAGGACATCAGAGCAGAAGCCCAAGTAACTCCAACTGCAGAGGAGGCCAGACAGAACAGACTGCTGTGGTTTAGCAGATGTGCAGGAAAGGAGAGGACAATCTAGTGAAGATGATTTGGCACAGACAAGAAGAACTAAAGGTGCCCACCAAAAGATGGGTGCATTATTTGAAAGAAGACTTATCATAGTCAGTTATGACTTTTGAAGAAGGTAAGAGGTTGGCACTGAATTGAGAGAGATGGTGACAGTTGACGAGACACCATGACCCATTTAGAAAAATGGGGCATAAAAGTGGGCTACTGCTGCTGCTGATTATGATGATGATGATGATAATGATGAGGGTTGTGTAGGCTATGTAAAATAAGGCCGCTTTGTCTTTCACACTACAAACATCACCCTGGCATGCCATTTGTTTATATGCCACTATATGGTGGCATTATGTACTGTTGTGGTTCTTTGTTTCCTATTGATAAATATTATGTGATGCCTGCGATGTCTTTGGACATTAATCTACTACCATTTTCCTTAAAATCATTACCTCTAAAGTGGCCATGGCAATTGGGAGTGTTGATTGTGAAAATGGACACAGGAGGTGGAGTAAGGACTTTAAGACCTTTCTTTATTTGGCACATAGAGACCACCAGGAGCACAAGTTGCGGACCTGTTAAAAGTCTCACCAGTACAAATTCAATTGTCACCACTGTGGTGAACAGTGCATGCATCACCATTACCTTCTTTGTCAATGGGAAAAGGAGGTTAGGGAGAGTGCTAAGAAGTGTACAGCAAGGATTTCTGACATATGAATTCTACTGTAAGTTAGACTTCATTGTTTAGACATGTGCAGAATATGTGATTCTTGTTGTTTTCCATTTCTTTTTGTTTTCCATCTTCTGGTGAAACAGAGGAGAATAGAGTGATATGTCAGAGGGTAGAAAAATACGTCAGAAGTGCAGAGGTATGTAAAAACTGATGATGTTATAGCAGCATAGACAGTATTTTATATACCTGCAGAATTACCTATTGGTAGTGTAGCTAGGTCTGGAAACTCTGCAATTGCTGTTATTTTGTTCATGTCACACATACACTGTACATTCTGGTGGATATGATCTCTAAGCCATTCTACCTCTGGAGAATGCCAAGAATGTCAGCACACTGATCACTGTCCTAACAGTGGATGCAACACTAGCATGCCACGTGTCATACTCAATATTCCTCCTGTGTGTGTTTATGCCCCAAACAATGTTATGACCATTGCCGCAGCCCTGTCATCCATACAGGGTGCTGTGATCCATATGTATGCACTGCCCCTTTCAAAACCACTGCCAGTGTCTGTTATACTTAGCAGACTATGGGCATACCTCAGAGAGAAAGGGAGAGACAGTACTATGCCATTTATTTGTGGCTGTCATATGTCATATCAGGCATGTGAAGTTTCGTGTTTTGAATGTGTTCGGTGTATTGTCATCTGTGGTTCTGTCTCATGGCTTAATAATCATGTTGTTTTGGAGGCCACTGTCTTTATATATATATATATATATATATATATATATATATATATATATATATATATATATATATATATATATATATATATATATATATACATATATATATATATATATTATATATATATATACGTATACAATACATACATATATGTATATATGTATATTGCACAGTGTAATAAATGCTATGTACATTTAAAGGTAACAGCTAACACTGGTGATCTTTGTTCCTCGTCAAAAGTTGGATGATTTGCTTACCATTGTTAGAAACAAATCTCGTCTTAATGATGATGATTGCACATGTGTTGGAAACAATATGGAAACCCTCTAGGAAAAGAAGCATGAATAAACTAGAAAGAGTACAGCGGAAATATACTAAGGGCATCCATGGATGTGAAAATCTAAGTTATTATGACAGACTAAAATATCTGAACTTGTACAGTGTCTCTTACAGATATTTAAGAGGAGAGCTTATTCAGAGCTTATTCAGGAATATAATTCAGGTATATAAAGCATTTAGGGGCAACAACCTCTGGGAATGTTTGGGGTTATCAAAAAGTACTTAAGAATCCTCAGATAACCTATGTAGAAGATTCTATAGGACTGAGAAGTGCACTAATTGGTTCTCTAACAGAATATTTGATGCTTGGAACAGACTACCAAATTACATTAAAGCAAGTACTAGTTTAGATATTTTTAAGAACAGCCTGGACATTTATTATGGGAACAAGTGTTTTGGCATATTGGCAAGCTAGAAGGGCTTTAATGCTCATGCTTGAAACATTTGTATGTATGTATGTATGTATATATATATATATATATATATATATATATATATATATATATATATATATATATATATATATATATATATATATATATATATATATATATATATATATATATACGTATATATATATATATATATATTACCTGAAAGCACCGACATGCAAAAACAGACAACGAGATAACCGACACCACAAAACCGAAAGTTCAAAAACACGAAACTTCACATGCCCGACAAACCACAATCCCGACAATCAACAAAACAAAACATGTACATAAATATATATATATATATATATATATATATATATATATATATATATATATATATGGGTCTACCTGAAAACACCAACATGCAAAAACACCGACAACGAGATAACCGACACCACAAAACCGAAAGTTCAAAAACATGAAACTTCACATGCCCGACAAACCACAATCCCGACAATCAACAAAACAAAACAAATACTTTTTCCGTAAAACACACACACAACACACAACACAAGCACACCAAAAACCTTACAAACCTACACTAAGCCTTACATACACAACTATCTATGCACTAACCTTAACCCAAACCCTAACCCTAAGGTCCGTCACTACCGCACACTCACCTAACCCGCGCCCTAACCCTAACTCACTTAACCCACCCCAACCCTAAAGTCTGTCACTATCGCACACTTACCTTACCCTCACCCTAACTCTTAACTCTCCCCTAGCCTTAAAGTCTGTCACTATCGCACACTTACCTTACCCACACCCTGACCCTAACGTCCATTACTATCACACACTTACCTTAACATGTCGGTGTTTTCAGAGTCGGGATTTTCAATTGGTGTTTTTAGTTAGACCCATATATATATATATATATATATAGATTCACTAGACAATCTCAATGTACTGAAATGTCGAATTTCAATACGTGGAGACTGAATAGTAGAAAGTACAGTTACGTGAAACTGCACTATGTCGAATCCGCTATCGTGGTGTCGCATTCATGACATGTGGTGCGGTTTGTGCATTTATCTGGGGTTTCAGGTAAGTGGTGTTTGTGTAAGGTTATTGGGTAGGGATTTTAGTATGTGTGATTGTGTGTAGTGGTGTTTTTTGTGTGTTTGTGTGTTTAGTGCAACCTCGGAGGTACAATATATAAGTAGGGGGGTGTAGGGGGTGCAGCCCCCCACATGGCGGGTGCTTATAGGTAGGGTAGGTGTGTTTGTGTGTTGTTATGTTTGTCTTAGTGTAGTTAGGTAGGTTAATGTGTGTGTGCTTATGTGTTGGTTTGTATATGTGTGAATGGTTGCAATTGTGCTATTCGCTGTTTTGGGTTTTCCAGTATGTGGGTTTTCCACTATTCAGTCTCGAAATACTGAACTTCGACATTTCAGTATTTTGAGATTGTCTAGTGAATCTATATATATATATATATATATATATATATGTGTGTGTGTGTGTGTGTGTGTGTGAATTGGCATTGCTTACCTAATTTTACTCTTATGGTGCTTTTTATGGTATGCGGTGGTGCATAGTATTATTATTTTCCCTTCTATGTATCATTCTTTTTCAGTGTTTATTTCTGGATTTCTATGTTGTTTCCTTTTATGCTTCCATTTTATGTACTGCCAGCTGCAGCTCTGGCTGTACTGCAGTAGATGTCTCATCACTGTCAACTTGCCCTGACATTACTTGCTGGTTCTCCAGCTGACTTCTGTCTTATTCTCTATAGGGTGCATCAGCAGCAGGCAACCTGGAGGGTTCTCTGGTAGCATCCAATAGTCTGTCACTGGTGGGGAGGTGTAGAGTGTCCATCGGGGAATGTCAGTACTAGATCATGGTATTTTAACCTTGCAGTTCTTGAAGAATGTGGTGATGGCATTGTGTGACTAGAGGCATGACACCCACTTTGCCTGCATGAGATGTGCCCTTTTACAACTGGAAGAGTTGTACCACTGCCAGGACCTGTACACTGGACAAGTCATACCTGAGGTTTGCATCTAGGGCAGTCACAGAAGTGAGTGATCACAGGCAGGTTGGGGGACCATTACAGCCTCCTGTTATCCCACACTATCATCAATCATGGTGCTCCATTTACTTGCCTTAACTGAATTTTTCTACTAATGTGCTGGCTATGTCCTCAGGGGAAGAGAGTGAAATTATTTCATATTAACACAGAGTATTAAATAAAACAACAACAAGGCCAGGAAACGTATTTATTAAGACACAAATGATAAAAAACTCAAGCGCCTCGGCTCTTAAGCCTTCATGGAGTGACAATTTTTGGTTTGTTGTTGCTTTTGAAGGATTTGATTTTGTTTCTCAGTCTTTTTTTCTGTTTTTGAGGTTTTTTGCTGATGATGTGCTGAATCCAGGAAATAATTTTGCAGACTTGTCTGTGGTAGTTGAGGTTCTCCAGTTAATGGAGGGGATAGCTTAAGTCACCCAAGAAGTAAGTACTAAAGTAACTTTTTTAGACTTTTAACTAACAGTACACAATTACAATGTCATCAAATATACATGTTCACTTCATACAGGGAAAGCTTTATAAATAATATAAACCAATGTAAAATACCATGTATATTATAAACTGTGTTTATAATTATTTAAAAGAAACACTTTATTTCCACATTTTTGTAAGTACAGAAGATGTGACAATATGTCATTTTTATCTATTAGCTAACCTGTGAAGCTCAAGCTTCTTGCGATTAAATAAGACCATCAAGTAAATCATTGTATGCTCCATATCCTGAAACGTTTGAATTATACCATTGTATGATTACTGATAACTTAAACTTGATGTTGAATCATATGCAAGAGTCTCAACTCCACCTCCATTCTAACAGAGTAGGATGCTTACCGCTGCATGAAATGCAAACTATGGAGTTAGATGACTATTGGGAGAATATTTCCTCATATTCTCTAGTCTTGACCTAATACAGCATGTTTTGAGCACCATAATGTGAACAGCACATACTATTTACTTTGGTTGATTTTGCTCATGGGTATTTTCAGGTCACTCATCTGATTTGATATATTTCAGACGTTTAGACAAAATGTTTCAAAGTCATGGCTTTCAGAATAACCTATGGTGGTTCAGAGAGATAAAGTCCTTCCATGATACAGGCAAATCAAGTTTGATTAGTGATCCAGCTGTTTAGGGAAGCTGGCAGGAAATGATGCAGGATAGCAGGATAGATCAGAATATGTGCTGATACAATCCATCAGAGAAGGGGAGGGGAGGCAATGTGTATTCATGTCACAATGGTGGGTGTTTGGCTCAGAAATATACTTTCTGAAGTCAGTCTTTACAGTGAGGATACTGGAGTTTAAAATAACAAGGGAAATGTATGTGGGTAGTTTGTCTCCAAACGTATGGACACGATGCCTTTAATGACAGAAAACTCTCTCATGACTGCCTTCATGACTGTCCTCTGGGAAGCTGTGATTCTTTTATATCTTCTGGATGGATTCAACTATGGTAAGAAGCAACTGGAATCGGGTTCAGTGGGGGAGTTTTGACAAGAATGCGGAATTACTTAAAATATAGCTTCCATACCATTGATTGCATATGACCTACATGAGGTTGCAGCTCACTGAGTGCCAGTCCTTGAGTAATTCTATAATCTATGTTTTCAGTTGAGAATGACTGTTTTTGCAGTTTCAGTTAGTTTGCTGTCAGTTATTATAGCAATAACCACGCTGGTGGTAATGAATTACCCACGGTTGGCGTGGTTTGGTCCCGAGGCGGCCCGAGGACCAAACAAAGCCAACCGTGGGTAAATTTAGCATTACCCACACCCAGAAGTGGGTTATTGCTATTATACCATGACATTATTTAAGAAAAGAAACTGTTACTTTTCTTAAATAATGGCATAGTATAATGCCTGTTTACTGCCCTTCCGCAGATGTCTGGCATCCGCGGCAGTTCTGATGTACTGCGCTACCGCGCAGTACATCAGAGTTGGCAAAAGCAACGGAGAAAGCAAGATCTCCGTTGCTTTTTTAGTGTCTCGCTATGTTAAATGAGTTTAACATGGCGAGACAGTTTAAAATAAGCAACGGACATCTCCGCTGCTTATTTTAAAACTGTCGCTATGTTAAACTCATTTAACATAGCGAGACACTAAAAAAAGCAACGGAGATCTTGCTTTCTCCGTTGCTTTTTTTAAAACACTGTCTCGCTATGTTAAATGGGTTTAACATAGCACCGTTGCTTATTTTAAAGCTGTCTCGCTATGTTAAACCCATTTAACATAGCGAGACAGTGTTTTAAAAAACGAGTTATACTAATGGAAAAAAGTCCGGGCGACCGGACCTTTTTCCATTAGTATAACTCGATTTACAATGGGCACGCTGGCCAATCAGCGTGCACGTTTTGGGGGGATCATGGTATAATCAAAATGTTTGGGGCTTTGCAACTTTCTCTGTGGCTGTACAACTATGGTATGTATATATATATATATATATATATATATATATATATATATATATATATATATATATATATACAAAAACAATAAAATGAGGGTGTTGTAATGAAGTAATAGACACCAGTAATAAGAAAAAAAACTTCATAATTTTTAAACTTTATAATGCTTGACTTGCTCACCGAACAACAAGTATGGTGTTAAATGCACTAGTCGCCAGTTGATAATTCCCTGTTTCCATACTCATGTGCTGTTTGTGTTGTTCTTGTTGTTTTTCAGCTTTTCCCGGTTAGGGGTCGCCACAGCGGAACTCCGGACCGCCAATGATTGGCAGTAGATTTTCACGAACGCCGAGGCGCCAGCTCGACGTTCAACCTTCAACCAAGGCACGCCCATTTACGCATGTTTACGCCCACCCAACCGCGGGGAGGACATGCAGACTCCACACAGAAGGCACTAAAGCTGACTCATGTGCTGTTTGTGTGCAAACTGAAAAAGGACTTTATATAGATAGAGGTCGCTATCTGTAACTTTGACTACTTTACTTGTATGGGCGGTTTGAAAGTGTCTCTAGTCGCTAACTGAATAACATATTTTTAATAGCTGCTTGTGTTTGCCTTGCGACTAGAAACGCATGGGGTACAGTGGCTGGGATCACAAGGGGTAAAGAGTTAGTAGCTATCTAACTAATGTACTTTGTGTAAATTACTGAAAGGGGATTGTGTAAAGTTGGGAGTCGCTACCAGATGCTCCAAAAATGGAAAGGGGATTGTGGAAAGATAAGAGTAGTTTTTCCTGAATATTTGATGGCTATATCTTTCAAATGCAATTTGAATGAGTCGCTAGCTGAAAACGGAATATTTTATTCACAATAACTGTTTGGGTTTCCCTGCGACTGAGAATACAAGAAGTACAAAGTCAGTCGCTAGCTTACTAGTGTTTGATCTAAAGTTAACGTTAACTTAACAGTTTACTCTCTAATGCGGTTTGGCTTTGCACAGTGATTAGTAACACAACGGGTAAAGAGTTATTTGCTCAATATCTAACATTACAAATAAAATTAAACACATCCATTACCTAATGTTAGAACATGATATCTTAATATGCTGTTGGGCTCTAATGTAGTGTATGAACCTAAGGATGCTCGGCGTTATGCCTGAATTAACTGTAATTTACACAACTGCTTCCCCTAATCCTGTTTTAAGTTAATATGATGTTAGAATTTAGTTAAATTCATATGCCTGCACTGAACACGGTCTTGGTTACCTGTTATTCTTATGTAATGTATAGTAGTTGATAGCAGCACTGTGCAGATGTGTTCCTTTATCTTACTTCTTCACCAATGTAATACTGTTTTCTCTCTGTATAAGGCATTTTTAAACACAATGGAAGGAGCACAATGCTAAATGATGTGTATATATCTTTGTTTGATAGTCATCCTAAAGACTGTACTTGAGATATAACTCTTATTGTTTTTTAATATCTGTATTTTAACAGGTTAATGTCTCCTGTTGCCCTCCTTTTATAAAGAACTGTCTAAACAACAAGGCCTTTCAACACTACTTGTCCCCACCTTCATACTTATACACATAGTAACCCACACCTACCACCACACTCTGGGCTACCCTATATAACCCCCTCCATCTACAATAGAATGCCTATTAGTTCCCACAGTAAGCCCTATTATATGTACATCTTTCCCCTCCCTTAACCCCACCTTTCTCTCTTGTATTTTTTAAGTGTGTTAACCTGCATACAGTTCCCAAGCCCACTGCGTCAATCCTGCTTGGAACTCCCAGAAGTTGCGACTTCCCTGAGGCGTGTTCCTGTACAACAAGAGTGTATTAAAGCATGTCTAGCCTAATTACACTATTTACTGCACTACAGACTCCTGTGAAGGCTGAAATCTGCACTCCCCTGAACTTCTTTCCCTCTCTGATAGTTTCCCCCTGCCTATTCATGCTTCCTCTGTCTATATTGCTGCATACTGCACTCCTTATCTCTACTGCCCCTTCTCTGGTACCTGTGCACTCCAACCATACTACCTGCCTTATCTGGCTAATTCCCTCTCTCAGAACTACTCTCTCACTCCTACCTTTCATAACTACCATACTCACCTGCTTCACTGATTGTTTTCTAAAATCTTCTCTGAGGTGCAGCTCCACTCCGTTCGCCCTCACTGCACTCAGGCTCACTACGCTCACCCACCCCATATCAATTACATTTATACCTAACCACCACACCCACTCCAACTCCTCCCACCCAATTATCCAATCAAGTATATACCTATCAGCTCACTCACTCAAACAATCACACTCTATACAACTAAGCCCATAAAATCAACCACACCCTACACCACATCCCACACTCAACCACTGCAAACTCTTACACATAACACAACTGTTCCCACAACAAAACAATATGTCTCATACTCACAATGGGCACTTATTCCAACCACTATTACACACACTAACCTTCTCTACACTCCTCCTACTATACATTCTCTTCTTATCACATACAACTCAACAATAACCACACACCTTGGCAAATAGACTCCACTACCACTTCCACCAAACATTTCCTCTCACCTCTGTCATCAAATGATCTTACTCCAACCCCACATCTCTCCTGCCTACAGGCTTATACTACCTTTAAAACGCACCGCAAAACAACTAGTAGAACAGACAAACTATACCACAAAGTAAATAAACTATTTCAATTCCTACGACTGAAACTCTCATGCTGTGGTGACATTCACCCTAAACCTGGTCCTAACAATCACAATTGCACACACTCAACAAATTCCAAACCTCTGTACACAAGACCTTCCTCATCCCTCCTCCTACTAAACGTAAATGTAAGGAGCATACTCAACAAAACACAGGATCTACATGCTCTACTTGCTCTCTACAGCCCTGATGTAGTCATATTAACTGAAACTTGGCTTAAACCTGAACATCATGATAGTGAAATTACTGCCCCTGGCTTCAATATTATAAGGAAAGATAGATCAGGCAAAAAAGGCGGGGTAGTAGCAGTCATTTTCAAAAACCACCTCTCTATAGAACAAATCGAATATATCAGCCATGATGTCCAAGACATAGAACTAATTATAGCCAGACTAAAACTCAGCCCCAAAAAACAAATTATAATTGCTGCAGGATACATCCCTCCAGGCAATAACACTACCATACTAGAAAATCTACTCAACTGGCTGTCATCATCCCTTCCACATGAAACCATCTTCTTGGGTGACTTTAACATAGACAGGTCAGAATGCACCAGCCAAAATCCCACTACCTATGTCAACCTCCATGGGTTTATTCAAACTATATCTACCCCCTCAAGGGTGGAAAAACTCTCTAAATGACAGTCAATCCTGGACTGAATACTGTTATCTGACCCACCCAGGTCCTCCTCTCTGTCTGTCTGCCAGTCAGTCTCAGTGACCATCAAGCTACATATGTAATTAGGAACAGATGTCCATTGAAAAATGAACCTATACTAAGAACCATATGTAATAAAAAAACTTAAACACCCAAGACCTAAATAAATCACAAAAATCATGTATATGGACTCCACTAAAAACGCTACCATTAGACAAAGCTGTTGAGTACTTCATCTCAACCTTCCTAAATATCGTAAACTACCATGCACCACCCAGGACCACGAGAATTAAAAGCAACCATGCACCATGGCTATCTAAAGACACTAGGTCTTTAATGAAAGAAAGAGACAAAGCCTGATCACTTTTTCATAAATACAAAACTTCTGCCCTAAAACTGAAGTACCACGAGCTCTGCAACCATGTCAAAAAACAACTAAATTTGACAAAACCAGCTACTATAAAACATTGCAGGAAAAAAAACAACAACCACCCTCAGAAATTCTGGGCTTCAATAAATAACCTACTCCACCCAGGAAGACCCACTACACCTTCCCCAATATTGCCAAACAACCTTGATAACATCCCCACCCAAATTTAACAAATACTTCACAGAAACTATCCAAGCCTTAGCCAATACCCAAAGCTCAAATGCCAACCCCACTACAACATTATTCCCCACATTACCCAACACAGAGGCCAGCCACCTTAGCTTCTCCCTGAACCCAGTCCCCACTAAAACAATTGCTAAACTCCTCAAAAAGCTTAAACCAACAACACTAGGAGCCGACCATTTGCCAGCTGAATTCCTACAAATAACTGCAGAAGCTATAGATTACTCATTAATAGGTCAATAGCTGAATGCAAAGTACCACACTCATGGAAAATATCTCACATAATACCACTACATAAAGGTGGTCAATCCACAGAACTTACAAACTACTGCCCCATAGCAATTCTATCTCCCCTATCAAAAATTCTTGAGAGAGTAGTCCATGGCCAGCTTATGCAATACCTCCTAAAACACAATCTACTATCACCTTTCCAGCATGGATTTAGACCCTCTCACAGCACAACAACAGCACTCCTTTCATTTTCCAACACAGTGAATAAGTACAGAAACAATGGCCTATTTGTATCCTCCATATTCTTAGATTTATCCAAGGCCTTTGATATGGTGAACCATAAAATGCTCCTAGAAGCTCTAGCCACCCTAAACATAAGTTCATCCATTGTATCCTGGTTCAGGAACTATTTAACCAACCGCCAACAAGCCATTTTATGGCAAAACCAGCCGTCCACCCTACTGCCTGTAGCCATAGGTGTACCACAAGGATGCGTCCTTGGTCCCCTACTTTTGTCACTATTTACTAATCAAATAGCATTAGCATCACCCACGGCTTCTATAGTTCAATATGCAGTTGACACCACTATCATATGTGCCGCACCTACTCTTAACAAACTAAACATAATCACCCAAAATAACTTCACTCTAGCTGAAGAATGGTTCTCCAACGTCAGGCTCATACTCAATCCCAAAAAGACAAAACTGATTCTCTTTAGCCCAGGTAGATCTCCCACAGAAGACAACAGTTTTGACATAACATCCAAAGGCAATACTATAATTAAGCCATCTACACACACAAAACTCCTAGGAATAGACATTGACAAAAATCTAAAATTTGATATCCATATAGCCCAGACTATCAAAAGTAAACAAAAGCTTGGACTTCTACAGGAACCACCAATTTATGACTAAGCACATCAAATCCAAAATAGCAAGAACCCATCTGTTATCCATACTATTACATGCTTCTCCCATCTTAACCAACCTTCAACACCCTGAACTCTCCAAAATGGAATCTTGCTTCAACAAGATTGCCAAGTTTGCCACTGAAGCCAAAAACAGGTCACATCACTGTATAGCCCTCAAACAACTCAAATGGCCCGAATTCCCTCAACCACTCCTACTAAACCAACTTATAGTTGCACATAAACTCTACTACCTGCCTGAGAAAACTCCTGCCCTCAAACAACTGATTCAGCCTTACACCCCGGCTAAAAACCTAAGATCTGCACACTGTAACCAAATAAGCATCACTAAACACAAAAATGAGGCTGGCAAATCCCTCTTTGCCTGCTCCATAGCCAAAACCTGGAACTCCCTCCCAGATCACATAACCTCTATAACCTCTACTCACCAATTCAAAATCTCCTCGAATCCCACTACACAAAAGACTGGCTATGTCCATGTTACCCCCCAGGTTAGTACAAATATCTCTCCAAAGTGATAACTCAAAATATTGAAGCATGTTTTCATTAACCAATGTTTTTCTACACATATGTTTTGATAGCTACTGTATTAAACACTGTAAAATGAACTTCTGCTATATTTATAATGTCAATACTAGTTAATAGAAAGTTTGTGTATTTTGTAATTATAGCTTGTTAATTTGTTACCACTGTAATGCACTTTATTGGAGCTTTTCTCCCCGGGCCTCCACTGAAAATGGACCCGTGTCCAGTTGGACTTTCCCGGTAAACAAATGTAAAATAAAATAAATTCACCATAGGAACAGTCTTTCTCCCAGCTGTCAATAAGCCAATATGTCAGATAAATCCAAGTAATCCAGCAAGTTTATTGCAAATAAAATCCAGCCTAATAAAACTTCTTCTTGTGAATGAACACAAGACAGGTAAATAAATCACAAGAAGCTTTATTACTTTTAATATTTTACATTAGAATTGTTTTATTATTTTTATTGCTTTGAATATAATATTCCTTTTATTATTGATGAATAATTTATTTAACAGATAATTGATTGATCTATTTAAACTTCATTCACTGGTGAAGCACTATGGTTTGAAAAGTCCTGTTGCTTTTGGAAGAAAGCGCTTACCCAGTCCATTCTACTTGGATTTTGTTTGCAATAAACTTGTTGGATTACTTGGATTTATCTGACTTATTGGCTTTTTGACTGCTGGGAGAAGGACTGTTCCTATAGTGAAGTTTATATATATAAACATAGATATAGATGATTTATCTTCTTACCATGATGGGTATTCTTATTTGTATATTGTGAACTAGCCTCTTTGTAGGTTTTAATTCAAATATATCTATATTTATGCCATTTATTTGTCAATCTATTGTATTTTTTCACTGCTGTTTTTCTGTTTTATTAACCGTTGGATATTTTCTCCCTGGATCTCCGCTAAAGACGCACTCAGGGCCCAGACAGACACTACCTGGTAAACAAATATAAATAAATAATATATATATATATATAGAGAGAGAGAGAGAGAAAGGGAATGAGATAATGCTATACTATATGGCTCTAATTCCAAACTTCAAACTCCCATATAATTGAAACTCATTTTCATGAAATGAAAATCACAAAACCTTGAATACTCGAATGGTGAATTTTTCCCAGGGTAAGTAAATACTTGCCCAAACTTAAACAAAACAGACACCGTAGTAAATAAGACTGCACAACAGTAGAGAAAAAGGCATGTTGAACAAGGGTTTACTTACCCTGGGAAAAATTAACCATTCAGGTATTCAAGGTTTCACAATTTTCGTCTTGTGAAAATGAGTTTCAATCATATGGGATTTTGAACTTCAGAAGGGGATACCTAGTGATATATAGGTGTGTGTGTGTGATCCCTAGAGATATATAGGTGTGTGTGTGTGTGTGTGTGTGTGTGTGTGTGTGTGTGTGTGTGTGTGTGTGAATAGATATAGATATCCACACACACACATATATAGACACACACATATATATATATATATATATATATATATATATATATATATATATATACACTTTTTATAGTAAGCATAAACTCATCTTGTAGCTGAATACTAAAGTGTAATGTTGTTAGTGATATCAGGATCAATAAAATGATCACATCTGTCCTTTTTAAAGAAGGACTTTGATGATCAGATACTTTTAGACATAGTTTGTGCTTCCTTATGGTCACACCAACAGGACAAGTAATCAAATTCACAGCAATTATGAAACAAAAAATATATGGTCAATAAATATTTAAGTTAGATTCTGAAGCGTAAAGCTGGGAATCAGCTCTGCACCAGCGAACCCTGCAGTCGCTGGGGGCCCCCTGTTCCCTGGGGGCCCCCAACCGCAGCAAGTTATCATATCCTCATATTTTGTCACATGTCTGTAAAACCAACAAAAGCTAGTACAGCAGTCTTGTACACTTAATAAACCACAAGGGTAATAACTCGTATTTATATCTCCCTTAAAGTTCAAAGATATTTCTGGTTGTAGTAACAGTGTTTTGTCAAGTAACAGGCATCAGAATTCCATTAAATATTTTACCACTGACATAAGGCCCCTGGCTTAGTTAAATCCTGCTTTTGGACATTTTCTCCACTAAAACTAACTACATAGCCAGCTTTAGGTCCCTGCAAAACCATGGCTGCAGAGGGCCCCTTAATCATCTCTGACTGTGTGGGGTCCCACAAAAGGTGCTTCTGGATGGGGAAAATGAGGAAGAAAAATTTATTAATTTCCTAATTATGCTCTTTAACATGAACGGGGCTATGATATGACCGTTAGGATGAAACTGAATGAACATGAACAATATAAGCACTAGAGGGATCAGCAGCCCAGAGTGACTTTCCTCAGTGCAAACTATGGATTTTAAAAAGAGCTGATGCTTCCGATCATCAGGTAGTTTTATAAATAATACCAGAACACCAGATACTATAACTCTCAATTTCTTTGCTTAAGAATTCAGTACAATCCCAAAAATAATATAATAAAGGCTCAGAATCAGGAATATGTATAAATATTACTCTAATTCACTTAAAAAGTTACTAGAATAACATGTTTTGCATCAGCAGTATTTTGGACAATAAGTATAAAACTCAGATGTCTGGATTGATTGACTGTTTGTAATCCTGAATGATTTACCAGCAAATCAGACTTTTTACGAAGAATAAAGCAAAGGTATGAACAAAATCAGGGAAGGTCTGTGAAAGTAGGGACAGTGACAGGTATGCATTACTCCTCAATGAGATAAATCTTACCGCTTCTGCTGTTTGACGACTGCTAAACAGCAGTGACTGATCTGGTGTGGCAGTACCAGTGTTGCACAATGTGTTGCTGTTTGCTGAAATTAAGTAAAAAACTAGTACTGCTGTGGCTTGTGTGTGTGTGTGTGTGTGTGTGTGTGTGTGTGTGTGTGTGTGTTTGTGTGTGTATGTAAAAAATATCACTGATTTTTATCTGTGCATGCACCCAATAATGCCAGGGCACAGACAATATTCTTCTGTGTATTAGTAAAAAATGTACCTAACAAGTAATTATATTTTAAAAGTAAGACATAACATATACCACAGAACATTCAGACACTTAGATATTCTTGGAGTCTGGTGGCCCCCACTCGCCAGATTGTCTAAATGGATAATGGGGACTCCCTTAATCATCCTTGACTCTGTGTGCCCCCCCCCCACCAAAGCTGTTGCTGGTTGGAGAAAAATGTACCAATTTTCTGAATATGCTGTTTAACCTGAATGGTGCTGAGATATGACCCTTTTAGGATAAAGCTGATAATAGCCTCTGTTTGCGATGACACCCATTCTAAAACCAGCCCTGCTCAAATGTGTATGTACAGAAAGCTACTACGGGTTATGAGGGGCTGGAGATTGTGTGGTTATTACATCTTTAATTTTCATCATAGTCAAACCTTAGAGGTGTGCACATGAAGTCATTATAGGTTGTGTTTGAGCTGAAGGCAGTGTTTCTCACAGACCTCAGAGGTGTACAAAGAAGGTTACTATAGCTTGTGTAAGAGAGGTGTACAGTCTAGGAGCAACAAATTTGAATATATTACTGAAATCATTCTCACAATCACTTATCAGGTACATATACATGTGGCTGCCTTAGAGGGCTAGGGGTGAAGAACATGCTATGTATATGTATATCAGTAGTCACTTGAAATGTATGACTGAGGCAATTTAAATCTCTGCTTTCATCACAGTCTACCACCAGAGGGATGCATAGGCAGTGACTGTCTTTTGTAGGGGGTTAGGGAGGTAGGTAGTATTTCCAGATAAGACTTAAATATTCTCACAATTACTGGCTTGTTAGTTTACAGCAAGCTACAATTTTGTCAGCTTTGAAAATTAAGTCTTGGGCACAACTTATGTCTTCCTTGAAAGAAAAAAATAAGACTGAAATTCTTTTTTTTTTTCATGATTTTTTGTTTAGGCCACCATTGGAGTAAAATGTTCAGAAAATGCTCTAAAATGCATCCCATGCCATCTGTAAACCTGTGGCTTCCTGGGCCCTGACTTGAGTTATTTCCTAAATGGTTATTACTGGGCTGTCTTGTTCAGTGAAGGTGTGTTGAAAGGATGCAAGGAAAATTAAAGCTGAACCACAACAGTGAATTTCTTTCCTTAATCATAATTTCTGTTCAAGCCATTCTTGGATGAAAAGGTTGTGTAAAATGCACTTAAGAGCATATAGAAAGTTATAGCTTCTTGAAAAAAGCTGAGAGTAAGACAAAATGTGAGAAAAGGAAGAAAAAAGTAATGTGTATGGTATGGGGAGCCCAAAAGGAGTGGGAATCAGAGGAGAGGACTGGAGGGTGTGTCTGCATGCGTGTGTGTGTGCGTGTGTGTGTGTGTGTGTGTGTATGTGTGTGTGTGTGTGTGTGTGTGTGTGTGTGTGTGTGTGTGTGTGTGTGTGTGTGTGTGTGTGTGTGTGTGTGTGTGTGTGTGTGTGTGTGTGTGTGTGTGTGGAGTGTGAGTGATGTAGGCCCAGTCATCATTTCACTTTAAGTCCAGACCTCTACATAGACTTGTTGCAATGTATCATTGTTGCAACTAAGTGCCAGTAACTGTAACTGCCCCCTTTGTTAGACAGCTCAACATAGTGAATGGGTATACATGCATTTGAGTGAACGGCTGATGTCCAAATGCGAACATCTCGAAAGCAGAATCCGAAGATCGCAAAATGTCAAATCTGCAGATACCGAACTCGGAATTACCAAACGCCGGCCAGGCTACTATTCCCCCCTCTCAACCCATGGTAGTGCTTGTTGCTGTGGTTGTGCAATCAGAAATTTCAAATTTGATGTTGCGCGTAACATTACGAGCATCTGCAATTATGAGTTTCAACATTACAGTTTGGAATTATGACAGATCAACCTTCGGTCAAGTGACCAAACACATGTATTCCTAGTGAAAGTGTGGTACATAAGCCTGTTGTAATGTAAGAGCTTGTAGCTGCAGGTCTGTCTGTGGATACTACTCATAAAAGGTTGCTTAGGATGGATGGCATTGATAGGATGATACTTATACTGGAAGTGCCTAGGGGGCCCCCGACTTGACATTTGCTGGGGGCCCCCAAAATGCTAACACCGGCCCTGTATGTATATATATATATATATATATATATATATATATATATATATATATATATATATATATATATATATACAAAAAACAATAAAATTAGGGTGTTGTAATGAAGTAATAGACACCAGTAATAAGAAAAAAAACTTCATAATTTTTAAACTTTATAATGCTTGACTTGCTCACCGAACAACAAGTATGGTGTTAAATGCACTAGTCGCCAGTTGATAATTCCCTGTTTCCATACTCATGTGCTGTTTGTGTTGTTCTTGTTGTTTTTCAGCTTTTCCCGGTTAGGGGTCGCCACAGCGGAACTCCGGACCGCCAATGATTGGCAGTAGATTTTCACGAACGCCGAGGCGCCAGCTCGACGTTCAACCTTCAACCAAGGCACGCCCATTTACGCATGTTTACGCCCACCCAACCGCGGGGAGGACATGCAGACTCCACACAGAAGGCACTAAAGCTGACTCATGTGCTGTTTGTGTGCAAACTGAAAAAGGACTTTATATAGATAGAGGTCGCTATCTGTAACTTTGACTACTTTACTTGTATGGGCGGTTTGAAAGTGTCTCTAGTCGCTAACTGAATAACATATTTTTAATAGCTGCTTGTGTTTGCCTTGCGACTAGAAACGCATGGGGTACAGTGGCTGGGATCACAAGGGGTAAAGAGTTAGTAGCTATCTAACTAATGTACTTTGTGTAAATTACTGAAAGGGGATTGTGTAAAGTTGGGAGTCGCTACCAGATGCTCCAAAAATGGAAAGGGGATTGTGGAAAGATTAGAGTAGTTTTTCCTGAATATTTGATGGCTATATCTTTCAAATGCAATTTGAATGAGTCGCTAGCTGAAAACGGAATATTTTATTCACAATAACTGTTTGGGTTTCCCTGCGACTGAGAATACAAGAAGTACAAAGTCAGTCGCTAGCTTACTAGTGTTTGATCTAAAGTTAACGTTAACTTAACAGTTTACTCTCTAATGCGGTTTGGCTTTGCACAGTGATTAGTAACACAACGGGTAAAGAGTTATTTGCTCAATATCTAACATTACAAATAAAATTAAACACATCCATTACCTAATGTTAGAACATGATATCTTAATATGCTGTTGGGCTCTAATGTAGTGTATGAACCTAAGGATGCTCGGCGTTATGCCTGAATTAACTGTAATTTACACAACTGCTTCCCCTAATCCTGTTTTAAGTTAATATGATGTTAGAATTTAGTTAAATTCATATGCCTGCACTGAACACGGTCTTGGTTACCTGTTATTCTTATGTAATGTATAGTAGTTGATAGCAGCACTGTGCAGATGTGTTCCTTTATCTTACTTCTTCGCCAATGTAATACTGTTTTCTCTCTCTGTATAAGGCATTTTTAAACACAATGGAAGGAGCACAATGCTAAATGATGTGTATATATCTTTGTTTGATAGTCATCCTAAAGACTGTACTTGAGATATAACTCTTATTGTTTTTTAATATCTGTATTTTAACAGGTTAATGTCTCCTGTTGCCCTCCTTTTATAAAGAACTGTCTAAACAACAAGGCCTTTCAACACTACTTGTCCCCACCTTCATACTTATACACTTAGTAACCCACACCTACCACCACACTCTGGGCTACCCTATATAACCCCCTCCATCTACAATAGAACGCCTATTAGTTCCCACAGTAAGCCCTATTATATGTACATCTTTCCCCTCCCTTAACCCCACCTTTCTCTCTTGTATTTTTTAAGTGTGTTAACCTGCATACAGTTCCCAAGCCCACTGCGTCAATCCTGCTTGGAACTCCCAGAAGTTGCGACTTCCCTGAGGCGTGTTCCTGTACAACAAGAGTGTATTAAAGCATGTCTAGCCTAATTACACTATTTACTGCACTACAGACTCCTGTGAAGGCTGAAATCTGCACTCCCCTGAACGTCTTTCCCTCTCTCTCTGATAGTTTCCCCCTGCCTATTCATGCTTCCTCTGTCTATATTGCTGCATACTGCACTCCTTATCTGCACTCCTTATCTCTACTGCCCCTTCTCTGGTACCTGTGCACTCCAACCATACTACCTGCCTTATCTGGCTAATTCCCTCTCTCAGAACTACTCTCTCACTCCTACCTTTCATAACTACCATACTCACCTGCTTCACTGATTGTTTTCTAAAATCTTCTCTGAGGTGCAGCTCCACTCCGTTCGCCCTCACTGCACTCAGGCTCACTACGCTCACCCACCCCATATCAATTACATTTATACCTAACCACCACACCCACTCCAACTCCTCCCACCCAATTATCCAATCAAGTATATACCTATCAGCTCACTCACTCAAACAATCACACTCTATACAACTAAGCCCATAAAATCAACCACACCCTACACCACATCCCACACTCAACCACTGCAAACTCTTACACATAACACAACTGTTCCCACAACAAAACAATATGTCTCATACTCACAATGGGCACTTATTCCAACCACTATTACACACACTAACCTTCTCTACACTCCTCCTACTATACATTCTCTCTTCTTATCACATACAACTCAACAATAACCACACACCTTGGCAAATAGACTCCACTACCACTTCCACCAAACATTTCCTCTCACCTCTGTCATCAAATGATCTTACTCCAACCCCACATCTCTCCTGCCTACAGGCTTATACTACCTTTAAAACGCACCGCAAAACAACTAGTAGAACAGACAAACTATACCACAAAGTAAATAAACTATTTCAATTCCTACGACTGAAACTCTCATGCTGTGGTGACATTCACCCTAAACCTGGTCCTAACAATCACAATTGCACACACTCAACAAATTCCAAACCTCTGTACACAAGACCTTCCTCATCCCTCCTCCTACTAAACGTAAATGTAAGGAGCATACTCAACAAAACACAGGATCTACATGCTCTACTTGCTCTCTACAGCCCTGATGTAGTCATATTAACTGAAACTTGGCTTAAACCTGAACATCATGATAGTGAAATTACTGCCCCTGGCTTCAATATTATAAGGAAAGATAGATCAGGCAAAAAAGGCGGGGTAGTAGCAGTCATTTTCAAAAACCACCTCTCTATAGAACAAATCGAATATATCAGCCATGATGTCCAAGACATAGAACTAATTATAGCCAGACTAAAACTCAGCCCCAAAAAACAAATTATAATTGCTGCAGGATACATCCCTCCAGGCAATAACACTACCATACTAGAAAATCTACTCAACTGGCTGTCATCATCCCTTCCACATGAAACCATCTTCTTGGGTGACTTTAACATAGACAGGTCAGAATGCACCAGCCAAAATCCCACTACCTATGTCAACCTCCATGGGTTTATTCAAACTATATCTACCCCCTCAAGGGTGGAAAAAACTCTCTAAATGACAGTCAATCCTGGACTGAATACTGTTATCTGACCCACCCAGGTCCTCCTCTCTGTCTGTCTGCCAGTCAGTCTCAGTGACCATCAAGCTACATATGTAATTAGGAACAGATGTCCATTGAAAAATGAACCTATACTAAGAACCATATGTAATAAAAAAACTTAAACACCCAAGACCTAAATAAATCACAAAAATCATGTATATGGACTCCACTAAAAACGCTACCATTAGACAAAGCTGTTGAGTACTTCATCTCAACCTTCCTAAATATCGTAAACTACCATGCACCACCCAGGACCACGAGAATTAAAAGCAACCATGCACCATGGCTATCTAAAGACACTAGGTCTTTAATGAAAGAAAGAGACAAAGCCTGATCACTTTTTCATAAATACAAACTTCTGCCCTAAAACTGAAGTACCACGAGCTCTGCAACCATGTCAAAAAACAACTAAATTTGACAAAACCAGCTACTATAAAACATTGCAGGAAAAAAAACAACAACCACCCTCAGAAATTCTGGGCTTCAATAAATAACCTACTCCACACAGGAAGACCCACTACACCTTCCCCAATATTGCCAAACAACCTTGATAACATCCCCACCCAAATTTAACAAATACTTCACAGAAACTATCCAAGCCTTAGCCAATACCCAAAGCTCAAATGCCAACCCCACTACAACATTATTCCCCACATTACCCAACACAGAGGCCAGCCACCTTAGCTTCTCCCTGAACCCAGTCCCCACTAAAACAATTGCTAAACTCCTCAAAAAGCTTAAACCAACAACACTAGGAGCCGACCATTTGCCAGCTGAATTCCTACAAATAACTGCAGAAGCTATAGATTACTCATTAATAGGTCAATAGCTGAATGCAAAGTACCACACTCATGGAAAATATCTCACATAATACCACTACATAAAGGTGGTCAATCCACAGAACTTACAAACTACTGCCCCATAGCAATTCTATCTCCCCTATCAAAAATTCTTGAGAGAGTAGTCCATGGCCAGCTTATGCAATACCTCCTAAAACACAATCTACTATCACCTTTCCAGCATGGATTTAGACCCTCTCACAGCACAACAACAGCACTCCTTTCATTTTTCAACACAGTGAATAAGTACAGAAACAATGGCCTATTTGTATCCTCCATATTCTTAGATTTATCCAAGGCCTTTGATATGGTCAACCATAAAATGCTCCTAGAAGCTCTAGCCACCCTAAACATAAGTTCATCCATTGTATCCTGGTTCAGGAACTATTTAACCAACCGCCAACAAGCCATTTTATGGCAAAACCAGCCGTCCACCCTACTGCCTGTAGCCATAGGTGTACCACAAGGATGCATCCTTGGTCCCCTACTTTTGTCACTATTTACTAATCAAATAGCATTAGCATCACCCACGGCTTCTATAGTTCAATATGCAGTTGACACCACTATCATATGTGCCGCACCTACTCTTAACAAACTAAACGTAATCACCCAAAATAACTTCACTCTAGCTGAAGAATGGTTCTCCAACGTCAGGCTCATACTCAATCCCAAAAAGACAAAACTGATTCTCTTTAGCCCAGGTAGATCTCCCACAGAAGACAACAGTTTTGACATAACATCCAAAGGCAATACTATAATTAAGCCATCTACACACACAAAACTCCTAGGAATAGACATTGACAAAAATCTAAAATTTGATATCCATATAGCCCAGACTATCAAAAAAGTAAACAAAAAGCTTGGACTTCTCTACAGGAACCACCAATTTATGACTAAGCACATCAAATCCAAAATAGCAAGAACCCATCTGTTATCCATACTATTACATGCTTCTCCCATCTTAACCAACCTTCAACACCCTGAACTCTCCAAAATGGAATCTTGCTTCAACAAGATTGCCAAGTTTGCCACTGAAGCCAAAAACAGGTCACATCACTGTATAGCCCTCAAACAACTCAAATGGCCCGAATTCACTCAACCACTCCTACTAAACCAACTTATAGTTGCACATAAACTCTACTACCTGCCTGAGAAAACTCCTGCCCTCAAACAACTGATTCAGCCTTACACCCCGGCTAAAAACCTAAGATCTGCACACTGTAACCAAATAAGCATCACTAAACACAAAAATGAGGCTGGCAAATCCCTCTTTGCCTGCTCCATAGCCAAAACCTGGAACTCCCTCCCAGATCACATAACCTCTATAACCTCTACTCACCAATTCAAAATCTCCTCGAATCCCACTACACAAAAGACTGGCTATGTCCATGTTACCCCCCAGGTTAGTACAAATATCTCTCCAAAGTGATAACTCAAAATATTGAAGCATGTTTTCATTAACCAATGTTTTTCTACACATATGTTTTGATACCTACTGTATTAAACACTGTAAAATGAACTTCTGCTATATTTATAATGTCAATACTAGTTAATAGAAAGTTTGTGTATTTTGTAATTATAGCTTGTTAATTTGTTACCACTGTAATGCACTTTATTGGAGCTTTTCTCCCCGGGCCTCCACTGAAAATGGACCCGTGTCCAGTTGGACTTTCCCGGTAAACAAATTTAAAATAAAATAAATTCACCATAGGAACAGTCTTTCTCCCAGCTGTCAATAAGCCAATATGTCAGATAAATCCAAGTAATCCAGCAAGTTTATTGCAAATAAAATCCAGCCTAATAAAACTTCTTCTTGTGAATGAACACAAGACAGGTAAATAAATCACAAGAAGCTTTATTACTTTTAATATTTTACATTAGAATTGTTTTATTATTTTTATTGCTTTGAATATAATATTCCTTTTATTATTGATGAATAATTTATTTAACAGATAATTGATTGATCTATTTAAACTTCATTCACTGGTGAAGCACTATGGTTTGAAAAAGTCCTGTTGCTTTTGGAAGAAAGCGCTTACCCAGTCCATTCTACTTGGATTTTGTTTGCAATAAACTTGTTGGATTACTTGGATTTATCTGACTTATTGGCTTTTTGACTGCTGGGAGAAGGACTGTTCCTATAGTGAAGTTTATATATATAAACATAGATATAGATGATTTATCTTCTTACCATGATGGGTATTCTTATTTGTATATTGTGAACTAGCCTCTTTGTAGGTTTTAATTCAAATATATCTATATTTATGCCATTTATTTGTCAATCTATTGTATTTTTTCACTGCTGTTTTTCTGTTTTATTAACCGTTGGATATTTTCTCCCTGGATCTCCGCTAAAGACGCACTCAGGGCCCAGACAGACACTACCTGGTAAACAAATATAAATAAATAATATATATATATATAGAGAGAGAGAGAGAGAGAGAAAGGGAATGAGATAATGCTATACTATATGGCTCTAATTCCAAACTTCAAACTCCCATATAATTGAAACTCATTTTCATGAAATGAAAATCACAAAACCTTGAATACTCGAATGGTGAATTTTTCCCAGGGTAAGTAAATACTTGCCCAAACTTAAACAAAACAGACACCGTAGTAAATAAGACTGCACAACAGTAGAGAAAAAGGCATGTTGAACAAGGGTTTACTTACCCTGGGAAAAATTAACCATTCAGGTATTCAAGGTTTCACAATTTTCGTCTTGTGAAAATGAGTTTCAATCATATGGGATTTTGAACTTCAGAAGGGGATACCTAGTGATATATAGGTGTGTGTGTGTGATCCCTAGAGATATATAGGTGTGTGTGTGTGTGTGTGTGTGTGTGTGTGTGTGTGTGTGTGTGTGTGTGTGTATAGATATAGATATCCACACACACACATATATAGACACATATATATATATATATATATATATATATATATATATATATATATATATATATATATATATATATATATATATATATATACACTTTTTATAGTAAGCATAAACTCATCTTGTAGCTGAATACTAAAGTGTAATGTTGTTAGTGATATCAGGATCAATAAAATGATCACATCTGTCCTTTTTAAAGAAGGACTTTGATGATCAGATACTTTTAGACATAGTTTGTGCTTCCTTATGGTCACACCAACAGGACAAGTAATCAAATTCACAGCAATTATGAAACAAAAAATATATGGTCAATAAATATTTAAGTTAGATTCTGAAACGTAAAGCTGGGAATCAGCTCTACAACTGAAACAAGGCAGTCAAACTGAGTATTGAATAATGTACAAGGAAGGAAAACATGCCATACTCACATTTATTAATACTTCTTTTTACTAGCTTTAGCATAAAGTTGGGCATATTCTTAAAATAGAGAGTGGGGACAATTTATGTCAAATCTTCTTGCATGCGTATAAAAGCAGACAAAATTAAGAATGTCATTAAGTGAATTAGCATTTCAAAGAAAATATCAAAGGTTTGTATATAACCTTGCAAGACTGTGAGTATGAATTTAAGAATCTATTCAATAGCAAACAATACAATAAAGACACATTCACAATAGTGATATTGAAATGTTTTGCATCTAATTATAATAGTCTCATAAGGTCAAAGGATTTTGTTAATTACCTTTTTAAAAATATGTAGGGATGATTTTATTAAAGATCTAGATGATTTAATTAGGGAAAGCACCATGACCAGCTGGCTACACTGCCAGTTCTTATACAAATATATACATAATGACAAAATCAATGATATTCTCCAAAAATCAATCTGTTATAAAAGTAACAATGGCATTAAGACGTATATTTAACACAGTCTTCAATCAATTTACCCACAAAATCATTCTGAAAATATAGCAATAACTTTCATTAGTATGTGTCAAACTTTCACTCCTGTCTTAGTCAAATGAGTCATGTTGGATAATGTTTAATAACTTCTTTTCCTTTCTGGTTTATAAAATAGAGAAAGAATCAAAGCATTACTATTACTCTTACACTTATCTGATGTCATTACAACAAGCTAGTTAGAATATTTATTTTTTTTCTTTTAAGGTGTCAAAAGAGGTTGCTAGAACATGCATTAATTTTTC
>NC_056728.1:1490163340-1490345840 GCF_019279795.1 Protopterus annectens | reverse complement strand
GTAACCATAGAGGGACCGGTAGTGTTGTGTGTACAATGGAGTCATCTGCATCATGTGTACCTGAAACCTTTAGGAGTCATGTGCATACCAGGATTGTGTGCCTGGGAGACAGGGGTGAAGACAACTGGAGTATGCTGTGATGCATATTAAAAGGGTTACATGTGTCCAGTGGACAAGTGTGTGAAATGGACAGCTATGTATGGGGCAAATGTTGTTCTAGGAGCTGATTGACCTTTAGTTACCGTAGGGTGACAGTGGGATGTGGGGGAAAGAGAGTAGGTATACTCATGGAGGATAGGTTGGGTAGGATGACAGACAAGATAGCATACAGGGTCATTATGTTACAAATGTGGGGAGATACATCTTGCACGGGGAGGGGTGTTTGGCAGTCACAAGCCCATGAGCCCCCAAATGGAAACAGTGGGATGGAGGTCCCCAGCCATGGGCAGCCACCACTGCACCAAAACAGCTGCAAAGGTGGCAGTGCTGGGGGCTGTCTAAGAGGGGCAGGCTCACCCTGTAAATGTGACACTCTGCCCTTGAACTGGCATATATGGCCTCAAAACCACTTATTGAGCCCCCTACATACCACGTCCGGGACTGTATGACAGCGGACAAGTCCCTGTCTGGACCTGCTCCCAGGGGTGCAAGCCCCATCCTCAGTGGTGGTTCCACCAGAAGGTGGTGTAGAGCCAACAGAGGTGGAGGTCCAAGGATGGGCCCCAGATGTGATGGTGCCCGGTGCCATGGCCAGCTGAAGTGAGACAGGAGGTTCTGCCAGGACCTCCAAACCCATACAGACTATGGTGTTCCAGTTTTAACACAGATATGGCTTAGTAATAGTCAACAGCATTCAGGTTTACTTATAACAGCATGCATAGATATGACCATCAACCCAACACAACAGATGGTATACATTTGCAGAGGGAGCACAACACATGCATATATACAGCATGACATCTGTACAAAGTGTAGAAGACTTGTGACTGCAGCAATGAACCGTGGCCCATTATTGGCATGTCACTGAGAACCCCAGACAATGACTGTCATACCATTGATTCATGTGACATATGTCCAATCAGGGATGCAATGGCTGTAATTCTCATCACTATCACCATGTACTGACCGCAATCCACACACTATGCTTCTGCAGTTCACAGATGTGTGTTCAGTGAGTAACACAGGAAACAAATGGTTCCACACACTGACCAGTCCACAGATGGCCCTACAGATGGGGGTTCCCTCACAAACAGAGCACTGTCTTCTTAGTTTTAAAAACATGCAGAATAGCCATTACCACACCAACTTGTTAAACTGGCAGTAGTCTCAATGAAGCATAGCTACACTTACATGCTGTAGTCATGTCTGGCACATCACCCTCCTGTCTTTAGGCTATTTTCCACTGTGTATGTTGTTTGAGGAACATCCAGATATCATTTGTGATGCCATTTACCAAACACCAGATCCAGGGTCCACTCACAGCGACTTTCATGGGCAAACACCAACATGATGTTCCTAGATATTGTACTGTGTTTCCATGCGATTGGCTATGGGAAAATTACATCAGAGAAGGGCTTGGAGACTAAAACCTAAGCATCATCTGTCACACACCTACCAGTACAGGGGTACAACCCCCTGACTGACTAGTCATTACTATTACAAGTGCATGCAGTTACTCCATGTGCCACAAAGCTGACATGTTGGTGTGCTGTAAGAACATATATGTGTGCTCGTGAGCGACATCTGCAACAGAGATATAGTAGACATACATTAGGTGTAACACACATGGCTGTCCACATGAACAGATGTCATTGTCAACACAACCACACTCTCTAATGGACTCACATTGCCACACTTTGCCAGGCCCACAAATACACTTCATAACTACTTAGTTTGCCACACTGCAGTAATGCACAGGTACTACATGCACCACAGGGGATATCCAGAGGTTCTATTGACTAGGGCATGTGAAGGTGTCTGACATCAGTCGGTATGCCAATGGGAGTTATACTGGGTGTGACTGTGGTTGGGAGCATCATACCCCACATGCAGACACAAGGTACCAGTACTGACATGCATGTGTGCATTGCTTCATGGGTGTGCAGTGGTTGGCTATGCAAGATGGCTGTACAAGGCTGGGTGAGGGGTAATCCCTGGCATCATGCCACCCGACAATGGTGTGCAGTGTGGTACAGGGGTGTAGTGTCTGCAATGTCCCACACAGATGGGTATTGTATGAACTGTCCTGACATCCTGGTTGTCATTGTGTATGGCCATTGCTTTGCAATGCATGTCATGGCTGTGTTTGATAGTCCTTGACATGGACATTGTCTGGGATGTGCACGTCCCACTATAATGTACAGTGACATGTGCAAGTGTACCTAGTTTGGCTGGCACATGTTGTGTACACAGACTGTTATCCTCAGATATGCCAATACTGGCCTGGTGTGGCAGGACCTGCTTATAGACAGCAGATTGACTCTGCATCTGCATTGATAGCATGATACAGGTATTCCCTGGTGTCAGTGGCATCAGTCCATACAAGGCATGTGTGTAAGGCATTGTATGGCCTCTATGGATCACATTTGATGGCACCACATATGTTGCAGACATCCAGTGGGGAACATAGTGAAGGCACATTGTCCACAATTATGTGCCTATTGTAGTGCTGGACAGGGTGCCATGTCCTCTGCAATCACGACATGCCTACTATCTGTCATCAATGTGTAGGGTATTAGCAACATAGTGGGATATTCTATGCAAGTGTGTTTGTGTATGTCACATGGGTTCAGAACACATTTCGGGTAATAGTAGGGTTGCATACTTTGTTCACCAGGCTTTTTGCCAGATGTAGGGGTATGGCTTGCCAACAGTGTCCCTTGGCTGATTGACATCTGTACTCCTCGTGAGGTGGACATTGTGACATATAATACGGACAACATATAGGAAAACTACAAAATCCACTCCCCAACATGTCCAGCGGTTAGACACTCACAGCCACCTCCACACAGGCCCTGACTGTCAAACACACACACACACACACACACACACACACACACACACACACACACACACACACACACACACACACCTGTCATGTCTTGGAATAGAACCCCTACCTAACTAGTTTATCACACTACAGCATTACACAGTTACAGCATTGCTACAGAGATTACTGGGATATAGCACTCCCAGAGGTGTATTACTAGGTGGGTGACATCAGCAGGATTGCCAAAGGTGGTTATGTGAAATGTAAAGAGTGTGCATACTCTAAAAAGCATTGTTCCTTTTTCAGGCAGACACACACACACACTTGGCCTGTCTCGGAATAGAACCCCCATCGAATTAGTTTATCATACTACAGCATTATGCAGTTACAGTACACACTATGGAGATTACTGGGCTATAGAAATCCCAGAGGTGTATTTCTAGGTGGGTGACATCAGCAGGATTGCCAAAGTTGGTTATTTGAATTGTAAAGAGTGTGCATACTCTAAAAAGCATTGCTACTTTTTCAGATAGACATATACCCAGTAGGCCTGTCTTGGAATAGAACCCCTACCTAACTAGTTTATCACACGACAGCAATACGCAGTTACATCATGCGCTATGGACAATACTGGGTTGCAGCACTCCCAGAATTGTATTTCTAGGTGGGTGACATCAGCAGGATTGCCAAAGAAGGGCATTTCAAGTGTACTGCGAGTTGTACATGTCTGTTACCTGCGTGTACCTGCTGCTTACTGTCATGAAAACATATTTACACCTGCTTACAACTGCTTAAAAGCATCTTATGCAGTCCTAATTGACAGTTTCAACAAGGCTTAAAAGTCTTGAATTCTAGACCATACACATTGAGGTTATTGGATGTACCACTTAGCCAACTGGGTTGTATACATGTTACATGGAGTTTATAATGCACATCTTACTACAGGTATTCCACAGCACTGAAAACACATAGGACAGTCACTATGTGTACAAATGTACAGTACCCTTGAATGTATTGTACTCTGTGAAACAACAAAGACAAGTCCACATCTGTACTACTGTCATATCTACATATATATATATATATATATATATATATATATATATATATATATATATATACACCTACAGGATGTGTACACACACACACACACACACACATATATATATATATATATATATATATATATATATATATATATATATATATATATATATATATATATATATATATATATATATATACATATATATATATATATATATATATATATATATATATATATATATATATACATATACACAGACACAGCTCTAGCCATATATATATATATATATATATATATATATATATATATATATATACATATATACACACACACACACACACACGTCTGAACACCCTTTGTGACACAGAAGGGTTCTAAAGGAACTGATGTGTACACAAAACAGAGGCATCTCTTGTGTTATAACATATAAATCTTAAGCAGTTCACCAGAGAATGGATGATTGTTGTGTATGTTGAGTTTGGGGTGGGGAATGATGGCTAATGTAATCTACCCCGGGGATTGTGGAGTTATGGTGGGGGAATGATGGGTATGGACTTACACCCCGGTGACCACTTCTGTGTCACTACTCGACAGTGGCACAGAAAAATACCATACCCAACTGTAGTCATGCTTGACTGTTTATTCTTTACCATTCCTAACTATGTAATACTTTGTAGACACCGGTCACCACAGATGTCTACCATGGTGTGCTAAAAGACATTACACGTGTATGCCTGGCTACAGGGTAGTCACACACACAAACACACACACACACACTTGCCAGTATTGTGCATGCACATCTTGCCTATGTAAAGGTAACTAGTATAGTGGTATGCAGTTGGGGTATGTGCCACAGAACACATACAATTACACTTACTCTGATTCCACTTCTGAGCTGGGTGACATCACAGGACTGATTACTTGCAGTGGGAGGGGGGAAGAGAGAGGTTTAACAGTTGACAAGGATAAAGGCCAGTGCAAAAGGTGATATCTCTTTGGAATGCAGCAAAACCCGCTGTCATGACAGGATGCAGACACAAATACACACACACAAAATCATTTGCTGACAGACACACTCAGACATTTGTTGATACACACAAACACACTCAGCCATTTGCTGACACACAGGCATTTGATGATACACACACACAAACACACTCAGCCCTTTGCTGACATGCACACACACACACACACACACACACACACACACACACACACACACACACACAGTTGCCAGTGGTGGGATCAGAACTCCTGCCTATCTACAGCTCACTATTACCATACTACATAGTTATGGGACGCGCCACAAAGATTATTCATTCCAAGACAGTCAGAATGTCCTTCTAAGATTGAGGACAACAACAGGGAGACTGACAGTCATGAAGTACATAGCTGTAAACCTGTGTGTTTAAATTACGTGTCCATTACAACCTGTATGCACAAACAAGACATATCATCTGCAGGAAGTACATAGGTAGGCCTGAGAGGTATAGTTGTAGCACAACAGGAGTCAGAACTGGAGTATGCCCATCTGTGGAATGGGCAACGACTATCACTATACAGGGTTACAGTGGGCATGCTCATACACTTAGTAGCACAGGGCTATTTGGGATGCACTATGACTACAACTACACAAGATTATACTGGGCATGCTCATACACTTAGTAACAAAGGGCTAGTTGGATGCACTGACTCAAACTACACAAGGTGGCAGTGGGTACACTCATACACTTAGTAGCACAGGGCTGCTTGGGATGCACTCCGATTCTAAATAGAGAAGGCCACAGTGTGCATGCTCATACACTTTCATGTACAGAACACATTGTAATGGACTCCTATTGTAAACACACAGGTTTACAGCTATGTACATCTTACCTGTCAGTATATATGCCCATCATACTGGTTTACTACCTGATACCTGTATGTGGCCCATAAATGATATATCTGTGTCTGTGCTGTTTGATACTCATGCATACATGTACATGAAGTACTGACATATATATGTTAAGTATACACATTCATGCATTTGTGGATGTGACAGACAATAGGTTACCTAAGACACACAGATGGCTGCTACCTACAGCAGGTGACACACACCTTTCTGCCCTGAAAGACATACATTGATAGCAGGATGTGGACAGTGGCATTATACGTGGAACAGTGGCATGTGCAAGCATAATGTGTGAGCAACATTGTGTAATGGTACTGAGGTGCAGGTGTCAAGATGACCTCTCCCGGCAGTGTTAGTAGTTGTCATTATTAGCAGGACTGCTACCCTAAGTATATCTCACATTGGTCATATACACAATTTCTGCTGCTGTCCATCACCTTACATGAGGCATTTGCTACAAAGCACATTACTGCCACTCGCAGTGATGTCATGGTACAAGTGGCAACTGCTAGACCAAAGCAATGAGCCAATACCCTGCTGTTATTATGAGGTTGTCCAGTGTCTGTCATTCCGGGCAATCATGACTGAATGACAAGCCTTCAACACAGAGCACATGCATCCATGTTTCACATGTGTGTGGATGATACCTAGGTTGCATTTACCCATATAGCTGCACTCTAAGACAAATGCCCTACACCCAGAAGTAACACCCTGACACCTACAAGATAATTGCATTGGATGCTTATGCTAACCAGTGCTAGATATGTTGCTTTAGTAATCCATTTGCTCAATGTAGAACCTACTATGGGGAATACTGACATCTGTGCAGTGAGGAACACCTGGCTGAAGGCTCTGCAGTGCACAATTGCACTACCACCGTATAACTCAGATCCAGACACGTGGGCCATAACAGCAGTATGGACCGTTTCAGGTGGTGGTGTCTACATATTCATAAAGGCTACTCACATGTAAAGACCACTACTCCAACATAACTCATCACAGATGTGTCAGGAACAGGTGACAATGGCAAATGCTGCATTCTAGGTTGTATCCTCATATACATCCACCACCTTGTCCCCAGACTACCAACACACATCCATATGTGGTATGACATAGTTTGGTAGACCACCAGATAACCCTCGATTGGTGGACTGTACCTAGGCCTACATCAACTGTGCAAAGTACCCATGTACAGACAAAGCTGCATAATGAGTTATGCAATGCAATAATACCACTGTTTGTAGTCAGCTCAGTTGTACACTTACTAGGGTCCCTCGGATGTTGTCAGCATTGACACAGTCGACTGTTGCTGTACACCAGTAAACAGCACCCTCATGGTTGGATATGACCTAACTGTACCTGCCCTGGATATGTACATCCCACACTCATAGAACATAAATGACTTTACCATAGCTTTTGTTATCCTTTCTACATACAGGTGGCTACAGTCATTACACACATGCACATGGCAGATAGCATGCTAACAGTACATAAGGTTTGATATCTATGTTAACAGAGGTAATATTCCCTCTCTACTGGTCACCCATGACACCTATGATATCATACAACACCCCATGTGACATGTATGTCATTAGACATGTCCACCTAATGCAATGCCTACAAACATACCCAAGTAATAGGGTCATGGGACCTACACAAGGCCTGTATTGACAGACTCAGGGAAATCCTGCTCTGCTCTGTATATTCCTGAATTGTCACATGTGATATGTTCATGCCATGTACAGCCATGTGTGGCCACAGCTCCTACACATACCCCATGTTAACAATTGCAAGCCATGCATGCTGTGTGCTGTCTGGACATTAGCCTTAGTACTACAATAGTTGGTACATGCTGGGGTGAGATGTTTAAAAGCCACAGACCTCGCACATGCTTGAATGAGTGTACTTCCTAGCTCTAACAGAGCACATTGCTGGCACTCTTCCAGTAAACATGAGGTGTGTGGCAAATATGATGTGTTCACTGTTGACCATTACAGTGCCCTGGCTTCACCATGGCACTGTCAAGTAACAATTTGTAGGAGCATGACATGGAATAATGCTGTGTGTGTCTCGGTATGTGCTGCTGTCATATATGAACACTTGGCTACTCAGTGAAGGTGGTGGTGTCCTACCAGTATCTGAATACAACATCCATTATGGAGTAATGCTTGGCTATGTTTCACACATGGGGTGGGGAAGGTGTGGAATGTAGCCTCTTGACCTGCTAGTGCACTTACTGATGTAGACTGCATATGTATACATGTATTGATGTTTGTGTAGATTCCATGTGTGTGCAGTGTCTGATGTCTGAAGGTGACTGTTGCCTTAGTACATCATGCTGTTGCAATACAGCCTTAACATTGCCAACTGTATATGGTGATATGCTATAAGTACAGTAAGCCATACATGAGGTTTGGATAGATGTTTGGACATGACAACTAAGTGGTGGGGCTTCTTTGCAGATGAATGATTAATGAGGACAGCTCACTGGTGTGTTACAACCATTCCTACAATAACCGGTGTAACTGCTAAGGTCAGGTTTTGTTAATTGAAGTGGAAGACAGACAATGTAGAATGCAGTAAGGGTGACACTGAAGGCAAGCCTCATGACATCTGTAACAGTAATACCTCCCCTGTGCATATATTGTGCATATATCAGCACAGTTAGCAAAGGAAAGAGTCAGTAAGCTGTGTAGCGAATGGCAATAGTGCTGTACTTCTGTAATACCTATCATGAGATAGGCAGGTTCTTGATTCACAGTACTGGCACGTGTGGTGTGTGTGTCCATATATGTCACGTATGGTTGGGAATACATCCCACATGTTTTCACTCTCCTGAACACTGTTGTTGACACCAGTACAGAGTGAAGTGTAGAAAGAGAGGCATTGGCAGGTGGTTGAACCTCACACATGTAAAGTGTCTGTATGTGTATGACATAGGTGTATAGCTTTGTGAATGCCACAGTGTGTGTGTGTGTGTGTGTGTGTGTGTGTGTGTGTGTGTGTGTGTGTGTGTGTGTGTGTGTGTGGCTGTCTGTGTGTATGGCTGTCCGGTCCCTGGAGTGAGGCCGTATTTTACCATAGTGAAATGTTAATGCCCCCCATCCACTCAATGCAGTCTAGTATCCATGTTGATATCATCAATCATAGATGGGTATTCTAACCGCCTGTTAACATGTACACCCTGGGTGTGACTTGTTATTACATAGCCTACTGGTGGACCCCCACTCCCCACATACACTCACTGCACTGTAGTATCCCTGTCGATGTCCTCAATCTTAGACCATTCCGACTACCTGTACATGTGTAATCTCTGTGGTGCATCTTGTAATTGTGTAGAACTATAATGATGATATGCACATAGGCAGGGGTTCTCATCCGAACACTGGCAACTGTGTGTGTGTTAGAGTGTGTGTTACTGTATCTGTGAATCCCTGAGTGTGTGGGTGTGTCTGTGTTTCCATGCTGTCATGGCAGTGGGTATTACTGCTTCCCAATGAGAAGCCACTATTTCTACTGGCCTTTACCCTTGTCATCCGTCATACCACTCTTTTACCTCCTCCCCGCTCCAGGTAACCATACCTGTGATGTCACCCACTATGGATGTGACGGCTCTGAACACAGTAGCTTACTACACAGCTATCATGCTCTTAGATCATTAGTACAGTAAACATAATTGAAACATGGGAGAATATAACTGTCATGTGGAAGCTACAAAGTGCATGCAGGTATTGTCATACTGACCTGTGGGTAGTCAACATGTACATATGGGACACTAACAGCAAACAACGACATCCCCCAGCACATACAACTACACCTGAAAGAGGAAGGCAAAACGTCAAGATCAACATTCTGTTAGTGTTGTTACACATGATACATACTGACAAACGTACAAAATGCATTCTAAGACTGTAATACATGGTATGTCTGCTGCCTGTCAACACTACTCAACAATATTAATCTACAATTGTCTACATTGTATGTTCACCCTGTACATCAGACCATATGAGCTTATCACTGCAGCAATGGTGTGGATGACAGGGCTGGGGCACAGGCATCATCATATGCACACGGTTATAATGTTTACCAGAGGCCTAGGCTGCGCCATTGGATGACATCATGTGTGTGTGTTAGGGCCTGTGATATCACTGGGCGTGTGTGGATGTTATGCGTGTGTGTGTTGGGGTGCCCTACATTTGTTTCTGGTGTGTGTGTGTATGCATGCACACAGGTCTGGCATGTGGCTGGCCTACACAGGGGTATTATTGACAGCTGCAGACTGTACAAGGCAGGTTTCACAGTTCAGTGTCCAGTCACGGCCACGTGACCTGCACCTGCCAGGTTAGATACTGTCTGATGACACATGTCCACTGGAATCGTGTCCCTGTTGGGACTGTCCAGGACCATGAGCATGTGGCCTGCTGTGTCCTGGTGTGGACTGCTCAGCACCAGCTGCACTATTGCTGCTACCGCCACTATGGGAGCGGGCATGTGCAGTAGCATGTTCATGTAGACCTTCAACAGGTGATGTAGCTGACATACATCCACATGCCTGATGCCTCACTCCCACTAGATATTCCAGCATGGACATTCCATGCTCGAGGATTGACATGCCATGGTCAAGGACTCCCACCATGTCACCCAATTGTCTATCCAAAACATCTGCAAAATGATGGTGAGCATTTGCAAGTGCCTGGATGTTGTCAGTTAATGAACAGACCGCAGCCCTCTGAAGCCTCGGACCTTCTCTATTGTGCCATTCAGCATGTGCCTGTGCCTCCTTTACAGCCTGAAACATGCGTCTGGTGACTCCAGCTGATGTGCTTTGTCTCGCATGGGCATGTTGGCCAGTGGTCCTCCTACGAGCAGAGCTGGGCACATGCCTGTGTGGGACATCACCAGTCCATTGACTGGGATCATGGTGTGCAGGCACACCTTCCATAGTCACCACACTTCTCTGTTCCATGCTACCACCCACCTTCCTCTATTTCCATTGGTGATGGGGTATGTGTAGGCAGGGGAACTGTGTGCAAGGATGAGGGGGATACAGGTGGAATGGCAACCAATGGCACAGATTCAGCCCCTGACAAACCTGCCTGTGCCTCAATCATACTATCATCATCACTGCTAGAGTCTGTGGGGACACTAACATCAGGTGGACCACAGGAGGGCAACACACCTTCATCAACACCGGTGAGGGGAAGACAAGAACTGTACATTACAAGTTATACCAGACACAGACAGACAGACAGACACAGACTGACACAGACCGACACAGACCGACAGACACAGACAGACAGACAGACACAGACACAGACCGATACAGACACACAGACAGACACAGACACACACAGACAGACACGGACACACAGACACACACTCTACATGCAGGTGATATGGCAGATGGCATTCAGCATAGACAGTTATAGTTTCAGCTTAGACAATTATAGTAATAGTTATCATGCATCCCTGAGTTGCACACAGCATGCATGTGTTATAGCAGACGGCATGCACCTTACACAATTATAGTGATGGTTAGCATACATACCTGTATTGCACCATTTGTGTTAGTAGCCTATGCCCCATACCTGAAACCCAATGCATGCCCTTTGCACCATTGCACCGCACTGCCATGGTGTGTGCAACATACACCACATGTTAACAGCCTGTTGCTGATCTATGTACATCTGCCACTGATGCTTTGTGTTGGCCACTGCCTCTATGTGTGAGGACATGAGCAGAAGGGTATGTCAACTGCATACTATGTTTGCCTGAGCCCTAGCTTGCATATCTCCCCCACAGCAGTGCATGTCTGTTCAACATTATTCCGCCTACCCCTGAGCTGAGTCTAGACATTGTGCATGTGGTTGTACACACATGTTTGACATGGCTGTCCCTACTTTGCAATGGTGCCACAGACCAGCACAGGTTTACAATAAACCGGCCTACTGTGTGGTGTATGACCTTGCCAATCACATGTAGTATGACACGTCTTCTGCTGACGTGTTGAATGACATGCATACATGTGTAACACAATGGTGTCCTTTCCAATCTACAGTACGGTAATGGTATCCCAATGCAGGGACGTGTTATACTAACATGGGCCTTCAGCTGATGCAATGTTGTCTGTCTGCCCTACATATAGGCAGTAACATACAGCACATTGAGCTGATGTGAATAGCCATTGCAGGGCAACATGTGGCTTCACAATTGCTATGCAGTGTGAGCTACTGACACAGTTCATAGCCATGACTATGTTCACATACAATACATATCTAATGTGGAGTGTGACCCACGTCACTGAGGTGTATACACACTAAACCCTAATGTGGAATGTGTGACACAGGTCACAGAAGGGTATACGGATGACACCCCTCTACATCTGCAGCCATACTACTGATGCCTGGCAAATATGCCCACACATGGCTAACTTTGCAGTACTCTATGTCCCACATGCCATCTGTGTACCTCACACACATGAGGAGCAGGCATGACAGTAATGTCTTACACCAGCAAGGTGAATGTGCTGTATATGTGGCTTAATGTGGATGTATGTTGTGCAACACATGTATGTTTTTGGATACTGTATAGGTGAATGCTTCCATGTCGTGACACACTCAAGATGTTCAAGACATGTTATGTGGTGGTTTCATGTTATGCCTACACAAGCTGTGCACAGGCCTGTATGATGTTTAGTGATTCACATCTGCAATATCACCATTACACAAAGGCCATAGTTGTATTCTGTCAAGCATACACACATGTACATCACTTCTACTGTGTGTGGTGCTTCATGTCTCTGGCCATCCTCCATGGCCATGTGTACACATGTTCTATCCAATGGTTGTGATGGCCATCTTATTTCACATGTCAGTGTTATCCCATATGACATACACCCATAGATGTCATATGCTACACCAAGGGCAGGGTTATGCAGATGAAGGGTGGTATGTATGGGATGTGAGACATCATGTTTTGCAGGATAGTTGAGCAGTGTTGCAGTCAGCCCACTACATGTCATGGACATGTCAGATAGCACATGACATTGTGTGACATTCATAGAAAGGGTATAATCCACAAGGGTTTATCCTATGGGCCAGTCATACCTCAGCTCCAGCACATTTAGAGTGTGTGCACACATATGCTCTCTGTACAGTACTGTTCGTATTCCCAACATGTGTAATGTTGATATGTAGTACCTGTCCCTACAGTGAAACACACCTCTACCATTGTATTCACTGTTGTTCACACATCTGGCAATGACAGTTTTGGAAGGTTTAGTGTAGGTATTTCATATAGTCTTCCATTGTTTCACATGGGTAACCACTGTGATGCATTGCAGGTCTGACCAGTGTCTATTAACAGGACCACCATATATTATGTGTACGTGTGTTATGGCAGATAGCATGCAATTAATATGATCTGTGCATTATCAAGCCTGGTAAATAATAACAATCTCATCTGTCACAGGCTGTTGTCACTGCACAACGCCAGAGGTACCTAAAAAGGAGTGTCACAGCAGTAAGATTGTTATCCACACCTGTGTGATAGCTACAGGGTGCAATGTACATGTTAGCACATAAGTCAGTACAATACACTATACTATGGATTATGCACATCTGTGCATACATAGAGTAGCAGACTATAGTATGTGGCATGTGTGCATACATGCCTTGCATATTATGTTACATTACATATTGTACAATAACACATGTTTGTTTGTTTGTTTGTTTGTGTCTTTTGGCTTTTCCCGGTTAGGGGTCGCCACAGCGGAACTCCGATCCGCTAATGATTGGCAGTTGATTTTCACGTACCGGCTTGCCAGGCCTGACGCACAACCTTCAACGAAGGTACGCCCATTCACGCATGTCTCCATGCAGAAGACGCTCTAGCTGAGAATCGAACCAGACAGTGTCTTACTGTGAGGCGACAACACTACCGCAGCACCACCACCACAACACATGTAACTATGTGAAATATAGTTGTGTTATATGTGCAGTACTGACTTACCAGGCAACTCCAGGCTCGGTGGTTGAGAGACACCCACCTCCACAATACCAGCTAAAGCTTGTGGATGGAGGTCTGCAGGTGTCCCCAGGTTAGCCAGTAGCTCCTCAGTACATATGAGTGGGGGCTGGGTGAGTGGCCCCCCACCTGTTGCACCTTGTTCCCTGGCAATTGCATTAGCACACTGTTTCACCTGTCTTATGAGGTCAGTGCAGTGTTGGCGCACCTGCTGATAGGTACGGTTGTGACCACCAACATCATTTACCCTCCTGCAGAGTTCCTCCTACAGGGCATCCCATTGCTGTGCATCCTGTGGCACATGGCTGAAGAGTGTTGCATGGTTGTCAAGGAGGTATGGGACAAGGACCTCATCCTCCAAGTGGCTGCATGTTGGCTGCCTACTACGTGGCATACCTGGAAGACATAATGATGGAGACTGGTCACAGTAACTCACAGAGAAGTACAGACGTACAGCTGAACATTCATGTGTATCACATTTATTAAGATTACATATAAGTCTTTACAAATCTACATGACACTAACACCATTGGCACGTATAAGTCACACACATTTGATACTTACTGGTGATGTGATGTTATTGCCATATATGTGTGTGTCATGTGATGACATTGTTCATACTCCACGTGGATGTTGTCTTGACGTGGGCATGTCTGTTTGCCTGTACTGGTGTCTTTACCTATCAGCACATGCCTGGATGTGTTCACAGTAATGCAATTGACCTTAATGCTGTGTATATGTCACATATATAGTCATACATAGTCGTTATGGACATGACCTGTGACCCTGCAGACTTGCAAGTATGTATGTGTTTTGCCATATACATCTACATGGCACTGTACAGCTGTGTGGCATCCTGCCAAGTATTGCCTGTGTTGCATATTTGTAACACAAGGGACAATAGCTAACCTGATGGTATTTGCAGGGTTGGATATCAACTATAGCATGTTTGGTCATAGTGATCTAGTAGGCTATATGCCCTGGGCCATTTATGAGCCTAGGCAGACAGGTTACCTAGCTGTAGGCAACAGACAGGTAAGTTTCAGTGGCCAGTTCAAGCAGTGCCACAGAACTGATCCACAGGGTTACTGATATACTTGGCACGCGGTCATCACACCATGTCACAGAAAGGAGAGATGTGCAGTTTCGCTGGACAGGGATGCATAGTATGGCAAGAGTATATTAAGTGTATGGGACAGAGCTCTGTCAGGCATGCTGTGATCCTTGTACTAGAAAGGTGGATGTCCATGAAGTATGTGTTTATTTGGGATCAGGATGTGTTAAATGTAGCATATCCAACACCTCTGGGTTGGACATGGCTTTATTCAGGGTAGGCTGCATGCTACATAGTGGAGCTAGGGATTGGGAAGGGCAATGTAGGACATCTACATATGGGCAATAACCCTTAAAGGAAATATGTGATCTATTATGGGTCACATGGGTGTTGAATATGGCTGAGCAGTTATATCTATATTCCTGGATGGCACCTTGTCATGATTAGGGGTGTCACATACGACTACCTGTCTGGTGTGGTGATGTAGCTATCAAAGGAAAGAGTACTGTCCAGCTGCATCCCATACACACAGTTGCCATTATGTTGACCGCTGCCAAGGTGGTAGTTCATGGGTACAGGGTTTGTAGCATAGGGTATGACAATGCAATACTTAGCTGTCAGATTGTGGCCATACATCACACACCACACATCTGACACACAAAGGCCGTTCTGTATGAATGCAACACACATTGAGTCAACTATTACTCCTAGTTCATAGTAGTTTGCAAACATCAGTAGGCTGATGCCTTCTGTGTTAGTCTGTGTGGTATAGATAACAAAGAGGGGGAGTACCAGGAATGAACCCTGTATTACTGCGGCTGGCACTGGTTTATGTGCGTGTATTAGTCAGACACCTTCTGTAGTGTTGGTTCTGCCAGCGGTCCAGTTGCCAACCACTTCTGTGACATAGGAAGATACAACTAGTTTACTGAGTGTAGCTGGAACACAGTATGGGTGATGGTGTCCTATGACCTGGCAAGGTCATGATATGCAGTGTGAATCAACCCAACTGTCATCTACATCTGTACTGAATACATCTACATCTGTACTGAGTACATCAAATACGTTGATCACGGTGCATGGCCTTACAGACCAGACTCGGTAGGGTAGTTGTGCACTATTTCCCATTATCAATGGTGTCTCCCCCTTTGTGGGGTGTGATAATGTTGCTGTGCACCATTCGGTGTGTACACAGCCTGACATGGAGATATGATTGAACATGATGTGTATGTGGATAGCTGATTGTTCTTACATTTGTGTAGGATACACCCTGGGGTGTTTACAGGTCCCATGAAAGCTGTATGTATGGCTTTAGAGAGTGCAGCTTGTACCTGCATAGTCATTATTACAGGGGGCCGTGTAGTGTACATGGATATATTACTAAGTATACCTGTTAGGGGAGGGGTTTAAGTTCTCCAAGACCATATCTGGATGAACAGGTGCTATTTTTGTAGGCGCAGTACTTCCCATGCCATAGTGCTGTGCAGCACGGCAGGTCTTGTCGTTGCCATTACAATTAAAGACACAGCTATAGAATGCTCTGTGCTTGGCCTCATAATATGTGGCTGATTAGTTTCACAGTAGCTTTGTGTGGTTTTATATGGTGTATATGCATCTTACTGAGGCTGACCAGGGATCGCCAACACTCATGTGTGTTCACTCTTGCAACAGTTACTACCTTATGTGGTACAGTTTAAAGCATGGTACCACCAGTTTGCCTTCTTGTTTGTGTTTGGTTGAATCCTGGTTCTGTTTCAATGGCACAATCACTGCATGTATGTAACTGCTTAAGGTTCATTTGTGTAGGATTCAGCATTTGCACATGCATTGTCCATCTGCATGGGTGCCATGACAGTCAACACTCTGCTCTTACAAAACATAACATTGGCATTGGAGACTGACTATGTGCAGCATACTGTTAGCTCTGTTTGTGTGACTACTGTGATCCAGGTCATTGGGGTCGATGGAATCCAACATGCATTGAGAGCAGGTGTTGGTACATGAGGAGTCTTCCCAGTTCATAATGGAATAGTTGAGAGTAGCCATTATTATGGTTCTGTCTCAGACCTAATCTTCCCCATTACAGCACATTATGACAGCTGGGAAATTTGCAGCATGGTGGATGATCTGTCGCAAGTTGCAATTTGAATTCCACTTTGGCACAAAGGTAGTTGCTCAGCATAATGCATCTGAAGTTATGCAAGTGCAACTAGCGTGGGGGTGCACATATCCTTCAAGAATATGGACACACCTGCAGTCCATGTGTTCCAATAAAGGATAATGGGTAAGAGGTGAGGTATGTGTTATAACATGGTCATGCAGGTGTGCTGTCTGGAGCATTGAAACATGTCTCAGCCACTGAACAGATATGTTCTCCATGTTAGGGATTGACATGTGTATGTCAATATAGTATTTCTGACATGTATCATTGTATAGCAAGACCCACAGTTTATTGCTTGGCTGTCCCTGTAACAACAGTGGACATTCTCTTGAACTGTGCATGATGAAGGCACTATAGGGGAAGCATGAGCCCTAGGCAGTATCCAGATTCCCAGGGGTGACAGGTGCAGGCCCTGTCTGGCAAAGCATCATGGTCTGTCAACCATGTTATCCCAGGCAGACAAATACTGGATACCCTTTGACTTGCACCACTACACTAGACAATTGTGGAATACAATCCTTTTGTCCCTGTACTGCAGTATCATTCTGGCCAATGGCAGAATGCTACACAGGCCTTGGGACATATCTGTATGGGCTACAAGACCTGACATTTCCTACATGTGTTTCAATGCAGTCCAGGCTACTGCATCACAGGTCCTGCACAACATCATGGAATATGCCAGAGCCATTTGTATAGTTCAAAAGGTGGTCTGAGTGTATTGGTATGTGGCTAATCATGGCAGACAGGCAGCTGACAATATGCATGCCCTCAAATAGGTTGGTGTGTAGCATAGTGCTAGGGTTTGCATTCACAAATGAGTACTGTTGGGCATGTTTCTGAGGTGTGGCACAATTATGCAAACTATGTCATACTGTTTGTGTATTTCAGTGTCTGTCTCTTCCAGCTTGAGAGGTCACTTGTTTTGCCAGATACTTAGAAGCATCTGTGAATGTGTGTAATTTCTGGTAGTGTGTGTGGGTGTCCTTACTATGTTGTGGTATGGATATGTTTTGGTTGTGTTATGAGATGCATGTGTTATCCTACAACTCATGACTGTCCACTCCAGTCATGGCTGCAGACTGGGCTGCCTTCCAGCTTACCCCTGTAGCTGCATCACAAACAATGTGTGGGGCATGGTGTTAGGTGGGTTTGGCAGTGTACATGGCATAGAGAGTACATTCCCCCAGGATGGCCACATACACAAAGATGACATTAGTAAACACCAGTAGCTGACTAGTGGACATGCCTGTATGAACATTCAGTACTACAAGTTCCAAGTACTGTATTTAGTTTATGTATTGCTTATGAAGATGTTTTAGACAGTGATGCTCACATGTAAATATTTGTGTTATGGATGTGACAACACTGGCTATTACGGAAACATTGTATCTACCTTTAACAGCAATCCTCCTATGAGGAGCACATCACATCCTGTTAGTTGATTACAGATGATGCAAGTGTCTACAGGTCTGTTTCTTTCTCTGGGTATATACTCACATATCCACCAGGACCATGAGCTCTGCTGGGCACAGACACCCACTCTCCAGACAGAGTCATGTATCAATAGACTCTGATGCCACTATCAACATGATCAGGATATAATCAGATAGTGTAAGCCATCACCTATGAAGCGGCTATTACACATGGGCAGCTGTCTCCTACATCTTACACTCCTACTGCAGATGTTACACTGTAGTTAAAGATGATATGCAACCTGTTTCATTACTAGTACTGTGCACTACCTTACATACAGTATGTGCAAGCGGCTGTTAGGTTGGCAATGAGAGGTTGGGCTACACAAAACTGGTAGTTCAACCAGTGTGTCTCTACTCTTAATATCCACTCTATGTAGGTGTGCACATAGCCATTTGGCCCAGCCCTGTAACAAGGGTCACTACTACACATTTGCATAACATGTACACATGCACAGCTGTTATTGCTTGCAAACGATACTAGAGAGGTCAAGCCCTGTAACAAGGGTCACTACACCTTTGCATAACATGTACACATGCACAGCTGTTATTACTTGCAAACGATACTAGAGAGGTCCAGCCCGGTAACAAGAGTCACTACACATTTGCATAGCATGTATACATGCACAGCTGTTATTGCTTGCAAACAATACTAGAGAGGTCCAGCCCTGTAACGAGGGTCACTACATGTTTGCATAACATGTTCACATGCACAGCTCTTATTGCATGCAAACGATACTAGAGAGGTGGATATTACATATGTTATGTGCATGGATAGTTACCTGGCTCTTCCAATTATCTTTGCTATCATGCTGCTAAACTGTCAGATGAATACAAATGATATGTATCCTGTTATTGAGTATTGTAATTGCCAATAGACATAACTACTGTTTGCATAACATAACAGAACTGCTATGTAGAATAGAATACAGATCTGCCTAAAATGCTGTACATTACACAGTTATTGGCACAATGTCCCACAGTGCACACCATATTTGCACAGTAAGCCCACCTTTAACATGTTCATCTTACTTGTTTATCTTACTTATACACCCATGCATATGCCGACTGTTACAATATATTGACATATACTATCCCCTGTTATAGCACATACTTGTTGGACCAATCCTGACACTGACAGTGGCTGGAAGCGAATTGGTGGGTTCCAAGCCCATATCATCCCTTGTGGTATATGCGGAGTTTGCCTTGTGACCTACAGCAGTACACACATAGAATACTACAAGCATTACTGCTGCTCAACAATACATCACTACAAGATAGCTATTTCCACTATATGCATTGATTACATAGTAATTCTTACAGAGCAGGTACTACATACACAGACATACTACATGATATACATACCTTCTTAATAATTGGAGGTGTTATTGACTAGTATAATACTCATTTTTGGTTCGTCTTTCAGTGTTTTGTACTGTCCTACAGGTAGATACAGATGGTTTAAATGTGTGACATGGCAATTTTTTATAGTTACAGATCAGTAACATGATATCCCAATGACCAATTGGTGTTCCTAAGTAGCTAATTACATGCACATCAGTTGCGCTGCTACTGCCTTAGCCAATACCATGGCTACATTGGAGTATAATTGAGCACTCCACTTGGGCATTGTCACTTTGCCTTACTTGTGAGGAAGACAGCGTGGAAGTGTTGTTTGGAATCTATTGCAACAGCTGTATGGCAATGAACAGTAATATATTGTGTGTAATGCCTAGAGGATTTGGTCTAAATGTGAGTACTGCTGTTATATTTATGAACATTGCTACTTGTGCAGGGTTTGTCTGTACCTAATACTTCTGCATATGTTTCAGTCTGGCCAGGTTGTTTGACCAGCTCAAGGCTGCATAGCTATGCATATAATGTTATGGGGTTTACAGTGTGCTTACCAGACATATTTAGTTTGGTGTTAATGTGTATCATACTGTGCTGATAATCAGTACTCGGTAACACTTCCTGGTGTGCAAACCTTTCAACCCTCTGAAACGGGATTAGTTCATACAAACCCTGTTACATCAGCAGCTGTTCAATTGTATAACAGAAACTATTTCACATAGGGCCATGTTAGTGTGTCTGTGTCCAGGTATGTTAAGGTTTCAGCAGATGTTGTACAGTAGTTGAATAATAGGTTATGGTATGACAGTATGTATTGATGCAATTATTTTGGTTGTGGGGTAGTTGTTGGTGGGTGTACATAGCACATGCAGGTGTGTAGGAACCCCTTTTATACAACGTCTATATGTGTGTGAGTGTTCTTTCCCTATGTGAACACCTATCCCTTAGTAGACTAATACTATGGCAGTTGCAGGCTGATTCATTAAGGCACTGTGAAATGCTTCCTGTATAGCATGCAGGTACTGTTAGTCCTTGAATCCTTTTGGCAATACATCAGAATGTGATAAAGTTTTGCAAAATGAAAGCTGTCTTTGTATTTCTGTCATGGATATTTGCAGTCTTTGCAGTTGTGTTGGTGACTGTGTCCATAGAACATATTTGTAATAGTGTATTGGCATATACTCTTCATATGTTATGTTCATATTGTTGGTGGGGGGGGGGCGGAATGTGTGATTGCTATGGTCTATGATATACTCAGATATGAACACTTCGGATGCTGTCTACAGAGATGTATGTATGTTTATACATATATATATATATATATATATATATATATATATATATATATATATATATATATATATATATATATATGTATATATATATATATATATATATATATATATATATATATATATATATAAATGTCAGTGATGTCTGCACACACACGCACACACACATATATATATATATATATATATATATATATATATATATATATATATATATATATATATATTATACAGTTACATCAATAGCCATATTTATAAACATCTATGAACACACTTTGTGACACAGAAGCACTCCAAAGGAATTGGAGTGTACACAAAGCACATGCAGCTCTGGTATTATAACAATTATTATTAACCTAATTCACCATACAAGGGGTGGTTGTTGTGTATGTGAAGATTGGGGTGGGGGTGAATGATGGGAAATGCAGTCATGCAACAATGTACTGTACATATATACACAAAGTGACTGTCCCATTTGTGATCATTACAGTGAAATGCATATGGTATAAGGTGTAGTCTCAAGACAGTGAAACATGTTTACACTTCTGATGGCTTAGTGGTAAGTTCCATGACTATAGTGTGCATGGTCCAGGGTTCAACACCTGCGATGCTTTAAAAATATTTTTTACTCCAGAAAAAGGCTCATTTAAGCAGTTGTAAGCATATTCAAAAGTGTTTGTGTGACATTATAGCAGCGGTTAAACACAGTTAAACAAACTTTGTAACGTATAACCTGTGCACGCAAACACAGCCACATCCGCTAACTACTCAGGATATGTACATGTCAGTAAAGTAACATCTCACTAAGTGCTGACATAACATTATGTTCTCTGTTGACTGTACTCTCCAGCACACATGGGTTTATATGGGTGTTTCGAATGTTTATTATACAGACGATTACTACCTATATATTCAAGCTGTGGTTAAGGTATACTTTTGAACATGATAAACATCCCTGCCTTTATCAGGATTGGAACCTTGAATGCACAGATACTATGCAGATGCTGTAATCATTACACTGTTGACATTAACATTACTTCCGCCTATTTCCTATTTAGATAATTTCTATGTGTACTCTAGACTAAGCAAAGGGCGGAAGCCCCCAAACTCACTGAGCTTCACGTACTCTTAAAATAACAACATATAACAAATGTACTGTGAGAAAATACATTACATTCCTAACTACATTAGGCATATCCCCTCACTGACACACTTCAAGGGAAACCTTGTTGTGTGAATGGCTAACAGAATATACACCTATGGGATCATGTGTCCCAGAACCATACAACCAGGAGGTGGGGAAGCCTGTCCAGCTTGATAGCTGCGAGATCTGTTGGGGGAATTGAATGGTGTTGAATTGTCACATTAACATGCCCTCTTTAGTGCCCCTATCACCCTCCACAACCCCAGTCTTCAATATCTTCCAGCAATTCTGCCTGGAATTGCTTCATTGGCTAAGTTTGACAGAGGCTCAGTTTCTTCATCAAAGGTGCGGAGAAAGCCAACACACTGTAGCTATGCTTCTAATTGCCCTTGGGCAGATAGGTAGTAGGCTATCTGTAAACCTCTAAAGTGCAGGCATTCACAGCTATAATATGTGAATAAACAGACATTCAGATCACAATATACAATGAGAAATCACCATGTAGTCAGGAAACAGTTATGTACAACTAGAACATACAGAGCACTGATACTTAGTCACTCCAAAAGCCTATCTTGGAAGCTAGAAGACTTGTATAAGTTTAAGGCTTTCTATTGCTTACCAGTAGGTTACCTACAGGAGAGATGAAAAACCAGCATAGATGGTGAACATGAATGCAACAATACCATACCGGTCTATGTGTCAGCCTTAGGCTTTGGAATACAGGCCAAGGCTATTGGTGCCTTATTTAGGAGATTCTCGAAGGTGAATACCAGCTCCATAAATGGCACAATAGCAGATTCAATGAGGGTTATGCTACTCGACACCAGGGGTTGTGATCACAACATGCATGCACTCACAGCACTCCTCAGCATGGACAACAACAACATCTGTGCAGTAACTGAGATCTATCTTAAGGCTCCTGAGAGCACACCAGCACTACCAGACTACAACCCATACCACACATTTCAGTCACAGAACATGGACTGACACAGACATGGAGGGGCTGTATCCATATTCATCAGGGATACCTACACCTCCAGGTTAGTGGGGCAGCATGATACCTCTGAGATCATCCATGTGCAGCTAACATCAACCACAACTGCAATGTAAAATGTGGCAAGCTACAGATCGCCCTCCATGACCCAGGACCACCACTCCACCTACCTGGAGATAATGGAGAACATGACAGTCCTAACGCACACCCTGGCATTGGTCGATGTCAACTACCATACCATTAACTGGGAAACTTACTCCAGTACTCACTTCCAGGCCAAGCGCTTCCTGGAATTTATCACCATATATGCCCTGTATTAGATGATAACCTCCCTAACAAGGAGTGGAAACTACTAGAAGTGGTCATCACCAACATTGGCAACAGGTGCACCATAGTGCAGGATAACCAGTCACTGGTTAGATCTGACCATGCACTATTCACTGTTTCCACACGCAAGCATCTCCCCCACCCACGGATACCACAGTGTTTACCTTTCCTACAGCTAAATTTACACTACTAGTGACAGGGGTGGGAGGTTTCACAGCCCCCACGCTAAGGGGAAACACTGCTCAAGATAGAGACAGATTTACAAATGCAGTCTATAAGCACCTACATGGATGTATGGATAGTGACATCACTGGTAAACCAAGACTCACTCATCCTAGACAAGGACACCAGTTTGGTGGACCTCTGCAATAAACAGGCTATACTACAAAAGTAGTACAGTGTTCCAGACAAACAGCAAATCCCACAAAGGGTAGACATCCGTGACCACTATTAGTATGATACGTAGGTCCCTCATGACATCATCCAAGGCTAACATCAGCAGGAGAATATGCAAGGATATGAAAGATAACCTCAAAGCCTTCTTTGGCTATGTCAAGGATCTAAGTGGTGACACATAGATTTGCACTGTGCCAGTGAAATATAGCACAAAACATGCTTACCCTGCCAATATCTCCAACATCCTTGCAGATACATTCAGTGCATACTTCACCCCCTAAAGAGGCCACAACACTATCTGAAAGGTAAAGTATCCCACACATCAGAGATACACAAGTGGAAATGGCCCTCTCTAACAGCAGAACACAGCGTCAGTGGAGGCAGATGTTGTCCAAGACTGCATCTTGCAAACTGTAAAAGACAACCTGACTCACCACCTAATTAAGCTTTCCAACCTCAGCCTCGCCACAGGCTACATGCCCATACAATGGTGCATGGCAACGGTTATTCCACTCCATCAAGGTGGAATCACAACTGACCATGGTAACTACCACACCATGCACCTGACTAGCCTGGTCTGCATTGGTATGGTTCGCATCCTCATGGCACTCATTAACAAAGACATTGGTAACCTCCGGACACGTGACCCAACCCCGGTCAGCTTGGTTGAGTGTAGCTCATGGCTACTGAACCAGTTTGATGTCTTACATACAGTTACCAAGATGTTAGGTGACTGGGGAGGTGGTTCACACATACTACCTGGACCTCATCAAGGCTTTTGACACCATACCCCACTCAGGTATTATTGATAAACACACCAGCCTGTACATACACCCATACATCACAGGTTGGGTTGCCAATGGGCTTACACACAGAACCCACATGGTACAACTAGCAGTCTCCAGGTCCATCTCTTGACCAGTCATGACTGGTGTCCCACAGGACTCAGTCCTGGGAGCACTACTGTTTGGCATATACATCTCAGAGTTACAGGCAAACACAGGTGGACTACGGCAGACCATGTTTGGCAATGATTGCGAACTAGGAGCCATGACACAGACATCCCTCAAAGGGCCTAACAGAGAATGTCACAGGGTGTCAGTGTCATGGCCTCCAGCCAAGTGCCACTAACTGCATGGTCATTCCATTGCGGAATATTAAGCACCCACATATTAACACATAAGTGGCAGCCACTTTAATATGGACAAGGTAATGGGGTATCTGGGAACTAAGGTAGATAGTGATCTCCCCTTTGGCAATCATATCTCCACAGTAGTTAGGACATCCTTCTATGTAGGCCATCTGATTACTAAAGGATTCCCATCTAGACATACTGGGGTTATAGTGCCCCTTTACTCATCACTCATCAGTCCCATCATAGGGTATAATAATCCATGTGGGATGTATCTCAGAAGACACTTTCAACAGCTGGGAGGTCCATGGATGTACCTCGTCAAGGGGAATACTGGCCTCCAACATATGGCCTATGCAGCCAGACTGAATAAACTCCTGATTTACTCAGTGGCATCTCATTTACCCAGAGATGATCTCCACTAGCCAACACAGCTATGTCAAACTCAGGCTTGATGGATATGCTCCACCTATGAGAATTCATGTCACAGTGAGGCACACACTGTAGTGAGCTGAGCCTTGCCACAACAATAACTGGAAGATGTTGGAGGGACAGATTCCTGTCACAGACACTCCCCATACTTTGGAACAACATCCCTAACTACATTATACAGAGCTCCTCACTAACAATCTGCAAGAGAATCCTTGAAGAGTGAATGGGGAGCAGTAGATGCACCCGAGGGATCACGCCATTGGCTCTGCTCCACAGAGGGGCAGTTAATGAATCAGTGGGGTGTCAAAAGCTGACACATTTTTGCTGGGCTTATGAATTGCCTCTGGCAGTTGGCCAAGTACCTAGCTATGAATCTATACATACAGTATCTGTATATGCTGATAGCTTAATTTACTGTTCAGGTGTTGACTTACCTTGTGTCAATGGCAGTTGTGTGTGCAATAGTTGAGGGCTGCCTATGTTGGATGCACACAGTAGACTGCCTATACATGACAATTTACAGGTAGTCTTGTGTGTGTGCCATCCATTTTACTGTGTGTGCAGGTGGAGAAAGGTGACAGTCCCTAGGTGCCTACACTGTCAGTGTGTGTGCTATACGTTCCCTCTTTGCCAAGGCATGGGCATGCTGGACACGCCTCCGTCTGCCTACTGGGGCTGGCTCAGGGTGTTTGTGGTCTGAGTACCTCTGTGCCTGTGGGCCACTTGGCAATGGTGGTGGGCTGTGAGGGCCTTCACCATTCTGCCCCTGCTGCATCTGTATCCGCAGGACCATATTGTGTAGCATGGCACACACTATGAAGATGTGGGCACACATACCTGGAGAGTACTGCAAGGCTCCACCAGATATGTCCAAGCAACAGAACTGTGATTTCAGCATCCCAAACACACGCTCTATGAAGATTCTGGTTTGTGCGTGTGCCCCATTATGGCTTTCCTGCATGGGTGTGTGTGCATTTCTGATGGGAGTCATCATCCGTGGTTCCAGTGCATAGCCAGCATCCCCCACCAGGTGGCCATTTGGGATGTTCCCCCTGGCAAATAACTGATACAGCTGTGAGGCATGCCATATATGGGAGTCTTGATTGCTTCCAGGGTTGTCAGCACACACATCCAGGATAATGCCCTGGACATTGCTCACAACCTGGCAGTTGATGGAGGGGTATCCCTTGCTCTTTATGTAGTGCTTACCCTGCTCACCGGGTGGTGACTTTATGTGTATGTGTGTGCAGTCTGTTACACCCAGTACCTCCGGGTATTCTGCCACATGGTGGAAGAGAAGCATAATTGCTGGCCAACTCCTCCTGTGTTCGGGGGAAGTATATGTGCTCACTGGCATGTGGTAACAATGCATCCAGGAACTGGTGTAGTACCCTGGATGCTGATGCCTGTGAGATCCCCATGATATTCCCAGTTGGTCTTTGAAAGGTACCTGTAGCTAGTATTCTCAGGCGTACACATAACTTCTTATCCACTGGGATGGGTTCCCCTCTGTTTGTTCTGGCTCTGAGGCATGGCTGGCACAGCTCCACAAGTTGCTGTAGGATGCCCCTGTCCACCCTGTAACACTCTACTATCTCCAGATCATGTAGCCCCTAGTAGGTTACCCTGGATCTGAACACTCTCCTTCTCCTCTGGTGCCTGAGGTGGTCGTGTGCATCATCCTCCACACCACCTTCTGTCTCCAACACATGCTGATGGATCAAAGCTATGGCAGTCCCTAGCATGTACATACTAAATGTTTCCTGTCTGTATACACCACTGGTGCAGAGTGTATGGACATACACAAATGTGTGTGAGGTGCTCTCACACTTTATAGTATTGTGCTATGGATGCTGCTGATGGCAGTGGGTGTGTATGAGCTATTCCAGTTGCAGCTTGTATTAATTATGGGTTTTGCAATGAGTACTGCAAGTGTGGGGCCTTTACTGTTGAGATCTACTTGCCTGCCTTGATTAATCTGTTGCCCTTTAATTCACTTTTAAACCTGGATCCCCTCCCATTATCAGGCATGCATCCAGCTGCCTTCTTTCTTGTTTTGTACTTTCCCTACCCAGTCATGACAAAATGTACCTTGTAGTTGATATACTGCAAATCGGCATTGTTCTGCTTTGACACTTTACTGTTTTCTTTGCAGTACAGCCCCTCGCCTTTCCTGTTTTGCAGGTAGCTGCTTGCAGCCTTGTTAGCTGTTGTCAATGGCCCACTGTAGGCTCCTAGGTGTTAATTAGTCATTTGTACTCCAATTTCACTACTGCAGAATTTCCTTATTTCTTTTCTATATCCTTCCTGTTTCAGCTGCAGTGCGTGCCGCACATACCCATTCACCGGGTTTATGTGCGTTTTCATCTCCGTTCACATGCATACTCTGTTACCTTGTGTACTCTCAGCTAAGCATAGCTATGGCCAATTCAACACACCCCTATCCTGCAGCTTTGCCTAGCTAGGGGCAAACTGGTTTAGCAATGCTCCAATGTGCTTACAGCAATGGTGACACACCCCTCTCTTGATGTCATCTTTATCTCAAGGGCACACCTTGGTGTTATAACGCTACACTATGAGGTGCTTCCTTACACCAACGGGGAATCTGCAATTCACTATTACTCCTCTCATTTGCATGGCATTGCCTACTAATTCCTAGCTAGTGTGCATAACACTGTCACTGCCCGTTAGCAACCCTTGCACCATAGTATGGTGTAGCACGCCTGCCATTGACTATTATGGGGAAATCGTGATATGTGTTTCATTGCGGTTTTATTCTATATTTTTATATATTCCTTACGATCCACTTTGTGCACTGCTGCCCTGCTTTTGCACGTCGCAATAGTGACCTAACCCTGATCTATGGCTTTGGTGACTGCTTCAAAGAAGTTAATCAGGTTTAGGAGACATGAGCTGCCTTTTCCAAACCCGAACTGGGTGGGGTCCAGAATCTGGAGATTACCAATGTCTTTGTTTATAAGTTCCATGATGATAGATTCCATGGCCTTGCATACCAGGCTCGTCAGGCTAATGGGGCGGTAGTTTCCGGGATCTGTGGTGGCTCCCCTCTTGTGGAGTGGGATAACCATCTGTGTATGCCATTCAGTGGGCACAAAGCCTGAGGTCCACAATACTACAGCTTATGCACGTCTGTTTATTACTAATATGCAGCAACAGACTATATATATGTCATCTCACATATGCATGATCGACCTGTACAGATGTGGATGGATACACAACAGTGGTCTACTTATGTGCTCTGTGGCCTTACCTGCACACTCCTTGGCCAGTGTGTGGGTGGCACCCACCTCCACTATACTCTCTGCCATTTGATGTGTGTGCAGCGGGCAGGTGCCACGAGGCTGGCAAGGAGCTCCTTAACATGTGTTGAGAAGGATGGATGGCATGACCCTGCCCTGTTGGAGGTGATCCCCCTGGACTGCACACCAATGGGCATTGCAAAGTAGGTCGCTGCAATGATGCCGTACCTGCTCATAACTGCAGTTATGCAGGCAGACATTTTGGTATGTACCTCACAAGACATCTACAACAACTGGAAAGGCCCCAGAAATACCTCACAAAGAGGATTACCAGCCTCAAACAGATGCCCTATGGAGACCGTCTCAAAAAACTCCAGCTTTACTCCGTCGCCTATCACCTACTCAGAGGTGATCTCTGCCTAACATACAAAGCTATGTCAAACCCAGAGCTGTTGGACATGCTCCACTTAAAGAAGCCCCAATCCCTCCGAGCTACATGCTCTAGGGACCTAAACCTTGTCACCACAATAAACAGAACATGCTGGAGGGATAGATTCCTTTCCCAGAGACTTCCCATACTCTGGAATAAACAACCTATCTATATCAAACAAAGCTCCTCATTAGTACTCTTCAAGAAAAATCTTGATGATTGGATGAGAAATAGGAAATTCACCCCAGGGATCACTTCTGTGTCTCTGCTTGACAGTGGCAGAGGAAAATAAATTTCTTGGGTGGCAAAAGCCAGGGTACCTTTTTGGCTGGGCTTGTATAGGCCCTAGGGCCAATAGCCTAGTACCTACTTACCTATGAACCTATGAACTTGTACTGTTGATGGACTGTAATGCTGCAGTCACCCTGTACCAATGCCACAGCTGTGGCTACTGACATCACATCTCTCACACACTTATGTAGGTCCCTCTGGTATACCTCCAAGGCAGCAGCCTGTAGCTGGTGAGAATGATTTTTGTTCAGGCTTGCCAATATGTTTGTTTGTGCCATGTTACATGCATACATTTAACACACCTACCCGTAATGCATGCTGTACATATTCACATATTGTTACTGATAACTCCACTGCATCACAGTGGTGACCATGATGGTGTATCTGAAGGGTATGTCAGACTCATGCAATATAACTAACATCCTGTCATTCCAAAATGTGTCCACAGAGATGAACATAATGGTGGGACAAATGGGTGTACAGTAGGGACATGTGTGAAACATGACCACAGTCAGAATTATCTAGCTGTCTTTACATACTTTCAAATCTTGTCTGACAACTTTGTTACTAATATTATAAACAGCAAGAAATTATCTTAACTTGCAACATTTACTGTATATACTGTAGATAATCAGTATCTTGTTATTGTATTAAACCCAACAACCTGTAATGTTGTTTACTATTGCTGGAACTTTGTATGTCTATTTATCATGTACATGATGTGGAGCTTTTCTCCCCGGGCATCCGCTAAAAAAGGACCTGTGTCCAGTTGGAATTTCCAGGTAAATAAATGTAAATAAATAAATTATACAGTGCTACAACAGTGTATATACAAGTATTACAATGGCAACTGTTACAGATCTACACTACGACATATCATAATATTGCTGTCCACAACCCTTAAAACCTGCAATGTGGTCCCAACATGAGCAATGAGTGTGTAATATGGAATCGTAGGTTAGGGCAGCAAATATGGGGAATACATACCTTCACAAACACTGGAAGCATATGTGTGCACACACTCCAGATAACATATAGTGGAAGCAGCTGTTACGGTACTGACTGCATGCATTTGTCATAGAAATGCATCTTCCAGCAAGTACATGTCCCCAGTGTCACAACATGTATTGTTCTGCTGTCCAAGACATTTGGCCATCAAATGTGCACACTTACCTGCAACAGAGGCAGCTGTGGCTTCCACACATCTTACATGACATAGTGTGGACCCCATATCCAACAGGTAGCATCCATGAGCTGGACATGTAGCCATACCTCACCATTGCATATACTATGGCAGACAGTGCAGACAGTCATTTATGTGGCAAGGATGTATGGGACAGGAATGATATAGGAAATAAACAGATGGGCATCCAAGACAGATGATGTCACATGTAGAAAACTGGTCATGTGGGCTGCCTAGAAACATACCACAACACTGAGAGGGTTGCAGGAATGTCTATCAAGTACAGGCTGTGCAGTACCCATGTCAGCAATAGCCTGGACTGTGCAAACGTGTGGCCTATGGGTTAGGGTAATCAGATGTGACAGTTGTACCACAGGAAATATCAGCCAGGCCTATCTACAGGTAGTGTATGCATAACAGAAGAGGCCCCCAAAAGTCTTTCTTTGCAATGTGTACTGGTGTACCATGACCATGTTGGAAACCTACAGACAGTATCATGTAAGATACATATGTTGCACAACCAACGCCTCACCCCACCTCAGGCCCACCATTCCCGTCTGTACTGTGCCAGTGCCAGTGTACACCTGTATGTTTGCCATTCATTAGCTGAGACTAGGCTGTTACACGTGGTGTTCAGTGTTTGGGACACTGCAAACTGACACACATGTGCAGGCCATAGATGTCAAGCATCTTCAAAAAAGGCTAAAGGTGGGGAGGGGGTGTCATCATGACACACCAGTGCATTGCAGCAGGGATCCTAAGGATGCTATGAATGGCTCTATCTGCACACAGTCAGGGCCAGGAACTGTGGCAGATGTAACCCTGACTCCACAGCAATAGTGACGGCAGTGTGTGAACTCCAAGGGATGTGCACATGAGTTGACCTTTGCAATCATGCAGATTTGGGAGACTTGTGTAGGGCAGACTGACCATATACTGGCAAATGCAAATGGCCCATGCTAGTATACCCCTGCCAGGAATAGTGACTGCTGTAGTACACATAACAGTAGGTGCAACAAACCATCATGATAAGGGCATGCACACATATGCACCCACAAAGTGTATGCATCGCGGTCAGCATTTGCACAGCTAACACATTTGTTAGATACTGCATTTGATTGTACAGGTCATATGTCATATATCAGGCTCATGTAATGTTAACATATGCAGTGATGTGATCCCATGGCATATCAACGATGAGGGTGTCATATCAATAAGGGTGTGTACACTCCCCATAGCCACGGTAAGGTTTGACGATTGTCAGTGTAATAGTGTTGTATTGCTCATACATGCACCACTGATGCTGACATCTGTAAATCAGACCTCAGGCATTCACAAATGACATCTGTCCACATATCATCCCAGGTATGTGTCGGACAAACACATAGGGGCTGTGAGCATTAGAGCAGACATAACTGACACAGTAATTCACATTCAGCAATGGTGTGTACACCTGTGAGGTATGGTGCACAGTACATGGCAGGGTGCAGAACAGGTGCACAGCAATACTGTGTACATGGGTGCAGTGTTTTCCAGGGGAAGGGGCATCACCTTCTAATACACCCCATGCATCACACATATGTATACTGTTGCTAGCATGGTTTGACTATAGCTGCAATGCATGCTGTTGAGTACCATATGTTATGCATGTTGACAGAGGGGTAATGGGAGGTCTGTGTGTACTATCTTTGTGCAACTTCACCTGTAGGTGTGTGTGTGTGTGTGTGTGTGTGTGTGTGTGTGTGTGTGTGTGTGTTTGGGGGGTTATTTTGCTATAAGTGCAATCTGGTGGAGTGGAGGGGGGTTAATGCATGTAGGATGTATGTGTACATGTGTGTGTGTTGTTTGTGTGGGTGTCCATGTATGCACATGTGTGATTGTGGGTTTGTTCATACGTCAGTACTTCCCTTTGGAATTGTGCAGTACATGGGCATGGACTGACACATGAGACATCAGGAATACAAGTCTGATATGTAATCTCAGGACAGCTGATAGCAATATAAGGTCTGTAGTAGGGAACATGCATTGGGAGAGAAACTGGAAACCAGGTATACTGTTAAAAGTGCAATCAGCAGAAAGGTGAATGACTACCCACGTATGCAGCACTACAGATGCATTGAGGAATTACTAGCCAACACCAGGGAGTGTATCCATATATTACTGTTGTCCACATAAGTTGATTGAGCAACAGATCTTGCATCTACTGAGCAATAGTTACATATGACACTCCAGTGCATAACATTATTGAGTGGTCATAGTAGCACCTAACATATGTGGGCCATGCTCACAATGTCCGGACATACCCAGGGTGAACACTGGATGACAGCAGTGAGTCCTTGTAAAACCTACTGCAGTCAAGTCAAAGAGGTAATGGAGTAACAGGTCATGTGTTGTGATCACTTATCTACACAATTAGAATGATACGTTAATGAGTAGTATTAATGAATGAGTGTATGTTTCCAAGTGTGATGCAGGATGGGGAACTTATGTGAATAAACTTGGGAGAGTCTGTCAACTTAGGGACAGGTAAGTATTATGGTGGAATTTCAGGGTGTGAGTGTGTGTGTGTGAGTGAGTGTGTGCATGTGTGTGTGAGTGAGTGTGTGTGTGTGTGTGTGTGTGTGTGTGTGTGTGTGTGTGTGTGTGTGTGTGTATGCGTGTACTGTTATGCAATGCCATACAGGTCTTAAAGTGCGTTTCTTGTTTTCCCCTCACAGGTAGCAAAGTGGGTCAGGGTTCCTCCTGCATGCAATCTGATGTTGGTGTCCATACACAAACTGAAAATGATGATAGGTGTGTTGAGGCACAGGCAAGGTTGTCAGAGGCCGAAACTGTGCCATCATTTGACATCCCCTTGTTATCCACCCCATCCCTGCACACAGTCACAGTGTTTATTGATACCCCATCACCAGTGGGCATAGCAGAGGGACAGTTGGCGGCTGGTGGCAGTGCACAGGAGAGTGTGGTATATATTGCTGCTGTGTCTAGCCACAGTAGGCATAGCCAGATGTCTGGCAGGGCACCACATAGGCAGATGTACTGGGGTGCTCATGGCAGGGCCACTGGACTTCGTGTCCCTGGCAGAAGTGCCACAACTGGTACCACCAGACACATGTCTCAGGCTGTCATTGGTGCGCAAGCACATATGGAACTGTACACCAGACAGGGTCTGATGATGCAGAGGGCTGCTTTCTCATCTGTAAGTGACAACATCCATAAACTTGCAAGTGCCCTCCGTGATTACACAGAGGTCATGGATAAATGGTTGGGTGAGATGGTGGGCCTCATCGACCGTGGATTGTCCGTGCTAGAGCATGTAGTGGGAGTGTGGTGATGGCTGCGTGGACGTAGGCCAGCAACACCAACATCTGGCAGTTGACATGGATGTGCAAGGACACCAAGCCGCTCCCGTAGTGGCAGTACCAGCCCCAGCACTGCAGGGGGGTGCTGTCCACACCACACTATACCACAGTAGGCCACGTACATGTAGCCCTGGCCAGTCCCAGGAGGGACCTGGTTCCAGCGGACATATGTCATCATCAGGGGAAAGTAGCACATCGAGGCCTGTACCTGGACATGCCCATGGAAGGCCTGGCAGGCACAGTCCGCATGTCCATGGCCGGAGGTGGTGAACTGCACACCCTGCCAGGTATGGTCTGCAGCTGTCCAAGAAACACCTGAATAGGGCAGCCACATGGCAGAACTGTGTGCATGCATATGCACACACTATACAAACACACCTAAGGCAACCCCATACCTACACACACCACATCACCATGCCCATATCAGCAACTTACACCCCTCATCCACACACATGGTGTCAAACGTATGGCCCACCCTAGGTCTCTGGCAAACCAACACCACACCCTGTGCATATAATGGTACCTGTGCCACATCCCTGTCATCCATAACATCGATGCAGGGACAGGCTTATATGGTTCTGATGCACACGGTGACTGTACTACAGTGTGCCAATGTACTGCCGAGTAACATGTTGTCAGCAGTAATGTTTAATGCTTACATGTCAGGTAGTGTAGCTGCCCAGCCATTATTCATTATAGCTGTTAGTAACACTGAGAAATTGTGGTCTCCATAATGTTAGCCATCTGTATTGTAGGTGTACATGTGTCAGCAGGAGGATGGTCTGCTGTCATATCTCACAAGGGGTATGGCACTGTGGTGACATCATGACTGTGCCATATCCTGGGTACAGTTGAACACATGTCACACGTCTGTATAACAGTTACTGCCTCTGCCACATGGACAGGTGACCCCCTGGGTCTATACACACTGTGCAGAGTGGATGAGAGGTGTTGACTCCAACTCAGCTGAGATATATAAGTATCCTGTTTCTTTTTTTTCGATTATTTATACAGTTTATTGTTTCTAGCAATTTATATATAGCACTTTTATTGTAATCTGCATGGGTAACTGATTTGTTTCCAGTTACAGCATTCTGTATCTTTACAAATCTTTATCTGTTTAAAAACTTTCATTTTGTGGCTTTCTCTAGTGCTTTGTAGGCTAATAGCTGCAGGCTAGTGGGGGCTGGTTCTTTTGTGTTTTTGTAAAAAAAAAAAGTTGTTCTTCTGGTATTTAAGCCCTAACTTTGAGAGAGTTTCTGTCTATACACACTGAGCAGAGTGGATGAGAGGTGTTGACTCCAACTCTTAGCTGAGATATATAAGTATCCTGTTTTTTTCGATTATTTATACAGTTTATTGTTTCTAGCAATTTATATATAGCACTTTTATTGTAATCTGCACGGGTAACTGATTTGTTTGCAGTTAAAGCATTCTGTATCTTTACAAATCTTTATCTGTTTAAAAACTTTAATTTTGTGGCTTTCTCTAGTGCTTTGTAGGCTAATAGCTTTAGTGTTCCCACTCACCCTCCCTGTTGGTGTGTTGTGTTATACTTGGTGGCTATGCAGTTGTCCACCCCTACTGTAAATCTAATCAGGGACACTCCTCCCAGTCTAGTGTCATGAGCTCATTCTACCTAATACAGAGAGAACATTTGATAAGGCCTTCTGTTTTTCCTTTTTCCCTTAAAAAAAAAATTGCCTGAATTTCCTTATGTTCTGACTGTGCTTCTCAAACATTTTGGAAATATATAGTATATTTTAGAGCATTTATTATAACTGTAATTGCCTTAATATTGCTACATCTCAAGTGCTCTAAGTTGCATTGCATCTGAAGTGTTTGTGTGTTTTAGCTGCTTTTCTGTATATATAGACTTCTCTGTATTTGTAGATTAGCTACATATTCTGCTGTATTACTGCCACTTAAATCATTTTTCAGTTGTGCACTTGCCTTGCTTCATTTAAAAAGTTTTAAATTGCTAATTTTGTAGAGTTTTAATTGCATTTACTGTTTAGGACTACACACTGAAGTGTGTTAGACTTTTCTGTGTTTATTTACTGTATTATTGCATTGTTTAGCCTTTTTCAACAAAAAATATATATATACTATCTTGTTTGCTCGTTTCCCACCTTTTCTAGCCAGTCCATATCCCAGGCCTTTAGTTGTCTCAGGACATTATTTTCTGTGCTCAGAGCTATCCAGACCTTGCTGTGGCAGAGGGAAGTCCTACTGCCTACCAGTGGGACTGGTGAGCATTGCACTGCCTATCTAACGCTAGAGTGGTTTCCAGCTCTGAAATTGCAATTTTATTAGCCTTTTTGGGCTGATTTCTATCCCTTTCAACTTTCTGGCTTAAAAACACTTGTGTTTGCACATTTTTGCATTGTGCAGCACTACGAGGCAACAGTTAAACTATTCCAGGTGCCAGAAAGTCTGCTCTTCAAATTTTTCCTTAAAACTAGCTGGTTTCTCAGTAATAGCACTAAAATCTGAACCCCTATGACTAGCACTTACTCTAGAACCTGCTGTAAAGCACAAGGAAGCCTGAAACTGATACAAGCACTCAGCTCTCCTTGTCAATAAGGAGAAATTAATCATAGGCACTAAACAGCCTACAATTGCAAAGTACCTTGCAAAGGTAAGGGAAAACAGCTTTTAAACCTTACAAAAAAGCACCTAAACAGGCATGACCAAGGGTCAGCTTCTGGTGGTTTCTCCTGTCCACTTGGTGAATCTGGGCATACTGGGGCAATGCGGCAACTGCCTCATGTACACAGACAATCCTCTCCTCCTACCACCCAACACTACAACCTGCGAGAGATGCACTTACATAGCCAAACTGGAAGCAAACCTCTCTCCGGTCAAGACTGTGCTAGACAGTCAAGAGGAGAAGGCTAACACCTGCATTACACCTCTAGCAACTCATAGCCCTTCAAAACCCACACTATCAACTCCCACACATAGCAACACAAAACCCACATATGAGGAGGTCCTTAACATTAACCTGCCCAAGCAACAAGGACCTCCAAAGCCGAAACTCAAACACCAATCACAACCAAAGTGACACATAGCTCACAACACCAGTGTGCCACCCAACAACAGCCCCTAAGGCAAGACAATGAACCCAACACTTTAGTCATAGGTGACTCTATAGTCAGGCACACTGATGTGCCACTCACCAGGCTGAACAAGGAGAAAATTAAAGTCAGCTGCCTGTCGGGTGCCAGGATCTGCCACATAAGGCATGCACTCAAGTCACTCCACAACAAGTACAAATGCGACTCTGTCATTGTCCATGCTGGAGTAAATGACTTGAGACGCACCTCCCTGGGCTACATGAAAAGAGACATGGAAGAGCTCTTGGATCATGTGACCCAGGCAGGTATGACCCTAGCCCTGAGTAGCATCCTGCCTTCACCCAGAATGATACCACAGTATAAGGGCAAAATGATTGACTTCAACAATTGGCTAAGCTTCTGGTGTCATTCAAAGGGGATCCAGTATTTGTCTGCCTGGGAAGACATGATCGACAAACCATGATGCTTTGCCAGAGAGGGTCTGCACCTGTCACCCCTGGGCTTCAGGTTACTGGTTAAAGCTCTTGCCACCCCTATAGTGCTTTTTGTAGGCAAGGTTCAAAGGATAAAACCACCACCGTAACAGATACAAGCATGCAAAATCTGAAGGTAATGCTACTCAATGCTAGAAACTCAAAATGTACTCTCTTGAGGCACTCCTAAAAAATGGAGAACATCAATATCTGTGCAGTGACTGAGACCTGGTTCAAGGCTCCAGAGAGCACCCCTGCAATACCAGGCTACAATTCTTACCACACTTGTCGGCCACAAAACCAAGACCGAAACACTAAAGGTGGAGGAGTGTCCATATTCACCAAGGATATTCACACCTCCAGGCTAGTTGCCCAACACAATGCATCTGAAATTCTCCAGGTGCAACTAACACTAGGTAAGACTGCAATCCAAATTGAAGCTTGCTACAGATCCCCCACCATACCCCAAGATTCTCACTAAACCTTCCTAAACATACTGGAAAATATTAAGATACAACCAAACACCCTAATACTAGGTGATTTCAACTATCCTGCCATTAATTGGGAAAACTACTCGGGTACCAACTCCTTTTCCCAGCGGTTCTTGGAATTCATAAATTCCAACTCCCTGGATCAACTAATCCATTGTCCCACCAGGGGCTCCAATATCTTAGACCTGGTCATTACCAACATGGGAGATAGATGCTCCACACCAGTGGTCATCCCCTCATTGGTCAGGTCTGACCTTAAGCAAATCACCCTTGACATCCACATCCCACCCCCACCCCCCAGTAAGGAAACCTCCTTAAAAAACTTCTCCAAAGCCAATTTCATGCTACTGAAGTCAGAAGTGACAAACTTCACAACACCCATGCAGACGGGATCTGGAAGTTCGACTGCAGAATCCTACACTAAGGCACTGTACAAGCACATCCACTCGTGCATGAATCGTGCCATCCCAAATAGAACCAATATGCTCTTCTCCAAAAAAAGAAAGCCAATCTGGTGGTCCCCTGCTATAAACAAACTATACAAGAGAAGGACGGAACTGTTGCAGAAAAGAGGAAAATCCCAGGATGCAAAAAACTCCCTCACCAGCCTCAGTAAGAAGTTGAGATCCCTCATAAAATCCTCAAAAGCCAGTTACGAAAATAAAATTGCCAAAGATTCCAAAGACAACCACAAGGCATTCTATAGTTATGTCAAGAGTCTAAATGGCAATGCTCAGATCTGCTCTGAGCTACAACAGAATGGCATTAAATATACTGATTCCAAGGATATTGCCAATATCCTGGCAGATCGATTTAGTGCCACCTTCACTCCCCACTCACCCCTAAAGGGCCCATCTCAATACCAAAAGATTGCCAAATTCCGATAATCACAGCCACATGGGTAGAAAAAGCTCTCTCCAAAGCTAAGAATACAGCATCCATGGGACCAGATGACATCCCAGGCTGTTTACTACATGAACTACAAAATGAACTGGCACCCTACCTAAGTGTCATGTTTAATCATAGCCTCACCTCAGGCTTCGTGCTCACTGAGTGGCGCACAGCTACAGTTATCCCACTCCACACTGGAGGATCCACCTTGGATCCCGGGAACTACCATCCTATCAGTCTGACAAGCCTGAACTGCAAGGGCATGGAATGCATTATCATGGAACTTATAAACAAAGACATTGGCAACCTCCAGACACTGGACCCCACCCAGTTTGGGTTTATGAAGGGCTGATCTTGTCTCCTGTATCTGATTGACTTCTTCGAATCAGTCTCCAGAGCTGTGGACGAGGGTAAGGAGGTCCTCACAGCCTATCTGGACCTCACCAAGGCCTTCTTCACCATCCCCCACTCTGGAATCATAGATAAACTTACTAAGCTGGGCATAAATCCCTACGTCACTCGATGGGTTGCCAACTGACTTACTGACAGAACCCAGAATGTAAAAGTAGCCGACTCCAAATAGTACAGGCCAACACTTAGGGACTCTGGCTATCAAAGTTTGCAGATGACTGCAAACTGGGAGCCATTATTGAATCCCCAAATGATGTGGATATTCTACAAAAGGGCCTTACAGAAATTGATGCCTGGTGCCAGAGCCATGGGCTCAAGCTTAATGCCAAGAAATGTATAGTCATCCCCTTTGGAAAAAAACATGTACCCATGAACTACCACATAGGTGGCAGTACACTAAACATCGAAAGTGTGATGAGAGACTTAGGGACAAAAGTGGACAGTGGTCTCACTTTCGATAACCACATCGCCACAACAGTCAGACAATCCTTTTACGTGGCACACCTCATCACTAAGGGCTTTTCATCCAGAAAAAAGGAGGTCATTGTCCCACTGTACTCATCCCTCATTAGACCCATTATAGAGTATAATGCCCCATTTGGTATGTACCTCACAAGACATCTGCAACAGCTGGAAAGGCCACAGAAATGCCTCACTAAAAGAATCACAGGCCTAAAGCAGATGCCATATGCTGACCGTCTAAAAAAACTTCAGCTATACTCTGTGGCATATCGTCTACTCAGAGGCGATCTCTGCTTAACATACAAGGCCATGTAAAACCCTGAGATGTTGGACATGCTCCACTTAAAGAAATCCCAATCCCTCAGAGCCACACACTCCAGGGATCTAAACCTTATCATCACAATGAACAAAACATGCTGGAGGGATAGGTTCCTGACTCAGAGACTCCCCATACTCTGGAATAGACTGCCCATACATGTCAAGCAGAGCACCTCATTGGCCCTCTTCAAAAGGAACCTTGATGATTGGATGGGAGATAGGAAATTCACCCCGGGGGTCATGTCAGTTGCCCTGCTAGACAGGGGCCCAGAGAAGTAAATATTGTGGGAAAAATTTTCCAGGGAATTGTTATGGCTAGGCCTGCATAGGCCTTAGGGCCAATAGCCTAGTACCAACCTATGAACCTATGAACCTATGTATATTCAGCAACCTGAAGTAGATCCCTCCACATACATGCACACTCTTACTTGGCAACACTGGGACAAGACCCCTACCTAGGTATGTAGTGCTACTGTTGTGTGTGGCTTTAATTGCACACACCACACAGTGTTTGGGATGAGGTGTGTTCCATGTTACATGTTACATGCAGAACATCCCCAGGCATGTACAGTATGGTAATGGGGGGGTGTAATGGTTATATATGGACAATGCATAGTGTGACATATCATCATATACACATTAAAAAATGACATAACAGGCAGACACACATCCGAGAGAACTGGGCCTATCAGTGCTAACTAACTTGTCAATGTGTCTAATGTGTTACAGGTAGGCTGCACACAGCACAGCACATGCATAACTGGGATGGATAGTGTTATCAGTTACCTGTATGGTTGATGGTGACAGTGGTCACCATACAGTGGTACATGGGACATGCACTGGGAATACCATGGTGTAATGACAGTATACACAGCACCCACACCCCACTGTGGATATTATATGCACTGGAACTGATAATGACACTCTGACATACCCACCATCACACATTGACCAGGTCTGCAATACAACCCATTGTCCATCCAAAGAGTGGTACTACAGGAAATTGCATCTAATGCACATGCCACAGGCATAGTAGGGTGATGCATTGTCATGCCTCTCCTGTGGGCAGCAACATCAGTATCTGTAATACTGTGTGGCAATGCATATTGTAATAGGAGTATGTAGCCTCAAAATGCTGTACCCTATAGATATACACACATGCACACATACACACACTTGCCAGAATTCAGTGGGTATCCCATGTCTATCAACCCATTTGTACAACAGTGTTGTGCTGGTACTGCAAGGCTCAGGTAGCCTTTAGGGAGAGGAGCATAACAAGGTACATGTAATGTCCAGTACAGCAGCAGCCACATTTAACTATGGCAATGGGTGTTGCGGTGGGTGTGAAGGGCCTCAGGGTATTCCCAACTACAGGTGTACTAAAACACAGACACTGATATTCTCAGTAATGCACACATACACATTTGTCAGTACTGGGGTGCATTGCTGCATGTGGTCATAGGTGTGTACCTGGCTACTGTCCATGGAGAGATGGGAAGTGTAGGGAATATGTGTACAGTGGTATCATGCCACCTGCCATGTGCCAGAAGGCAATATCTACAGACACCACTGTGGTGACCATCAGGGTGAGAGTGACATGCCTCAGACAATCATCTGGGTGCCTCCTGCAAATGGCCGGTGAAGTGCTCCAGTTGACATGTATGCAACATGTATTATAAAACATGGTTAGTGTCTGTGTTGGAGACCTGTACCCAAGCATGTCCTGTTGACTGTGGTACTGTAGTGAAGATACCCATGGCATGTGGTGCATACAGGGTTTTGTGTCCTATCTGTGCCAGTTATAACACAGCTTGGCAGATTTGTCAGTTTCAGTCAAGCATAGGTTGCCTGTACATAGCCAAGCTGGATACCTGACATCTGCACATATTTACAGGGACTGACAGACATCAGCTTGCCAACTAGCTATGCAGTAGTATGACTGTATCGACAGACAGACATCTGACACCAATAGGTATGCCATTACTACATGTTGGCAGCCCAGACAAGTGCTATACAGACAGTAGTCTGCAGTTAATTTCCACATGTCAGATCATTATCCAGTAGGAAATATATAATGTGACACAGCTCACACACCAGGAACAGAACAGTGAGGACTCAGAGTCCATCTATGCATGCAGGGGTGTTTCTTGCCAGTACTACAATTAGAAATCTACTCTTGCTTGGGAAAGCACTGTGAACAGTAGTAATGTCATGTTACACTACATGCCAGTGTGACAGCACATAACCTGGGATACTACCCTTGTATGTAATACATTTACATGGATAAGAGTGTCTACTGGTCATATATGCTCAAGTGTCCCAGACATGAGACTCACACCCCTTTCTACTGTACTGACAGCACATAGACACATGCTATGTACATGGCATTACACACACCTATTACAGATGTCATTACCCTGCTATTTTATCAGACTGGGATGTGAGCACAGGTTACCAGGGCTGAGCCATGCTTAGCAGGTGTCAGCATTGCTGCAATATGACAGCTAATCAGATGTGCACACTAGTATGTGTAGCCTACATGGTGTAAGTACCAGTACATTTAACCGTACGTTATCACTGCTTAGGTTTGTGCAAACCCACTCAAACACACTTTAAGCTGCTCAAAACTGCCTTAGCCACTTTGTATCCAACAGCCCTTTTTCTGCCCAGCAACAAAATAAACAGCCCTTGCAGGTCTTGAACCCAGGATCCTGGACACTACAGTCACAACAGTTAACCACTGCAGCATGACAGCTGTAAAGACAGTTGTTGTATTTCCAATACATCTGTCAGTAGACATACTGAATACTATCGAATAATTGCTCTGACTTCTACAGGTATTTAGTACATATTAGTGATATTACTGTTGCATCACATATGTTATATCTAACTATACACATATCAGATACATACAGTGTGATACATCTGGGAAGGTATACACAACACTAATGTTAACACATGACAAGGATATGGATATATACATATACACTAATAGCACAGTAATGATCTGAACTACAGCAGAGATATGACCAATATATGTGGACAGTTTTAGCACTCTCTGTTTAGTCCAAAGGTATACACAGATCCCCTTAGTGTGAGACATGTGGACCAAGCCTGACAATGTGGATGTTAACAGCCCTGTGCATGGGTATATCATATAAATGCTGGACTGCATATGCCCGCACAGTTTATGTATTCACACACTCCTGTCTGTCCTGACACATAACTGGTAGTGCAGAGGTCACATGGCCACATACTACCCAGTAGTTAGTGACATACATCTGTACAGAATCCCAATAATTTCTCAGAAATGCACAACAGTTATGGTGGCCTGGCAGCAGTAATTCTTGCAAATATCTGGACATAACATCACACTGGGTAATTAAACTAAGCTGCTAGGAATGTAACAAAGCACTGTGCAAACTACAGGCAGACTGACACAACACTGGCCTACATTTTGTATGGGGGAATACACATGCACCTGCAAATATAGCAGGCTCTACAGGTATGTCACAGCACAGAGAAAAAGACACCTGTGTGAAAGTGAATACCCACAACCAATGTGAACACAGCCACAGCAACAATATGGTACACTATATGGACTGTCTGATCAGCACCATCCTCATATGTGCCACTCACACACTAACCCTACATACACTGGGTCATGACACAGTGTGGTCCAGTGCCTATCTGTGGTATGGTACATGTTTGTTTTTGGCCCTGCAAACATGTGAGCCAATAGAGTACCATATACTGGAGCAGCATATAACATCAGATAGAACAGGACCAAGAACAATGACATCTACCCCAGTCTGTGCACAGGCCAAGGTACGTATTCACAATACACATACTGTTGTCAATCACCATAAGTACACAGACCCCACTATTGTACACATGACCACAAAATGCCCAGGTTGTTTCCTCAGAAATAACCCCTACAATATATAACATGTCTAGCAGTCTGATATCTGACTGGCTTGTTATCAGGTATGATGTCAATAAATAATGGTGTACAGAATATATGCACCTCTTACTGCATGATATATGTGCAAAGGTTGACAGACTTGTGGCTGAAGCCACAAACACTGGGCCAATATTTGCATGTTGCTGTGATACCCTCATATATTTACTGTTGTAACAGGGTTTGTTGTGACATATGTCCTATGAGGGATATGAAGTTAGTAACTCTCATGGCTGTCACCATGTACTGGCTGCAATCCTCAGACTATGCTTCTCCAGTTCTAAGATAAGCAATCTGTGAGTAACACAAGAAACATAAGACTCCAAACACTGCCCAGTCTGCATATAACCCTACAGGTGGGAGTTTCTTCAAACACATAACACTGTTATGACAGGTATTAAATCATGTAGACCAGCCATATCCACACAAACCCTGTAAAACCAACATTACTCCAAATGCAGAAGAGCAACACTTAAATTCTGTAGTCATGTCTGGAACATCCCCCTCCTGTTTGTTGGCCTGTCTCCACAGTGTATGTTGTTAGAGGTATATTCCACTACCATCTGTGATACTGTTTGCCAAACACTGACATGTGGTCCTGCTCACAGTGAATGAAAAGGCCCAACACCCACATGATGTTCCTAGGTATAGGAGTGTGTTTCCATGCAATTGGCTATGGGAATGGCTATGGGAATGTTTCCACAACTGTTCCACATGCAATCAGCTAGTGGGGGACTACAATTCATGCATTGGCCATCAGCTGATCATGAGCATCACTTACAAAACACAAGCTACTGCCTAAGCAAAGCAGGAGTACTTCTCCACATCCACCAGAGTGGGAGTGAGAGAGACAGACAAAGACAAAGTAAGGGAGGTGGTGGGAGAGTAAAACCTAAGCATGTTTGTGTCACACACTTACCAGTACAGGGTTTCAAAGCCCTGCCTGTCTATGTATTGCTATCACATATCTATGCATATTATTGCATGCGCCATAGAGATTACATGTTGGTGAGCTGTCCAAAAGTGTATTTGATGGTGAGTGATATCTGCAACAGTGATAAAGAAGGGATAAGGTAGCTGTAGTACACATGCCTGTCCACATGAGCAGGTGTCAACATCGACACAGCCACACTCTCTCAGGGACTCACACACATTATCACAGTTGGTAGGGTCAGGATTAGAATTCCTAATTAGGCAGTTTGCCACAATACAGTGATATGCAGGTATCACATGCACCACAGGGGTTATCAGGATATGTGAAGGTGTTTGAAATCAGAAGGCATGCTTCAGTAGGCCAATGGGAGGTATAGTGAGTGGGAATGGCATCCAAATCATCATACTCCACACACACACAGACACAGGTTGCCAGTAATGTCATGCATGGGTGCATTGCTTCACATGTGTGTAGTGGTTGACTGTGCCAGAAGGCTGTACAATGCTAGGTAAAAAGTATACCTTGGCATCAGGCCACATGAAAATGATCTGCAGTGTGGCTCTGGGGTATAGTGTCTGGATTGGCCCACACAGGTGATTATTGTGTTCACCATCCAGTCATCTGGGTTACTATTGTGGGTGGTCAGTGCTGTGCAATGCTTGCCATGTATGTGTTCTACAGCCCATGACATGGACGGTGTCTGGGATGTGCACATGTCCCACCTGCATGCCCTGTGACATGTGGAAGTGTACCTGGGGTGTCTGGGCCATGTTGTATACACAAAATGTTATAATCAGATGTGCCATTCCTGGCCTCATCTGGTGGGAACTGGCAATGGACACCAGGTTGATCTACCTCCTACATCCATCATACCTACATTGACAGCACGATACAGGTATTCCCTTTTGTCAGTGACATGTGTATAAGGCATGGTATGTCCTTTGTGGGTTACATTTGCTGGCACTACAGTTGTTGCAGGCGTCCAGTGGGGAACATAGTGAAGGAGCACTGTTTGCAATTATGTGCCTATTGTAGTGATGGGACAGGGTTCCATGCCCTCTGTATTCCTCTGCAATCACACCATGGTTACTATCTGTGGGCAATATGTAGGGAAATATGAACAGAGTGGTTGTTGCCTAGCTGAGTGTGTTTGTGCATGAGACATGGGTTGAGAGTGTTCTCTGGATAATACAAGGGTTACCTAAATTGTTCACCAGACCTTCATGTCGGATGTAGGGGTATGGATTGTCAACCCCTGCTGTGTGACATCTGTTATCCTTGTAAGATGGACGTTGTGAGATATAATAGGCCCACCATGTAAGAAATTTGCAAAATCCACTCCACCATGAGTCCAGTTGTTACAGACTCACAGCCACCTCCACACAGGATGCGAATGACAAACACACACACACACACACACACACACACACACACACACACACACACACACACACACACACACATACACACAACAAGTCTCACAGTTGCCCTGTCTGGGATTGGAACTCCTACCTATGTAGTACATCACACTACAACATAACACAATTATAGCATGCACCACAGAGAGTACTGGGCTACTCTTTCCCCAAAGGTGTATTTGAAAGTGAATGACATCAGCAGGCTTGCCAAAGAAGGGCAAAAGAGGTTGTCGTGACTGTGAATGGCTTCAAAAGCATTGTTCCCTACACAGACAAACAAGCATCCACGCTTGCCATGTCTGGAAATAGAACTCCTACCTAACTAGTATATCACACTACAGCATTACACAGTTATAAGACGCACCACAGAGATTAATGGGCTACTCTTTCCCCAAAGGTGTATTTCAAAGTGAATGATATTAGCAGGCTTGCCAAAGAAGGGCAATGGAAGTTGTAGTGACTATGAATGGGCTCAAAAGCATTGTTCCCTACACAGACAAACACACACACACACACACACACACACACACACACACACACACACACACACACACACACACACACACACAAACATCAACACTTGCCATGCCTGAGAATAGAGCTCCTATATAACTAGTATATCACACTGCAGCATGACACAGTTAGAGGACACGCCATGGAGATTACTGGGCAATTCTTTCCCAAAGGTGTATTTCAAAGTAAATGACATCAGCAACCTTGCCAAGGTTGGGCAATGGAAAGTGTAGTTCATAGGTTCATAGCATCATACGTTGATACTAGGCTATTGGCCTTAGGGCCTATACATGCCTAGACATGACAATTCCCTGGCTATGATTTCCCACAATATTTACTTCCCTACACCCCTGTCTAGCAGGGCAGCTGACATGATCCCCGGGGTAAATTTCCAATCTCCCATCCAATCATCCAGGTTCCTTGTGAAGAGGGCCAAAGAAGCACTCTGCTTAACATGTATGGGCAGTCTATTGCAGAGTCTGGGGAGTCCCTGGGTCAGGAACACATCCCTCCTGCATGTATTATTAATTGTGATGACAGGCTTTGGATCCCTGGAGCATGTGACTGTGAGGGTTTGGAATTCTCTAAGTGTACCATGTCCAACAGCTGTGGGTTTGACTTGGCATGCTATGTTAAGCAGAGATCGCCTCTGAGAACACAATATGTGACAGAGTTTAGCTGGATGATTTTCAGACGGTCAGCATAGGGCATCTGGTTTAGGCCTGTGGTCATTTCCTCAAGTATGTCTGCAGCCTCTCTACTTGTTGCATATGTCTTGTGAGGTACATACGTAATGGGCCATTGTAGTCTATACTGGGTCTACTGAGAGATGACTACAGTGGGACAATGGCCTCCTTTTCCTGGATGTAAAGCCCTTAGTGGGAGGTGTGCCACATAGGTGGGTTTCCTGACTGTTATGGTGATGTGATTATCAAAGGTGAGACCACTGTCGACCTGTGTCCCTAAGTCTGTTATCACAGTTTAGGTGTTTAGTGTACTGCCACCTATGTGGTACTTCACAGGTACATGCCCCTTCCCAATGGGGATAACTGTATATTTCTTGGCATTGATCTTGAGGCCATGGCTCAGACACTGAGCATGTCTTTCTGTAAGGCCCTTCTATAGAATATCCACATCATGTGGGGATTCAATATTGGCTCCCAGTGTGCAGTCATCTGCGACCTTTGTTTGTCGGTGTCCATTACTGTTGGACTGTACTTCAGAGTAGTAGATGCTAAACAAGGGCAGTGCCAGGACCTAACCCTAAGGTACTCCAATTGTCACTTGTCTGGAGCTCGGGTTGGTGTCACCTACATTTACAGTGTTAGTTCTGTCAGTACAGCAGTTGGCAGCCCATCATGTGACATTGGGATTAATGGACAGATTGATACATTTATCTATTATTCCAGACTGGGGGGTGGTGTGGAAGGGCTTGGTGAGGTCCAGCTAGGCTGTGTGAACTGCCTTACCCTCTTCCACGGCTCTGGAGACAAATTCACAGTTGTCATTCAGGTTGCGGTGACATGATTGGCCCTTCACAAACCCAACCTGGTAAGGGTCCAGTGTTTGCAGGTTGTCAATGCCTTTGTTTTAATTTCCATGATAATACATTCCATGGCCTTGCAGATCAGGCAAGTCATACTGTTGGGGCTGTAGTTCCCAGAATCCAAGGTGGATCCTCCCTTGAGGACTGGGATAACCGTAGCTGTGTGCCGCACAGTGGCCATGAAGCCTGAGGTGTGACAATGATTAGACATGACACGTAGGTGAGGTACCAGTTCAGTTTGTAGCTCATACAGTACACAGCCAGGGATGTTGACTGGTCCCATGGCTGCTGTTGTCATAGCTCTGTAGAGTGTGGATTTTACTATGTGGCCATTGTTACCGGAATATGGCAATCTATCCGTGTTGAGATGGGCCCTTTGGGGGTTGGGGGTGCATTTGACACTGAATCAATCTGCCAGGATATTGGCAGTATCACTGGAAGCACTACATTTAATACCCTCCTGTTGTAACTCACAGCAGTTCTGAGTATAGCCATTTAGATTCCTCACATAGCTATGGAATGGCTTGCAGCTGTCTTTGGCATCTTTGGCTATATTATGTTTGTAACTAGCTTTGGTGGATGTTGTGAGGGATCTCTGCCTCTTACTGTAGCTGATAAGGGAATATTTGCATCCTGGAAGTTCCCCCATTTCTGCAACAGTTTCCTCCTTTTGTTGTACAGTATGTTTATGGCAGGGGGCCACCATATTGGCTTCCTTTTCTTGGTGGGGAGCGTCTTGGTTGAATATTGGATAGCACAATTTATGCACGAGTGGATGTACTCATACAGCGCCTTCATGTATGATTCAGCAGTCATCCTTTAAGTTCTCATCTGCGTGGGTGTCATGATGTTAGTCATGTCTGACATGTTTAACATGACATTGGATTTGGAGATGTGTGTGATGGAGATTTCCTTACTGGGGTGTGTGGGAGGGATGTTGATGTTAAAGGTGATTAGCTCATGGGCATACCTGACCACTGATGGGGTGACCATAGGTGTGGAGCAGTGATTTCCCATGTTGGTAATGACCAGGTCTAGGATATTTGAGCCCCTGGTGGGAGTACGGGTTACTTGATCCAGGGCATTGGGAATTATGACTTCCAAGAACCATTGGGCACACGTGTTGGCACACAAGTAGTTTTCCCAGTTAATGGCAGGGTAGTGTAAGTCACCAAGTATTAAGGTGTTTGCTTGTATCATAATATTTCACAGTATGTTTCAAAAGCTGTAGTGGGTGCCATGGGGCATGGTGGGGGATCTGTAGCAAGCTATACAATTTGGAATGCAGTCTAACCTACTGTTAGTTGCACAGGGGGGTATTTCAGACACATTCTGTTGGGCAAGTAGCCTGGTGGTGTGAATATCCTTGGTGAATATGGACACTCCTCCACCTTTATTGTTTTGGTCCTGGTTTGGTGGCCAACACGTGTGGTGAGAGCTGTATCTGGTATTGCAGGGTGCACTCTGGAGGCTTGGATCAGGTCTCTGTTACTGCAGTTATCAATGTTCTCCAATTGTAGGTGTGCATAGTGACTGTGAATGAGCAAAAAACATTGATCCCTACAAACCCATACAGAGTTTCACAGTTGTCACGTCTGGGAATAGAACTCCTACCTAACTAGTATATCACACTACAGCATTATGCAGTTACAGGACATGCCACAGAGACTACTGGGCTATGCTTTGCCCAAAGGTATATTTCAAAGTGAATGACATCAGCAGGCATGCCAAAGAAAGGCAATGGAGGTTGTAGTGACTGTGAATGGCCTCAAAAGCATTCCTCCCTACATAGACAAACAAGCACACAACATCCACACTTGCCATGTCTGGGAATTGAATTCCTACATAACTAGTTTATCACACTATAGCATTATGCAGTTATAGGATGATCCAAGAAGATTACTAGGCTATTCCTTTTAAAAGGTGTATTTCAAAGTGAATGACAGCAGGCTTGCCAAAGAAGGGCAATGGAGGTTGTAGTGACTGTGAATGGCCTTAAAAGCACTGCTCCCTGCACAGACAAGCAAACACACTAACATCCACATTTGCCATGTTTGGGAATAGAACTCCTACCTAGCTAGTTTATCACACTACAGCATTACACAGTTACAGAACATGCCATGGAGATTACTGGGGTGCTCCTTCCCCAAAGGTGTATTTCAAAGTGAATGACATCAGCAGGCTTTCCAAAGAAGGGCAATGGAGGTTGTAGTGACTGCGAATGGCCTCACAAGCATTGCTTCCTACACAGACAAATGAACACGCACACAAACATCCACAGTTGTCATGTTTGGGAATAGAACTCCTACCTACCTAGTTTATCACACTACAGCATTACACAGTTATGGGACATGCCACTGAGATTATTGGGCTACTCCTTTCCCAAAGGTGTATTTTAAAGTGAATGACATCAGCAGCCCTGTCAAAGTAGGGCATTTGAAATTGTAGTGAGTGTGACTGGCCTAAAAAGCATTGATCCCTACACAGACAAACACAAAGTTGCCACATCTGGGATTAGAACTCCTGCCTAACTAGTACATCATACTACAGCATTACACAGCTATAGGACGCACCATGGAGACTACTGGCTACTACTTCCCCAAAGGTGTATTTCAAGATGATGACATCAGCAGGCTTGCCATAGTAGGGCAATAGGGACTACAGTGTGTGTGCATGGGCCATAACCCACTCATCTAGAGGCAGACACACAACACTCATGCACACACAGGTTTATATTCCACAGGTACGTGTATACAACTGCTAGATGACTACTGACTTGTACAGTCATATTACACAGTTAGCACAAACACCACAGACATTATAGTGCTGAGGGATACCAGAGGCAAATGTCTACAGTGATTGACATTTGCACATCATGTGGTTTTAGCCAATTGGATGTGTGCTTGGTGGGACAGGCCTCATGATGGGAGTCTCTTTATCACTGTCACTCTCTTCCACACATCTATGTATGTGTATTTTTGGCCTATTATAGTGTGTTGTCTTTGGAAATTTGTTTGTATTCCTATCCAGTGTGTGAGCAAAGCATGACTGGTGTGTATTGAGACTGTCAGATATGTATGGTCCACTGTTGTTGCCAGACATGGGCTTCATTTCCTTAAGTGTGGGAGCATGCCCAGTATGACCTTCTGTATTGAATGTGTGAATCCATTTCAGGTAGATTGCACTCCAGTACAGACTTTTGTGTTCTACACCTACAGCTAGTAAACTGTTTCTGCAGGATATCTGTAGATCGGTTGAAAATATGAGGTCAAAATGGGCAAAGGATAATGGGTCACTGTAGGTAATTGTGTTTGTGCTGCTTCTGCTACATGGTCCTGGTGTTAGCAGAGATATTCAGACATATGTGCTGTTATACACTGTGATGTTTTATGTCATCAAGTACTGTCAGTTATACATATTTACTTGCAGTGATGTCCTAGGGAACACAGGGTGAATGCAGCTGCATCCAGTATTGTGGTCAGCAGCCTAAATATTCTTGCACAATCATGCCATTCTGGTGTGGAAGCTGCAGACACTTGCTGCTGGGTCTGGATAAATGGTTCAGCACTTTGGTACAGTGGTGGCAGAGGATCCCATGTTTGTACATCCATCGACATGACAGTGTGGCCATATCCTGCTGTGGCAATACCTCACAGCTGTACAGATTCACACAGGTTACCCAGAGGCAGGGGTCATAATTATGGATATTACCCCTTCACATTGTGGTTTAAGAGCAGGTTTGTAGCCACCCATTCTTGTGTTTGCAGCCAGGGATACATGCGCACGGCTGAGCTTCGGACTTCACACACTCCATGCTGCCCATGCTCCCACCACCCCTTTATTATTCTATCTTCTTTCATACATTATGCAAACATTATCTGATATGTTCCCTATAGTTATCACCTCATCCCAGCAGTAATTTGGTGTTGGTCCACAGCTCATGCATTAGGACATGGTGCACATGTTACTGTGATTTGTCCACATGACCTTACATTTGGGTTCTGTGGACTGTGTTATGTTGCTATTTGGGAGTCCATGACATAACATACATTGGCAGTACGGGTGAGACACAGGTCTTTGGCAGAGGACTGTAGGCCATTTGGCATTGATGCAGGCCAGCTGTAGCAGGCCGTTGCATTCTGTCACTCCTACAGTCCCAGACTGTAATACAATATATTCCCCTGCAGTGACAGGGTAGGTGTGCAAGGTGTTCATGCCAATACTTTCTTTTATTATTGATTCAGTGGTGTGGATGATGGCAGGGTGCTGCTTACAGCTAGGGAAACACCTGCATGGGACACTTGTTCTGCATGCTGCATTCTTTTGCTATTGCCATACACAGGTGGGGGTCATATTGTACTCATTCCCAACAGCAGGGATAAGACCGGAGATTTACCTGTGGGTGGTGTTGGGGTGAGCTGTGTGCATGTGTGATATGGATGCTATTTGCATCTGACTCACAGATATGCATGGGGCATTCCACCTATGCTGGCTTGTGCAAGGACATCAGCTGTTTCTCAATACTTCTTTCCTATGACCTTTGTGGTCCTCCAGTGTTTGGCCAGATGACATTTTTATTCCCTACTACAAGCCCAAATAATGTGCTGCAAACCTGCATGTACAATTCCAAGGGTGTGTCCATTTGACAGTTACATATTATACATTGTCTGTCTGGGCTTCTTCCTCCTGTGTACTGCTTGTATATTTGGGCTGACATTCATGCCATGTCCATCTTTCAGATGGTGATACATATTACTTCCAAACATTTACTCTGTCTTACTGCTGGAATGTGTTTTGCTGGAAAGCATTGTGTTTGGCACTGCTATTGTGAGAACTTGGCCCTGTCAGCAGGAGTACTGGAAAATGGCCACCAGGACAAACCTTACTATGCATATATACTGACCATTATTACACAATATACAACACACACCAACCTAACACACACAGACTTGCATATTGTACACATGCTACAATCTATTCTGCTACCTTGGCCAGCTCAGGTAATCTGTGCTCCACTGTTATTATACCTACACATACATGTTACTACATTTCTACATAAGATGGGGGGGCACACTTGGCTGTTACTACATTTCTACATAGGATTGGGGGGACACCTGACTGTTACCACATTTCTACATAGGATTGTGGGGGGGGGCACCTGACTTTTACTGCATTTCTACATAGGATATGGGGAGGGGGACACACCTGACTGTTACTACATTTCTACATAAGATTGGGGGGAACACCTGACTGTTACTACATTTCTACATAGGATTGTGGGGGGTACACCCGACTGTACTACATTTCTACATAGGATTGGGGGGCACATCTGACTGTTACTACATTTCTACATAGGATTGGGGGTACACCTGATTGTTACAACATTTCTACATAGGATTGTGGGAGGGGGGCACACCTGACTTACTACATTTCTATATAGGATTGGAGGGGGGCACACCTGACTGTTACTACAGTTCTACATAGGACTGGGGGGACACATCTGACTGTTACTACATTTCTACATAGGATTGGGGGGCACACCTAACATGTGTACACATTTGCTATGTCTGTACTGGTATTTCAGGTACTCCATTTCATTCTGTATTCTAACCTATCATGCTAACTAGAGGCATATCAGTGTACTACAGGTCTTAGGTTTGATTGACCTACATTTCATTTTCTGACTTCTTACCCTTCAGAACTAACATTCCACTGCCTGACCTGTTGTAGTCTGTCTGTATAGGTCTGGGGGGGGAATATTCTCCATAGCCATCCATCAGAGGCCTTAGTACAGCCTTTGTTTGTGTTTGTCTACACCTATACTGCTGGCTGAGACTGTTGTTGGGTAGGTGAGCCTCCCTGACTGGCATGTGTGTGCCCTATGGACACACATGTAGCCCAGCACATTTCCTGCAGTGAGTTTTGTCACCTTGTCTAGTACTGGCTATTATAGTGACATAACTATTCATTACAGATCTAATGCTGCCACTATATGTGTCTACTATCTACTGGCATCCCATTTAGCCACCTGATTCCTTTGCATGCTCACATCCATCCCATAGATACAAGTATCAACATATACTAGTCCATTCGGCAACTGGTAGGAAGAGTGACTTACCTTGTGGCTGTGCGAGTATTGAGGATGGTGCTGCAGGGATGACTATGTTGGATGCACATAGTACACTCCCTATACATGGTTAAGCACAGGTAGTGTCATGTTTGGCATCCCTTTTACTGTATGTGCGAGTCAGAGAGAGGTGTCATTCCCTAAGTCCCTACCGTGTAAGTGTATGTGCTATATGTTGTTTCTTTGCAAAGGCCTGGCCATACTGGGCATGCCTCCTTCTGCCTACTGGGGCAGGCTCAGGTTGTTCCTCCTCTGAGTCACTCTCTTCCTGTGCAGACCTTGGCAATGTTGGGGAGCTGTGTGGCCCTGCCCCATGCTCTTCCTGCTGCAGCTGTTTCCACAGGATCATATTATGTAGCATGGCACATACGATGACAGTTTGGTACATGTAGCTGTTGAGTACTGCAAGGCTCCACCGGATGTGTCCAGGCACTGGAACCGTGTCTTGAGCATCCAAAACACATGCTGTATTATGATTCTGGTCTGTGCGTGTGCCTCATTATGGAGTCCTTGTTGGGTGTGTGCATTTCTGATGGGTATCATCAACCACGGCTACAGTGCATAACCAGCATCCCCCACTAGATGACTGTAAGGGATGTCCCCATTGGCAAATCTCTGGTACAGCTGTGTCAGATGCCAGATGTGGGAGTCGTGATAGCTTTCAGGGCAGCCAGCACACACATTCATTATAATGCCCTGGGCATCACACATGACCTGTCAGTTGATGGAGGGGAAGCCCTTGTGGTTGATGTAGACCCTACCCCGCTCATTGGGTGGTGCTTTGATGCATATGTGCGTGCAGTCTATAGCACCCACTACCTCAGGGTATTCTGCTATTTGGTGGAAGAGACGCATATTGCTGGCCAACGCCTCACAGGTGTTGGGGAAATATAAGTGCTCACTGGCATGTGCTGACATGGCATCCAGGAACTGGTGGAGTACCCTGAATGCTGATGCCTGTGAGATCCCCATGATTTCCCTAGTTGCCCTTTGGAAGGTACCTGTGGATAATATTCTTAGGCCTACACATACCTTGGTAACCACTGGGATGGGTTCCCCTCTGTTAGTTCTGTGTGTGAAGTGTGGCCGGCACAGCTCAAAAATTTGCTGTAGGAGGTCCTTGTCCACCCTATAGTGCTCTACTATCTCCAGCTCATGTAGCCCCTAGTAGGTTACCCTGGGTCTGTACACTCTTCTCCTTCTCCTCACTGTGGGTTGGTTGACAGCATTCTCATCCTCACCACCCTCAGTCTCTTCCACATGTTGATTTATGATAGCTGCTACAGCTCCTATCATTTTGTTGTTTTTGTTTGGAAAAAAATTCTGCTTGTGTACACCAGTGGTGTAGAGTATGTGGGAAAAATTAGAGGGTAAGGTGTTTGCATAGTTTATAGTGGTGTGCTGGGCTGGGCTGGTCTACTGCTTCTGTAATTGGCTGATTCTGATGCATTTCACCTGCCAGCTATGCTAGTTCACCTTGATTGCCTTCCTACTGCTGTTTTCCCTTTCCATTGCCTTCCTGTTTTAGCCCGGGGCACACCGCGCAACCAAAGTGCTCAGATGTGCACAGAGCTGCTATTTCCTGGTTAATTTCCTGGTTAATTTCTTTTTTCTTTAAATCCTGGTGGGCTGCATGCACACCCGTTTAGGCAAAGTAAAGAGTGCTAGGCAGCCTCAGACACCCCCCCCCCTTGCTTAGCTCTGCTAAGCTAAGGGCAAACCTGAGCCACAGGCCTCCAATAAGCTTACAGTATGCCTGACACACACCCCTATGATGTCAGCTAACTCTTAGGCTTGCACCATGGTATTCCTGCACTTACACGGTTGGGTGCTGGCTAGCAATGAGGGTAAATCTGGGATTTAGTATAATTCCCCTCATTTGCATAGGATTGCCTGCTAATGCATAATTACGGGTCCCACACTGAGCCTTCCCCTTAGTAATCACTATTCACCTGCCGTGTTGTCTTCTGCCTGCCATTGAGAATAATGGCAAAATAGTGATTTGGGGTAAATGCTTATTTCAGGGTTTTTTTTTTTTATTTTCAGCCCGATCCCATTTGCGTGCCACTGCCCTATGTTTAAACAGCTGAAATTGGCTAAAAAAAAATAAAAGTTTTTTTTTTTTTTTTGGCAACTGTTTTCCATGCCAATGGCCATATATGTGGCCATTGCCATGCTTTGCATATACTATACACCCTTTATTTGGAGCAGTCATGGCTCTGTTTTGTAGTTTGCAGAAATGTACTCGGTTACTAACCAAGTACATTTCTGCACACTACACTACTCCAGTACAGATGCTTGACAGCTTCCTGGATCACACATTGCATGGTTTTCACCTGCAAATGGGGTAATTTGCATACAGCAGCTATGTCTGTGCAGGAGTAGTGCAGGAGCACTCTTGCATGTCCCTGGAGCTTATTCCTGGATCAAATGGAGCTCATATTGCCTCCAGCAGCACCTGCACTATTCCTGCACACCATGCAGAGCTTGCTGAATCCTGGGGTAATCTAAAGCTCTCAAATAAGAAGCTACCATAACATTTTTAATCTTTTAATGAAGTACATTTTTCTGATTTCATCAATGACGGTAGTTTGGCCTGAATGCACAAGTTATTAGTTAAACTGTTATAACCCACATTAAATATAATTTTTTTTAATTTCTTGACTGGAGTCATTGCCAAATGTTAGTTATTTCTGCATTTTTGTTAAAAATAACATTGACATAGTTTTTCTTGGCTTTTTAAACTGTCAAATGTTCATAATAGTTTTGCTTTTATATCAAAATAATTAACATATACTCTATGTTCAACTGTTCCAAGATACTGGAATAATTTATTAGAGATCAAAATGATCCATTATTCTTGATCATGTATTTGAGATAATGCATACTATATTATATTATATTATATTATATTATATTATATTATATTATATTATATTATATATGTTTTGTAAATTTATTCATATTGACATTAAGTTGAGTTATAATGCTTGAAATAGTCTTGTGAAGTTAACTGCATAAACATCCTATTTCTCTTAAATGCACAGTGAATATAAATTATCAAGTGCATGATAAGAGTATTAATAGAGATTGAAACAATATAATATTTGGTTTAGAATTTCTAAAAAAATGTTTTCAATTGCAAAATTATATTTTTTGTCTTATTCTTCACATTTCTTTTTGTAAAAACAACAAAAATTATTTTATTATTTCTGTCTTTGTATTTATTGTTTTTGTTACAAAAATGATTAAATAGTTTATCCCTGAGAAGTATTAGAAAAATGTTGCATTGAAACCTTCTTAAATTTCGTAAATTATCTAAATAATTTTAAGAATCTCTTATATATCATTAATCCTGGCAGAGTGAATTTTTAATGCATTAATCAGATTGATATGGATTTATATTGCAATCTTAGTACCATACTGAAAGTACACGACTCATAATTTTGAGAACCACAGCTGTAAAAAAATAATATTTCTGTAGAATATGATTAAGAAAATCTCTAAGCTTTCTGTAATACAACTAATCTTCCTGCAACTGTATATTTTAAAACACCAAACTACAATGTCAAAAACAAAAACAACATCTAGCCTATATGTCAAACATCATAAACATGATGATCAACATTTGACATACCAGACTTCTGGTTTTGAAAGTCTGTATGTCTCTTTACATTTTAGCAGGGATGCAAGCCAACCTGTGCCCCTCCCCCCCATGAATTATATATACCAACTTCAAGATCACACTACAATGAAGAAAAGGGTAAAGTCATTGATCATCACTGTACCGTGATCTGCATATTTTGCAGGAATCTTCTATCCTATTTACTTTTTTATTCTATTTAATATGTTTATGTTATGACTTGTTGTAATTAATGGGTGACATTTTTTTTTAATTCTTGTTAATTATTTTATCTCTGCTGGTTTTGGTTCTCCCTGTTGCTTCAACCCAAGGCTGCTGGGCACCCCAAACCAACAAAAGATCTGGGATCTTAATACATAAATATGTATGAAGTTCTTTCTCTAAGTCCATTCATTTATCTATCTATCTATCTATCTATCTATCTATCTATCTATCTATCTATCTATCTATCTATCTATCCATCTCTCTATCTATTTATATGTGTGTGTATCAGTGTGTATATAAGTGGTACAACACATGTTTATATACCAAAGTATGGGTTAGAAAACTTATAAGGGGCATACTATCCCATTTCTGTCTTTTGATGGGCCAGTTGTTCAGATTCTCAGTTATAAAGCACTATACTCTGATTTACGGTAATTAACCAAAATGCCAACTTTTGATTTCCCAAAGCAAGATTTTGTGGGAAGTTGTTCTGTCATTGTTTACTTAAAAAAATAAGCTAAGGTTGATCATCTTTCAGCAACTAATATTATGTAACAGTTTCTATTAAACTAAGGAGTCATTGCAGTGGTAAAAATAAGCAAAAAAAAAAAAAAAAAAAAAAAAGAAAAAAACAAACCCTGGGATTCAATAAATGCCATGTAGGCTTCATGCAAAGCCTACATAGAGTTTACATGTGGGCATTGTGATGCACAGTGAGCAGCAGCACTCGTTGCATATTCATGCCATGCACCACATTTAAACATGAATAAGTGAGGTTTTGTGGCTGGCAACAGTGTTGATGACCAGGAAACAATGTAAGATAACATGGATAGCAATTCTGTTTAAATTAGAACATTGAAGGTTCACAGTTTTGCTTGGAATGCCACAATGTTTACCAGAGTTTAACAGATAGCTGTCAATCTCTTAGTGCAAGACATCTGGACAATGACCCAGAAATAGGGACATATCTGACATATTTGCTCTTTAGAAATGTGCTAGAATAACCAGGGGTTGTGTTAACATATATGTTAAAGGAGTTGAAGTTTATTTATTTTATTATTTATTATTTATTTATTGACATTTGTTGACCAGGTTAGTCCAACTGGGATTTTGTCCCATTTTCAGTGGAGACCCGAGGAGAAAAGCTCCAGATAGTACAATAAAAAACACTACAGTAGTATACAGGTATAGCAAACAATAGAAATAAAACTAGTCATTTCAGTAGTAAAACAAAAAACAAAACAATACAGTAGTTAATAATAAACAATTTGTAGATTAGCTTACCTACTGACTTATTTGTGTGGTAAATATCAAGCAATTGTTGATTAGAGGTGCAGAGGGGTCGAGATGGAGTGTAGACAGAGACAAGGAGAGATAAGGATGGACAGTAGAATGCTTTAAAGAGCATAAAGTGCAACATGTGAAATTGATATAGAGATGTAGTAGTTGGAGTTCTAACCATTGTAGAGACTTCAAAGCAATGCAGTGGTGTGTGTTGTTTGGGGAGTTGGTGATGAATCTGGCTATTTTGTGGTAGGATTGTTGGAGTTTATTCAGGGTAGTTTTTTGAATATTTGTGAGAAATGGAGCAGCATAGAGGAGTGAGGGGAGGAGGAGTGCTTGTCCTAGGGTGAGTCTAGCTTCAGGACTGAGATATTTTTTGTTTCGGTATAATAGACCTAATTTCTGATGTGTTTTCTTTATACATTGCTGTATGTGTTGATTGAATTTTAATTCGTCGTCGATAATGACTCCAAGGAGTTTTGTGTGGGTGTCAGGTGTTATTGCATGACTTAATGACAAAGGAGGATGTATGATAATTAAGAGAGTTGGGTAGGAAGAGTAAGAGTTTGGTTTTAGTAGGATTGAGAATCAGTAAGTTTTCTGAAAGCCATTGTTCAGTGGAACGTAGAGCTGTTTGGGTTAGGGAGTGTAGGTCAGAGATGTTGTTGGCTGTAGAAATGATTGTGGAGTCGTCAGCATATTGTATAAGTGAGGACTGATGGCATGAGGTGAAAAGGTCATTGGTGAAGATGCTGAATAAGAGGGGACCCAAGATGGAATCTTGTGGCACACCAGTAGAGAGAGGTAAGAAGGGAGAAGGGGAAGAGAGCCATTTAACTGATTGTTTGCGTTCAGACAGATAGCTAGCAAACCAGTTGAGGGTGGGGGTGGAGAGGTGAAAGTTAGTGAGTTTAGATAGTAGTAGTGGATGATACACTGTATCAAAGGCTTTGGAGAGGTCAAGAAAGAGACAGGAAGTAAGTTTATTGTTGTCCAGAGATTCTGCTATGGTGTGAGTGAAGGATAGCAGAGCAGTAGTTGTGCTGTGATAGGGGCGAAAGCTATGTTGGGTAGGGGTGAGTAAGTTTTGATTGAGAAGGTGATTCATAAGTTGAGTGTGGATGCATTTTACGAGTATCTTAGATAGTGAGGACAGAATGGCAATGTGTCGGTAGTTTGAAGGGTCAGTGGAGTTACCTCCTTGTGGAGAGGGATAGTGTAGAAGGATTTCGAAAGGGTAGGAACAGTAGATTCTTGCATAGATCTATTTATTAATATTGTTACTGGGTAGGCGATAGAGTCAGCTGTGAGTTTTAGGAAGGTCGGAGGTAATTTGTCAGTGGAGCGGGAGCATGGTTTGAGTTTGAGCAGTAGAGATTTGATGTAGGAAATGGGCACAGGCTTGAAGTAAAAGGGTGAAATGTTGGGGGTGGGTGAGGGGACAGGTACTGAGGGAGAGGTGGGTTGAGAGGGTAGGAGATTTTGTATGGAGGAGATAAAATGTGAGTTATGTAGGGTAGCTGTTTCCTCATGAGTTGTGTTTGGGTAGGGTGAGGGGTTAGAGGGATTACCAGGGTAGAGGATGCTGTTGAGTGTTGTCCAGAATTTATGAGGGTTTGATTTATATTTGTTCTGCCCTGAGCTATAGAATGACTTCTTGTCTATTATTACCTGTTTTTTAGCAATATTGCGTAGTTGTTTGTATTTGAGTAGAAGAGGTGTTTGTTTAGATTTGCTCCAGGCTTTCCAGAAACTGTCTCTTTGTTTCATGATGGACTTAGTTTCTTTTGAAAGCCAGGGAGCATGATTGGATTTCACTTGAATCTTCCTAGCGGGAGCTAGAGAGTCTAGAGTATTTAGAAAGATGCTGTTAAAAGTGTTAACAGAATCATTTAGAGGAAGTTGTTTAAGGATGGACCAGTCAATGTTGTGTAGTATAGAGTTAAACTGTAAAGGATTAAATGTAGATAGTTTTCTGCAGTCTTTGAAAAGGTGGGGTTTAAGTGTGTGAGAGTTGTATCTTAGAATGGAGGTAGGGAGATGGTCACTAAGTGAGTCTGATAGGGTTGTGGGCTGGTGGTAGTGATGTGGGGTGTTGGTAAGAATCCAGTCTATTAGAGAGCTGGAGGCTGAGGCTTTGTGGAAGCGGGTTGGGGTGGAAATGAGTTGGTGGAGACCATGAAGGTGAATGCTATGTAAGGGAGAGTCAGTAGATAGTTTTGCCCAGTCTATATTGACATCACCAAGAATGAGTGTTTCATAGGGTATGTTGAGGGTGAACCAGGATAAGATGTTTTCCAGTATGGGTATATTGTTGCCAGGATGAATATAAATGGAAGCTACATCTAGTTTTTTGTGTGCATTCAAATGGATATTTAGGATGAGAAGTTCAGCAGGGTGGAAGCTGGGAATAGATATGGGGTAAGGTGATAGGTTATGGGTGTTAGAGTAGAGGATGGCTACACCACCACCTTTCTTTGAAGGTCTGTCAGAGCGGTAGATGTTATAGCCAGGAGGAAGAATTTCACTGTTACAGATATGTGGCTTGAGCCATGTTTCAGATAGGGATAGGATGTGAGGGGTTTTGAAAGCAATCCATGAGTGTAGCTTAGTAGTTTTATTGGCTAAGCTTTGAATATTCAGTGAACAGAAGGTTATGTATTTACATGGAGGTGAGTTATGAGATAGGGGTTGTGTGTTTGGTAAGTAGCTGAAACTCAAATGTATGTAATTATTCAGTCACATCAGTCCTAAGATCATCCTAGTGTTATGTCAGAAAACCACTTGATAAGGAACACATCAAAATATTTAAAGGTAAAAATCTGGACATTCTGTGAAAATCTGGACAGTTGACCCACATGATTCTTAAGTATATGGTCCAAACATGGCACAAGACAGTGTATCTGCAGTGCAGAATATTGTGAAATCTCATTCCAGGCATTCTGTACTGAAGTTGTGTAAATGAACTGTAAAGGTACATGGACTGCCATGTAAAATACACACTCAGGGGTAGTGTGTATATTGAATAGGGACATAGATGAATTGTAGGAATGAACATAGGGAAAAAGGACAGGTGAAACAACCCAATGTACAGCAGATGAGGCATGTCAATGGAAGACATTTGTAGCAGCAACATCAATCACATATCAGTCTGATACAGTAGGGATTCCACAGTGAAAATGTCTATTATGTGACTGTCACACAAGATGACATAACAATGGGGAGGATGTCTGTGTAAGATAAGCATCCCTACATGAATAATGCAGAGGAAATATATTAGGGATGTTACATGCAATTGGGGTAGGGTACATATTGTGAAGCAGTGCAAACTGATTTGCCTGAATATGAATGTAATCTCAGCAGAGGTCTCCAGCTAGTGGGACACCAGTAAAGGTTTACGGACAGCATTAAAAGATGCAAGTACAATCATGGTCAATATCAGAATAATATCACCAGTAATCCCATGTCTTCTTTGTATCTTCATCTGATGTAACAAATCCCACCATCTTTTTGTGTCATTGCAGGTATTGTCATGGCTGTGGCAGCATTTTTTGGTGTGTTGATACTGTCTGTATTATACTAATATCACAGCTGAAGTCAACGATTGCCCACAATCTGTAGTCCTTCAGACAGCTATTTGGACACAGGATGTGTATGTCATTTGTGATGTCTGTGACATACATCATGGACAGGAAAGGGCCTAGCAGACACTCAACAGTGTCTGTTGAGTAAACTATGGCAATAGCAGTGTCTCGCATGCTGGTATAAAAAGCTCTCTGTATTGTCAAGCAAATGCACACACACACACATACACACACACACACACACACACACACACACACACACACACACACACACACACACACACACACACACACACACACACACACACACGCACAGTTGACTGTGGTGAGAACAGAAACCTACCTAAGTATACAAACTACAGAACTTTGTATTTTATGCAAGCACCATGGCACAAGTGTGACTTTGATAAGACTGCAGGAAAACCTATAATGAATGCCATCAGCAGGGCAAGTTGGAAAGAAGATGCTGGGAGGGCTGCATAAAATGGATCTGAAACATCTGCAAGTATCAAAATACTTCTCTGTTCATGGGATTGGAGCAGTAACTGTAGGATACACACTTCTGATCTTCTGGATAGAAACACACACACACACACACACACACACACACACACACACACACACACACACACACACACACACACACACACACACACACACACTCACACTTGGCTGCAGTGAGAACAAAACCTTTACCTATCTAAGTACAGAGACTACAGAACTCAGTACTTTATGGAAATACCAATGCACAAGTCTGACTTTTATAAGACTACAGGTCACCTTATAGTGGATGACATCAGCAGGGCATGTTGGAGAGAAGATGTTGGGAGGCCTGCAAAGGTTCATATCTTCATAAGTCCATAGAAGGTTATTAGTCTAATGGATCTAGATCATTTACATGTCTAGCTTTGTAAAAATATATGTACCATCAATGAGGACATTGTTAGCAGAGCAATTTTGTGATCAGCACCAAATGGCCCTGTCCATGAGGGACATAGGTGCAACCCCAGGGGTGAATTAACAATCACCCATCCAGTTGTCAAGATTGTGCTTGAATAAAATCATGCACTGGAAGCCTAATACAGAGGAGTGGTAATCGCTGGGTGATATATCTGTCTCCTCAGCATGTTCTGTTTATATCACAGGATAGGCTGAGATGCCTACAGCAAGTTATTCTCATCTCATTTGATTTGCATATGTACAGCATTTCCAGTTGGGCAAGGTCTGAGACTGCTCTGTAGGCTATGTATAGGTCACATGTCAGCAGCTGCATGATACTGAGTACAGTGACAGGTCTTTCAGTCTTTCCATGTATGTCATGTTTTGGACACCCCAGATTCTCTCAGTCACAAACCTCTGTGTTTTCTCCAGTTGCTTCAGATGTCTGTTGAGGTATAGACACAAGGGGGACATTGTACTCAATTAGTGGTGTGATAAGGGTAGACTACAGCAGAGCTATGACTTCCTTGGCCTTGGATGTGATGGCTTTATTTATGAGGTGTGCAATGTAGAATGTGTGTCTCACCACTATAGACCAGTGTGCAAACATGAGCCACATTGCTAAAGTATGAGAGTTAGTACTGAGTCTATGAAACACACCTGCTGTTTAATTGACTCTGTGGCAGCAGATGTAAATGCATTGACACATTTCATTTTGAGCCCAGCTGATACTGCATTCAAATCCAGATGTATCTAATAGTTTTAAATACTTTTAAATAAACAGTGATAATGAAATGATATTAATTCTGTATAGGATGTGTGTTGCTTGTAGTTCAGCAGGGTTAAGCAGGGCTATGCAGAAATAACCACAGTATTGTACTGCCTCTCATTGTTGTTTGGCATTGCTGCAAGATGCGCAACTCTGTATAAACATAAAGGCCAAAAAGTGAAGGGATCCATCGCTTCTTCTGCTACTTATGTGTGATGTGTGCAGTTCTATTTTTGACTATATTATAGGTGTTAAAATGGGGGTAGATAGGAAAGTGGTGAAATGGAGAGCAAGCAGGAGGAAGATCAAAGGGAAGGCAATACAGGAATGTGCAGGAGGGAGGTAGGAAAGAACCAGCTATCCATTTGTTCAACAATAAACACTGATCATATGTGCAGAATATTAGCTGAAGTTGGACTGTCACCTGCAGGGAGAGGGGTGACGACAAAGTAATCATATTGTACAGCCAATTAGACAGAATCAGTTGTATCATGAAAACATGTGTGAGAAATAAAGACCTATATGTGGGACGATTTTTCTTTTTTTTTTTTTTTTTTTGGACAGGTGTCCATTTTTGTAAATTCAATAAGAGAGGACTGCTGGGTAAGGGACGTAGTTATGTCTGGGTCAGGTAAGTTGGTTAGTTGAGCAGGCAAATGCAAACAAACAAGACAAGTGACAGGGACTGTGAGGGGCACAAAAGGTTGGGGGACAACATGACTTTGGTGATGGAGGGGACAATGCAGGCTCATGGATGCCAAGTTTGGAGACAGTGAAAATTGAGTTCTTACCCACTGGACTATCATCACTGCCCCCTTACACCACTAGTGGCTGGAGTGATTGACATCTTCTCCTATGGACCATAAGTAAGAGCAGCCTCTCCATCTTAGTTAGGCATACATCAGTGGTGCAGTGCAGGACCCTATGCAGCATCCCTGGCATCTCCCTGTCTGTGATGAAATCACCACCTTTGCCAGTACTCCCAGAAGGTACTACTGCAACAGCTTCTGGAGTAGTAGTACCTGAGGGTGTAGGTAGTGCAGGGACAACATAGACAGCACTGCCAGTTTGGTCCCAGATGTGCTGGGCATCGGTGCTGGAGCCGGTGGAGTGGGGTTAGGCTGATCCAGTGGGGCTGGCCTACGTTTCTGTGCTGTGTAGCATTTAGTGATCTGGTACACATGGATGACATGCAGACATTTTGATGACAGATAATAGAAAATGAAAAAAGAAAGATAAAGGTTGTGATGAGAAAAAAAAAGAGATAAAATTATTACCACCATATGTGACATACAGTACATTAACACAATTACAGAACTCTTTTATCAGAAGTATTACATTTAAGTATACATCCTAAGAGATACACACTATACTACCTATTGCTGAAAGTAGTCCTTGAAATTTGCATATATTGCACATACAGCCATCACTGGTATAGAATTTTTAATTTAAGGTAAATATCATTGAAGAAAGTCTTCCGGGTGCTCCGGTTTCCTCCCACATCCCAAAGACATGCTGTGGGTGGATTGGCTACTCTAAATTGGCCCTAGGCATGAGTGCGTGCATGTGTGTGCCTTCCGTGGAAGGTTGGGTGCCAGGCTTGCAACTCGACATCGTAAAACTCCACTGACAATCATGAGCAGACAGGTGATTCGCTGACGCGACCCCTAACTGGGAAAAGTAGAAAGAAGAAGATCATTGAAGAAATAGCAGTATTGTATAGTTATGAATCATGGTATTTAAACCCACAACCTCTGACTACAGTCTAATATTGGACTCTTACAATTGATTTGTGCTACAGACTAATGCATGCATACTTGTTTTTACAGTTGGGATATGCATTCTCAATTTGATACAACTGTATAAAAGACCAAAAAAGCTATCTTTAACTTTTAAAACTACAATAACACTTCCCTTATGCACCATACATACCACTTGCTTCCCTTCAGTCTCTCTAATCAAGTAACATGAGCCTTCCAATTGAACTCACATTCAGTGGGAGTTGGGAAAGAACAGAAAAGAACAGAAGAGCATTATGCATACCAGCCTTGCCTAAATTTAGCTTTCTGAGTCTTACAAGTATTGTCTTATTGTCACATTTACACAGCTATGGGCTATCTGCAGACTCAAACTCATGCAACCAATGGTTAAAAGTATCCCTTTTTCTCCTGTGTAGGTCAATAAAATGATGCTTACATTGCTCTCTAGTGCGTGGAATATCAGTGGCACTGGATAAAGCCTGGGCCAAAATATTCCATGCCTCAGACCTCTACTGGGAGACAGAATAGTCTGCCTGCTGAAGCCTTTGGCTGTGGTGCTTTACTAGAAGTCTAATAAATATCCTGGACTCCTGGACACACCACCTCTATGCCCTAGACTTGGCACTTTTTACTCCAATGCCAACCATGTCTATCAGCCAAACTACCGCAATGGAAAGTGATGCTTTCCCACCAGTTCTAGTTGTCATATTTACTGGTAGTGTGCAAACCCAAGCAACAATACAAACAGCATTTATGCAATGTTAAGCTGACCCAGCAGTGCTAAACTGGGAGGAATTAAATAACTGAAATTGGAATTTTAATCTGACACGTGGCCTTAGTTTGAGGGATATCTATTGATGTAGCCTAGAAATATATATTGGAAATTGCAAGGTATCTTTTAGGTGATTTAAGTTTGCAGACATGCACTGGGGGCATGAATGTAATGACCTGACACATTTGTTTTCATCTTTATACACTGAAGAAAATTGAATTCTACACTCTGGTATTCAAACCTAGTCATAAGGGACAAAATTTTCTTCTACAGCATTGATTTTCCATCTTTGCCACAGAAGAAGTTTTGCTCAGACATAATATGACATCATACAATCATGCAGGTGACAGTTTGAGCTGTTACACATGTATGTGTGTGTGTAATGTGACAAGATTATTGGATATAGATCCATTTGTGTATGTGTCTTATGTAATTGTGAAGCCTATGCAAGTCCAGATAACAGAATTATACTTAATATAGTAGACAGTATACCATGAGGCATGTATCTGAAAACAGAATAATGGTGTCTCATCCCTCATACATATAATCCATATCATGTCCACTACCTAAAGTGTTATAAGTGAGAGTGAATATAATAGGAAGTGGAACAACAGTAAAAGTGTATTGAATATGCTGTATTATAAGCCATGACCATGAGTACGGCAGTCCTACACTTACACCAGTTTGCACAAGAATGTTGAAATAACACTTGCCTATTTTTCTGTTCATTGCTATAAACTGCACTGCCAAAACAGTAAAAAAAAAAAAAAAAAAAAAAAAAACGGTTGACACCCCATGACTAGAACCCAGGACCATCTGTACTCCAGCCCTACACTTAGGCCTGCAGGACTAGTTACATGACATTTCCTAATTTCCTAATTATTCTTAAGGTCTCTGTGATAAAAAACATACACTGCCCCTTAGTGTGTTTGCACAATGCCCAACAGAATTTATTGAAATATCCAGTTTCAATTATTGGCTGGCTGAGTCCTGTCTGTAGGTGTTTGATTGCTAATTGCCTTGCAACAACACTAAGTGCAGTGGTGAGATGGAAAATAAAAATTACATCAATGTATTGTTTTTGACCTTTGCCCTTTTACAGATGCTGTGTTTGCAGGTGTTCTGCAGGTGTTCTGTCTGCTTCCAGGATCGACCACTAGTCCAGTTTGTGCATTGACATGCTTTGCACAAATGAAATACGCACAGCCAAACCTGATATTCATTTTTCTCCTTTTTCCATCACTCAAACATTGCCCCCCAAAAAGGGAAAAGTAGCTGAAATGAGGAAAAGCAATCTATGTCATACACACTACAAAATGTTAGTACACATGAGATATTTTTGGATGTGAACTCTCACGCCAATGAACCTTCAGAAATCAGTAAGGTGCCTTATCCCTCTTTTCCACACAAACAGCTTTGCAGCAAGGAACTGAAATCATTCTACATACAACCAACTGCAACATCATCTACAGTATTATGAAACCATACAAGATTATTTGCACATTTATTATTTTTGATGCAGTGCACTAAGAGATCACACAACCAGTTATGAGTATTGCTTGCAAATATGCAGTTCTGTCTTACCTCTCCATGCTTGTTAGTCATTATTTTTTTATCTGACTAGTAATCTGAGACATGCATTCTGCAAGCCATTCTATATCATTGTCCTTAAAATGTATGAGGATATTAAATGGCAATAATATAATATGCAGTTGCCAACAGACGAAGGGGAGTCCGGATGTTAATGGACAGAACCTGTGAATTGCGTGCTGTTTACTTACATTTCCAACTTTACAAAATTACATGTAACACTTTGTAAGTCTTATCTGGCACACCCACTGGATGTAGGGCAGTCTGCATTGCTGTTGTGTAAACCTTCTCCCTAACAGTAGGCATTCACAATTGCAATCTCAATCTGTTAAAAACAAACATATAGGGAGTGCCTGAACTATTTTTATATCTACTACATGGAGCAAGGTATTTGGGATTCAGCAATTCTAATGAGTTCTCACCTCATTTTCATCTTTATCATGCTGACAGTCCTGAATCTACACCATAAAAAAGCAACAATTTAGCTAGGGAAACTGATGGTGAGGAGACTTATTTATGTAGAAGACAGAAAAGATGCTGTTACTTCGGGATATATCTGCAAGAAGATTATTGAACTTGAGAAGGTATCATAGGATTATAGGAGTTTACTAGGCTAATGGCCCTAGGGCCCTCACAAGCCTAGCCAAGATTTTATCCCCAATAAAGAAACCTCAGTCAACACCTGTTGCCCCTATCAGTGAGGGACACAGGTGGAATCATGGGACAAGTTTGTGGTTTCCCATCCACTCATCAAGGTTGTGCTTGAAGAGGGTCAGCAAGGTACTCTGCTTGACATGTATGGGAAGTCTATTCCAGAGAAGGGGCAGCCTGTCTCTCCAGCAGGTTTTGTTGATGTTGCATATTAGATTCAGGCCTTTCAAGTGGGCAATGCATGAAGAGGTAGACTTAAGGATATGGAGCATCTCTAGTAGGACAGGGTGAATGATTGCCTTGTAACTGACACACAGATCACCCCTGAGCAATATGTTTGATACTGAGTAGAGTGATAGTGATTTGAGCTTGTCCACATAGGACAGGTGTTGGAAGACATGTATTCTCTTTGTGAGGTATTTCTGTGACCTTTTCAGTAGGTGCAGATGTTTAGAGAGGTACATTACAAATGGGGCATTATACTTAATTTTTGGTCTAATGAGGGAGGAGTATAGAGAGGTAATAGCCTCCTTTTTTCTGGATGCAATCCCTTTACTCATGAGTTGAACCAAGTAAAATGCTTCTCTGATCACAGCCATTACATGATGATCAAATGTGAGATTGTTTTCAACCTGAGTACCCAGGTCTCTCACCACAGTTTGTGTACTTAAGGAGTAGCCATTGATGTGGTAATCAGTAGTGGCCATGTTTTTGATGAATGGTATGATGATAATTTTTTTTTGCATTTAACTTGAGACCATGACTCCGGCACCAGTCATTAGTTGATATGAGTCCATCTTGCAGCATGTTAACATCATTTGTAGAGTCAATGACAACACCCAACAGTTGTCCACAAACTTTGCCAGCCATAGGTCTTTTGTCTTTCCCTGAAATTCTAAAATGATGGCAAACAGTAGGTATGCCAGGGCAGATCCCTGGGGAACTCCACTAGTGATAGGTCTGCCATTGGAGGTGGAGGCACCTATTTTGACCTTGTGGGTCCTGTCAATGAGCCAGTTGGCCACCCACCTGATGAGATAGGGATTTACGACAATTTGTGTTAGCTTTTCGATGATGCTCAAGTGGGGGATTATGTCAAAGGCCTTGACCAAGTCAAGGTAAGCTGTATGTACTGACTTTCCCTCATCCAGGGCCTTGGTGACAGTCTCAAAGAAGTTAACCAGGTTCAACAGGCAAGATCTGCCTTTGATGAATCCAAATTAGGTGGGGGTCAAGTGATTGGATATTGCCTATGTCCTTGTTTATGAGAAATATAATAATATGCTCCATGGCTTTACAGATCAGACATGTCAAGCTAATGGAGCGATAGTTTCAGTTGGTGCAATGGTGCAGCGAAAGCATTGTTGCCTCACAGCAAGAGGTTCTCTGTTTTAATTCTTTGTGGAGTCTGCATGTCCTCCCTGCATTTGTATGGCTTTCTCTGGGTGCTCCGGTTTCCTCCCATGTTACAAAAACATGTGTCTGGAGCATTTCTCCTCTGGCCTCTTCTGAAAATTGGCTTGTTCCAAGTTGGACTTTCCCGGTTAACAAATGTAAAATAAATAAATAGTTTCCTGGTATGCTTGCATTTTGTCAGCTACATACTGCATATGCTGAAATGCAATTAAAATATCGGTTTAATAGTTTTATATATATTTTTTCATCAGCAAAGGCTTTTACGCTTTTATCTGTATGCATTAGTCATAAGTGTACTGAAAGCATGGGCATGTTTGTCAGGGCATTTCACAGGTCTACATGATTGGCAAAACCTTAGCATGGAATGTTCTGTGTTAAATATGTAGACATGTTTCAGGGACAGTTCATTTGATAGCATTTTTAGTATTTCAAAGATGGTCTGTTAGCAAAATGTGTCATTTGCCTTTTCTTTTGGAGGTGGGAAAGCAAAGCTGCATTTCTGTTATGGTTGAAAAAGGATATGTTACTATTGTTACTCTGCTTTTTTTGCATTTAGCCTGTTGCTCATATTTCAAATATCTAGACTGTTTCATGTTTCTCCAGTGGGTAATACTGAAATGATACCTTTTCTGTTTTATCTGAGAACAGTTATTTTGGTGTTTTGCCATACTTATGTGTATTATCCTTCTGTTGTCTTTTAGAACACCTGTGACTATGCTACCCAGGCATCTCAATCCTCAAAAGCACCCTTCACTGATCCCGAGAATCAGATCATTGTTGAAGCTTTTAGGTGACATGTGCCTTCCTGCTTGAGTGTGGACATGGAAATTAAGGCAGAATGTAAATTTGGCAGCAGATCATAGCAGATATTAATGCAGTGGGTAGCCACAGCAGGACATATGACCAGGTGTGTCATATGACCACTGACATGATCTAATTTGCACTGAATAGAGTAGCTGCAGTGGCATGTGACTGGATGGGTATCAGGGGGGCTTGCTACCTAGCCCCACTAACAGCAATTGAAGGTTTTCTGTCCACTGTCAGGGATCCATACAGTTGCCAGGAAAGTGCAGAACAGCACTTTCTTGTCATCCAAGTTCTTGTTGAATGTGTAGTTAATGAACATATAAAGGGGCAAAAGTATTACCCCCATGTGTTACTGTTAATTGTGATGATGCTGTCCTTATCTTTTGCTTAGAGTCTTTTAGGACCATCTGGCATAGGGAGCATACCATCACCTGCACATGGTGAGCCAAACATTTGTATGTCAGTACTGATGAGCAATTCAAAGAAATATTTTAGTGTGTGATGTTGATGTCAGGACTGTTGTGTGTATTGCTGTATTGCCTAACAGTGGCACCACAGTTATTTTGTTATCATATATTGACTATAGTAGTATAGGTATTCATTATTCCTGTGTTTGTTACTTATTATCACAGGTGAATCTGACAGTAGAAGTGTGGGACTTCTACCATGTGATGTCAGAGTATCAGCAGACTCTGATGATGGTGGTAGCCAAACAGATGCACAGTCAGGGGGAGGGGTGCATCTGTTGACATACAGCCACCCCCTGAAATCCCATTGGACACAGCCAGTAGGCCTACGTCTACCCATTCCAATGAACCCTCAGATATTGGACAGGTGGAGGGTGAGACAATCAATCAGGGAAGTGTGGTTACTGCAGCTTCAATGTCTGTTGACTCTGGCTGTAGCCAAGGTGTGGTTGAGTTGTCATGCAGGAGTGTTGTTGACTCTGGCCATAGCCAAAGTGTGGGTGAGGTGCCAGCAGAAAAGTTGTTAGGGGTGCTCAGAGGAGGCCTGCTGTCCGTCTTCCATCTGATCCAGGTGTATTTTCCCATGCCACTCAACATATGTTTAGGGCCATCATGGAGGCACAGGCATGTTCCCCATGGGTGCACCCGAGAAATGCTTAGGGTTGTAGATGGGGCACACGCTGACATGTGTGACTGCTTCCACCATGTTGCCATTTCAATGGATCAGACAAATGACACATTGGAATGAGTGGTGTCTGTGACGGAACATCTGCTGGGAGGGGGACAGCATCCTCGTGGGTGTAGGTCAGCCACATCATTTGCTGTTAGCCAACATGGCCTTGCTCGATCATGCTTCCATAGTGGCAGTACTTCCACTGCTCCATCAGTGGGTGAGTTGTCCACACCTATACATGGCAGACAATGGGGTTGTGGTCCTGGGCACCTTGTGAGGGGAGCTCAACCAGGAGACATTGGCCACATTCAGGTAGCAGCAGTGCATCTGACCATGGGTGTGGACATGCTATTGCAACTCCTGGCAGAGCCAGCACTTGTTGTCGGGTATAACAATGATGAAATGCCACCTCTACCATGCACAGCTTACACCTGTCTAGCATACAAAGAAGAAGAGCTACTACAGAGCTTGGCTGTGTTCTTGCAGACATTCATGCACACATTTCACATGGAGGACCCATACAGACACACATACAAAAGTTACATGGTTCAGCCATGCAGCTTAAAACTCATTTTGTCGCACTGGCCATTTGTTGCTTTATCCAAATGTCTGCCTGTTTTTCTTTCTACACACACACACACACACACACACACACACACACACACACACACACACACACACACACACACTTACCAATCTTTTGCGTCTACCTAGGCTTCCTGCCACCCTCCCATACACAACACCTTGTGCAGGTGATGATAATTGTGCCATATCCCTGTTTTGTATATATTGGATTCAGGGATACATAAGCTTTGTGTCTGATGTTTAGGCTGCATAGCTTATTTAGTGCTTAGTATATCTGCATTTGTGATTTTGAACTTGTAATTGTACCTTTGACTTACATTGGTCTTAGAAAGTTACACAGGTGATAGCATCAAAATGTTTCCATCTTTATTGTTAATTATCTTGTGAGGGTTGCAATGTCTGAAACTGCAATGTGTATAACTATTTTCTAACGTGTCTCTTTATTTTCCAGTACTAACATATGTTGATAAACTGAGGGCATGCAGTGACCATCACTAATTTAAAGAGGTATGACTGAGTGAATCTTTGACGCCTGAGGCCTGCTACTTAGTAGTGGACACATATCAGTCAAATAAGTCTCTGCTGTTATATGTTAAGGTCATTTCTGTACAAATCTCCCACATTTTATTTGCTTACACTAAAAAGTAACAACATGCAAGTATATGCCAGTCATTCATATTATTACACAATACACTCCAGGTTCAACACATACCTTGTAAATCCAGTATTTGCAACAGTTTTAGTTCAGGGTTGACTCTGTCTGATGCAAGCAGTACACAGCCAATACATGGGAAGGTAAAGGTTGCGACAGTTGCCTGGCATCGATGTTATTATATGTATGTGAGTAGGCGGAAGGTTTTAGGCCCTTTAGGTGGTGAGCGAGTGTGCTATGTGTTGTCTTTTAGCCAATGCAAGAGCATATTGAGCGTACCTACATCTGCCTACACCCACAACAGCTGTTGCTTTCTCCTCTGATTCCTCACCTACATGTGACTGTGGTGACCTTGCTATTGGTGGTGGGATGTGTGCTTCTTCCTCTTGTTGATCCTGCTGAAGCTGTTTTTCCCGAATGATGTTGTGTAGCATGGCACATACTGAAAATATTTCAGTACATATCCTTGGATTGTACTGCAAGACTCAATCAGATGTATCAGGCACCAGAACCATAACATCAACAGCCCAAACACATGCTCTTTGATATTTCTGGTTTGAGTGTGCTCTTCATTATGGGGTTCTTCAGCAAGTGTGTGTGCATTTCTGATGGGTGTCATCAGCCACGGTTCCAATGCATAACCTACATCTCCTAGTAAATGACCCTGTGGATATCTCCCCTAGTGAACATCTGATATAGGTGGGAGATGTGCCAGATATGTTAGCCATGGTAATTGCCTGGGTTGCCATCACACACACTCAAGATGAATCCTTTGGCATTACACACGACTTGTCAGTTAGTAGAGTGGAAGCCCTTTCTATTAAGGTAGATCCTTCCTTGTTCCCTGGGTGGTGCCTTAATTTCTACATGTGTGCAATCTATGGTACCCAGTACTTCAGAGTAGTGTGCCACAGGGTAGAACTCCTGCATATTTCCAGCCCTAACCTCTGGAGTACTGGGAAAATATATGTGGTCACTACCATGTTGGAGCATAGCATTCAAGAATTGATGGAGCATCCTAGATGCTGATGCCTGTGTAGCTAAGATTCTAACTGCTACACACACCTTTGTTTCCAGTGGGATGGGTTCCCTTGCTTTGTCCTGGCTCTAAATTGAGGACAACAGAGTTTGCAGAGTTCCTGTAGTGTGTCTCTATCCACCCTGTAGTGCTCTACCATTTCCACATCATGTAGATTGTGGTAAGTTAAATGGGGTCTGAAAACTCTTCTTCTTCTTGGCTTTGGTATATTAATATCAGCAGCAGTAGAGACTTCAGCCTGTTGTATATATACATGAATTAAAACAACAGCAGCCCCTAACATTGTTTCTGTGCAGACTCCTTTCTGTGGCTATATTGAAATAGGTTTTGGAATTTGCAGGGAAAACCAGCACTAAGTCTACACAGCTGCTTTACAGCTTGTTGAATAGTTCTTCCATCTTGGATTGCTTGATTAGCAAACAATTACACAGCTTATGCTGTAATTAGCCTGCCACGGTGGTTACCTTGTTTCTGCGGCTGTGCATGTGCACACCATGTAGAGCCACTTACTGAATCGAAAATACTGCACTTTTGTGTAGGCTTTACTGAAGCTGGCTGACAGACTAAACAATTAAAGAAAATTAAAAATAGTTTACTTTCTTCAGTTGTGTTTCTATTGCCCATTTGTGTCATAGTTTTTTGATTTTTCTATGTTCCCTACAATAAGTTATACCTCAGAGAAGCATAACTCATATAATAGTAAAAAATAAAGCATTTTTTTATTATTTCGTTATTTATTTATATATTTGCAAGTGACAAGATCCTCTGTACCCTTTTATGGAAAAGATCACACACACATTTCCTTACTATGAGATATCAGCTCAATGGTTACATAACAGTGGAAAAATTAAAAGTAGCATAGGGTTATGCAATATAAGTCAATGCAGTCTGAATAAAATCTGATGAAAGCAAATAACTGAACACAAGTTTGTATTAGCAACATGATTTGAGGCATAGCATAACCACTCCTTTGTTTCTTTTTTTGTTTGTTTGTTTTCATATAGTAAACGTTGAAAAATAGAAAGATGCAAAGAGAATAATCATTTTCATATGGCCAACAGAAAAAAGTAAAATTAAAAAGTTTTTAAAAGGTAAAAACATATAACAATGACAAACAAACAAAAAAAAAACATAAAAGAAAAAAATGCTGGCCAGCACAGAAAAACCTGTGTGTATGCATAAACTCATAGGAAAAATTGTGATAATCAATAATATGGTTACTGCAGAGGATTAGAACTATAAACTTGTAAAGATCTGCTTCCTGTAGATCATTGCTTGATTCCTTCATCTACTGTCTTAATCTCAGCAAGTCCCTTAGTCAGACAATGCTCTGGGCAATTGGTCACTGGTATTTCAGACTGCATGTCTTGTAGCAATCTATATCTATAAAACTGTAAGAGCATTTTTTTAACATTTCAGCCACAGAGTTCACACCTACCCATTGAATGTTTAAAGTTAAACTGATTCACAAACAAATCACTGAATTTTCCTTCATTGTAACAAATTTAGGTAACCCAATGTTTTGTAATATATCAGGTTAAACTAACTGTTGACCCAATGCCACTTGATCAAACCTGGTCAATGTGGAATAAATTATGTTATAAGGTACACATATTGCATTATTACTTAGAGAAACCTAGTGCACAGCTTGTAATCAATCAAGATAAACTACTTACTGCAAAACACTAAATCATTTTCTGCATTGGAATACGTTCTGCCAAATTACCTTATTGGGTAACTTGTCCCTGCCCCTATATATATACATATATATATATATATATATATATATATATATATATATATATATATATATATATATATATATATATATATATATATATATATATATATCTATCTATATATATATATATATATATATATATATATATATATATATATATATATATATATACACTAAGTGTGCATGCCTTCACATCAAAAAGAGACACTTGTGGTGAGGTTGGCAGCATGCATAGAGGCAATACTGCTTGTGCCACTCCATTAACATTAATAGAAATAGTCTTGAGAAAACCTTGGTGATTTCCATTAAATATGCAGGATAGCCTTTAATTATTGCAGAAACTGTTTTTTTTTTTTTTTTTGATGAAAGAAATGCCTTGAGCAAGCACTATAAAAGTGCTTCTTGCAAGGTAGATTTTAAGTGTATAGTGCTGGAATCACTGCATAATGTTCAGAATTCATTTTAATATAGAATAGGAATTAGGGTGGCTAGAATATCGCTGACAAACAAGGTTGAATGCTTGTTTTCCACCCGATCTTAACAACAGAGAAGATTTTGTGATGTATCTAAAAAGAAAAGGGTTAAGACATTAAGTTTTTTAAAAATATAGGAAAATGTTTTAGTTGTCCATAACATCATGTGATTTTGTTTCTTATCATGTGATATCAATCATGTGTTTTTAAGTATGTGTATAAAAAGAAGTTGTATGTTTTTTTTTAAATTCCGTCTGAAGAAGTTTCTAGTAATTGAAGGAGGCGAAAGCACTACCTAAAAGGTGTTTTATTAAACTGTGTGTTCTTCTCCTGCTTTTGGTGACTTTTTGGTCTTTGTTTAAGGATTTAGTCCTTCTACTCTGTTTTTGGGATTATTACTATTATTACTATCACTATTACTATTACTATTACTATTACTATTACTATTAATGTTTTTAATGAATGTGATAATCATATTCCAACTGTTGATCTACTGTTCTTTCCAGTAATTAATGTGTATTGATTAGTTCTAGGTTAACTGACCTTGTGAGCCATTTTAAGCTTAGCCAATTACCCCATGTAAGAAACAAACCCTGCAACTTGTGTCTGTAATGTAAATACCTTAACCATTATACCAATCTCCCACCTAAATATGTATTCAGACACCCCTCTTTAAAGTTGACCCTTAACTGGATTTGAACCTACAGCACTTACACCATGGTACCACAGAAAGAAGGTTGTGTTCAACGTTAGCATGATTTTGTGTGATTACTTCAGTTACAGACTCCTTTATAAGAACTATATCTGATGCAGATTTCATAATTTTTCCTTTTTTTGTCATTAACTATTGTGGGCCATTTTCTAGCCATCTTTCAATATGAGTAAGAACTTGCTGAGTTGAATTTTACAAGATCATGTATATAGTTATCTGAAGGAAAACTTGAATTTTCTGTATATTGTGTCTGTTTACAGTAAGTTTAAAAGGTATGTTTCGATTCATAAGAAAATGCTGAAGCCCTATGACTAGAAGAAATAGGTATGTTGTCACGTATTCAGGAATTCTTATGCAGCTTTCATTTTTGCATTATTATATCTAAAATTCTCAGCAAGATTTACAAATTTAAACAAATAAGACACTTTCTCCACAATGATGATATAGTTCATGTATTTTTGTGAAATTAGTTGATTTAAACCTGTGGTAACAAACACAAATGCCCCTCCAATGTTTCTGTGTCTTTATACATTGTGGTACATTTTGTTGTGTTGTCTTAGATGAATCTCAAAATCATCATGATTAGACATTAGAAGCATTGTAAGACTCATTTATGTTGCAGATACACACAACATAATGTTTGCACTGGTAACTGCACATGTTTAGTAACAATTGAAACTGTAATAGGCAGGTGACTTTTTATGGGAAGTAATACAGTTAATTGTGTGGTATTTTACAATCAATTGGTGATCAGTTGGCATTATAGCTATTTGTGTAGAATTTTACTATGTCACAAGATGTCATAGTTAAAAGATTGCAGCTTGAAGCTGTCATCATTTCAGTATATTAGAACTATTTTAATGTTTGCAGATACTTTGCCTCTTTCGGTCACGTTAGTTGGAAAACAGGGAAAAGGTGAAGTTTATTGCCATTTTACATTTTTTTTAATTTTCTGTGATATTGTGTGACCCCTTAGCTAGTAAATATAGAGGCTAGGTTCATGGAGCAGAACCCTCACATTGGATGTTCAGAAGGGCTTACAATCCTGCAAAAATGATACTTTTCACTATGTACTGATTTTTATTAAGATTATCTGGTAATGCAACAATTATTATTATTATTATTATCATCATCATCATCATCATTGTTATTTGCTTTTTAGTATTTTGCTGATGTGTTTCAAGTCTCATTATGATGTTAGGCCATTATTCATAGCAAATCTCATAAGTGCCAAACAACTACATTCATAGATTTGTACTTTAGTAGTATTTGTCCTTAAAACAGATGATATGAGGGTTGTTTTTCACTGAACACAACATACTTCATAAATGGATGCCCGCAGTATTGCTGATTTGATAAGATAAACAATACTCACATCAAAGTTTTTTTTTCTTTCATTAACTGCATCTGGCTATGAAGGTGATGTGCAAATATGCATCTGTAAAATGTGATTTTGCTTTGTTTCAGTAAACTTAAGTGTCAGCTGTTGTGGTACATAACAGTTGAGTTTGGAACGATCACAATGCAGCCTCTGTGAAGTATCACCCAAGTAGTCAACTTCTTTCCATTTAAATACATTAAGAACTTTGCAGAAAGAAATCTCACAAAGCTTTCACCTTCTGCATCTCATAAAAGCCACAATTTACACATACAATTAACTCCTTCACAATATGAGATGTGCATTATCTGCTTAAAAGTAAAGTCATTTGCATAAAAAGGATACAGTTATGTGCAAAAATACATAATATAGCATTTACATTACCGTTCACAGATTTTTTTTCTGCATCAGGCAGATGGATTTTTAAAAATAGAAGTAGAGTAGATGATATGCAAATAGGCATACATAAAGGAAAGCACATCACTCACGCATGCTTGTATTTGACCCTTTTGAGATCTGTGCCATACAGAGAATTTTTTGCTGCTTAAGGATATTGATAAATGCATGCAGATGTTGTACTCAGAATAATATGTTCTTTTCTTTCTTTTCATTTTAGTATCTGTATTCAGACATTTAACTGGTAAAAAGCAGAAAATCAGATGAAGAAACAGCATCAGATAATATAGTGTTATATTGTTTGGCAAGTCTTTCTTATCAAAAATGGCATTTTACAAACTATGACCAAGGAAAAAATATATTGCTTAATATTAAGCATTCTTGAATGCTTGCTATTATTTTCCAGGCAGAAAAGCACTTTCATTATTTCAGAATTGTATGACATGACGTTCGAGTATTTTCCATGCATCTTTTAATATACAGAAAAGAATAAAGAAGACATCTGGAAAAAATCCTCATTATTTTAAATGGCTTCAATGAAAAATGCACATTAAGTTAAACAGCGTCTGTAAGTAGATAGCCCTGCGCACTGATTTTTTTTTATTTATGTTTTTACCAGTTTCAGACAAAATTATCAAGATAGTCATGTTGCAGATTTCCCACATGCATGTTGATACATATTCCATACAAATGTTTCAGTGCAAACTGTCCTTCTCTAACATATAGAATGGATGTACCAGCCAATATCAGTTATATGTTTCACAATCTTTGAAGTAATTTAGAGATCAGTTTAAGTTTGGTTTCTAGTGTTTCCTACTATAAAGACTGCATCTGAAGATTTGAGACATATCTCTATGTGTAATAGCATTTATTATTTTGATAAAAAAATGAGGGATTGATTTACTTTTTAATTTATTTCAGCAAGATCGATTGCCACCTGTTATGCCTCTATTTTCTTCCTCACACTCTGTCTCTCTTAATCAGCCTCTGTTCCTATAGTTCTTCACCACAACCTGTACTGTAATGATCAAAAGCAAAGCTCCTTGTTTTCTTGTACATTCTAGCAGGGTATCACATAGTTGCACTACTTGTTTTTTTTTTTTTATTTTATAGCTTATTGAAATTGTATTATTGGACCAGAAAGGCAGTCTTGTATCTTGTGATATAGTAGCCTTAGATTCATAACATGCCCAGAGACTGGTACTTTGGCACCCCCAAAATGTCATTTTAAGTTTTACAACTGGCTACCTCCCAGCTCACATACAAACCCATACAACACACACATACTTGTAAATTATTATAGCGCATGGCTCACCTAATTATATATAGAAACTTCAAACACAGCTTTGGTTAGGTTATGAAAAATCACTATCCCTATGCTTATCTGATCTACTTCCCCATTATTATATTTTGTACCATAATACTATGATGGAATAGCTGAAAATACATCCTGTGGTTCTCCACAATGTGTTGCAAACACTGCAACCAATATTTTATTTTCTTATTCTCAACGATGTACCTGAAATGCTTTTAGGGGAAAAAAATGGACAAAATCATTGACCAGTGGAACTGATATACTTAGAAATCTGTACTCTAAAGTTATATAGTATTGCTAGAAGAAGCTGAGTACACTTCACAGATACTAATTTCAGCAATGAAGAGTATATCACTGGCCCTGTTATCAGTGATGCCTCAGAATACCAATTTATCAATATGCTGGCTCTGTTGTTTATCTCATTGTATTCCTAGATCAAAATATATCAAAATCCAAATGAATTTGATGAATGCATAACTGTAGCCATGTGTCCCTTCCCTTTCCTTCTCTTTTCTTACTAGCGATTCACACATCGGTCCTCATAATAGGTCTAGAAACACAATTCCTGATGTTGCAAACAAGATACGAATTCCCCAGAGTGAAATATATCTATCTACCCTTTAACTTTATAAAGGGTTATTTCTTCACTCAGTCCTTAAGTAGTGTAGCTCAGTTAAGGTTCAACATTTAGAGTAACCTTAGATGTCTTATATGTCTCTTAGGCTGGATAGCTATAGATGTAACTCATTGACCACATACATGAATTGGACCTTCAGATATGTGGAATGGCAGCTGTGTATATAGAAGCCAAACTACACTCTTCATAGCAGCAATATGTGTCTATAAAAATAAGTTTCCATATATTTAAATAAACAGCATATCACATGCATCTTACCTGTTTGTATGTAGTGCCTGAGAAGAACCACTGATCCTGATATCTCTTAGATTGCAGACAGCTCCTCTATCATTTCCCATCATTGTCTTAAAAGATACACAGTGATCTCACCATATCATAACGCAGCAACACTAAATTATCTCAATATACGTTGGATAACAAATTCCATGCAGATATTCATAGTGCAGCACTGAAAGTAAAACACTAAATAATTCATTAATCCACTGAATGCATGTCAATCCTATTTACTCAGTATTGATTGGGGTTCCATTTGACAGTTGTCACCTTTGAAATGATGATTTTTTTACATTCATATATGCACCAATTTTTATAAAAGTTGTGGAAAATGTTTAAATGAGTAATGTGTCAATAATGTAGGAAGAAAAAAAGGACATTTTATCATGAACCTTTTTTCATAATGGCCTTATCTTATATTTCTGTCTCAAGAAATGGAAATAAATTTAAAATATCCTATACGTTTTGTATATGATGTAGCACACCCACATGTGTAGCTGAAGTAGATATGGGTTCCTTCCTACCTGACTCTGGTGACACCCCCTATAGGCCCAACACACCAAGGAGGCAAGAATGACAGATTTTATTCTAGGTGACACATCAAGCTTAAAAGGCAATAGCACAACCACAAACAAATTATTTCAACAGTGCACCAGTTAGCAATAAGGCAAGGCAAGATATGCATGCAATGAAAACATACATTTACCCTCTTCCCCAGAACTCAGCAGAAAAAGGTCTAGACATTCAAACATGCACAAAGAAGCCAATATGAATGAGCAGTAAAACTTTATAATGCAGCAATACAAACACGGGAAAAATGCAATGTCATTAAACAATAAAAGAGTTATAATATGACAATACATCTATGAGAAAATGCAATGTCATTGAGCAGCAAAATTCTTGAAGACAGCAGTCTTAACACGAGCAAAATGCAATGTCATTGAACAATGAAGATTTATAATGGAACAATACAAATATGAGAAAGTGCAGTGTCATTAAGCAGTACTAACACCCTCAACCCCCTTGATCAATTCTAAACAGACTAACTATGAAACACTCTATTATACCCTGTTCACTGGCCACTGATTACTTACAGTCTTGCTGCCGGCATGATGGGACCCAAGTTAGAGCTCATATGGATCCCAGTTATTTGTAATCCACAAAGCATTCAGGGGGGGAAATCCACAATCTTATAAAAATATAAAATGATGGCCAGAATCTCTCACCACTCCACTGAGAATATCCTAGTGGCCAGGCACCGTGGCTCATCTGATGAGAAAATTAGAAAATCACCTGTCAGAACTCTGGTAATCATCTATGGCTTCTCTGTACTAGCCCCAAAGGAACTCCTTTTATTGCTGAATCATATGCAGACATGGAACTACTGGTTTCAGACTTCTCTTCTGATTTCACAAAATACCATAATTCAGGATTTCAGCAACAGACAGACATAAACTGCTACTTCACTTCCCTGTCCCAAAGCACTAGAAAGAAAATCCAGTTATGCTGCAAGGCCCTTTTTCCCTTCAGCTCCCTGTTTCAGACTTCCCTCCTTCAGCGAGCATCTCAGTCTCCTCTTTCACTTTCAAAATTGTCTTTTATATCCCTGAAAAGGAGCTCCACCATGGGGTGTAATGGAAAACTACAGTCTATTACTTCTACAATGAAATGCAGTGGGAGCTACACTCTCCCCCCGCTTGAAAATCTTGGGTCCCCCCAAAAACTGAACAATATTTTTGCATTCAAAGGGTACATTCCACCAAGTTTAATCAGCCTTATGCTTAACTTGGGATGGGGTGTCATCACCGGAGTAAGCGGTATGAGGAATTATGGGTGCATACTCTCCGATGAGCTGTGGTCACAGATTCCTGTGTACTATGTCCCAAAGTGTTATAGGTAAGTCTCTGTGGGGCCGAATCAGTCTCTGCAGTTTTGGTTTGGAAGAGGCAGCTAAGGAATTTTGCTCGGAAGGTTTGTCACTCACATCACATTCAGTGTCAAGTTTTTCAGTAGGCATAGTATCTACTTCTAAGATCTCCTCTTGTATAACTTCACTTTCATTTTCCATAACAGTATGACTGTCCTCAGCACTATTTTCTGAAGTTTGCATAGCAGGGCCTCCATCAGTATCAGGTTCTGCAGGAGGCACAGAAACATTACTTAGTCTATTGCGAGGTCTGGGCTGCTCAAAATGACAAGGGACAAGTTCCGGTGCATTTACATTGTGATTACAGCTCACAGGGTCTTGAACATCCTCATAAGAAAGCCCACTGAAACCCCAGTCATCATCACTGTCCTCCTCTCCTTCAGCAGGAGGAAGCATAGGCTCTTGAGTATTGGAGAGGATAGTTCCTCTTCACATTAGCCTTCTGGATCACCTTGAGTTAGGCTTCTGCTGTGCCATTCTGGGTTCCAGATTCATGGGTCTCACTGATTTTGCCAAAGGCATTAAGTTGTTTCTGTGCCAGGTTTTAATGGGTCCTTCTTCCCCCTCTGGGCAAACTTGGTAGACAGGGATATTAGGTAGCTGAGAACAAATTATGTAAATCTCAGATCCCCAGTGGTCATCTAGTTTATGCTTTCCTTGTAGTCCCAAATTTCTCAAAAGAACTCTGTCCCCTGGCTGCAAGTCATGCATCCTTACTTTTTTGTCATAGTGAGCCTTGTTTTGCTGATGTCTGTGTCCTGTTGATTTTTCAGCAAGCTCAAAAGCCTGTCTGAGGTTCTTCTTGAGTCTCTCCACATAACTGCCATGAGATCACACTGGTGTATCATCAGCTGTGACTCCAAAGGTGACATCAACAGGAAGATGAGCTTCTCTTCCAAACATTAGGAAGTAAGGTGAGAGTCCTGTAGCATAATTTTTAGTACTGTTGTAAGCATGCACCACTGTGGCTATATGTCTACTCCATTGACTTTTCTTCTCAGCAGATAGTGTCCCCAACATGTCTAGTAAAGTTCTGTTGAAACACTCAGGCTGAGGATCCCCTTGAGGATGATAAGGAGTGGTGTGGCTTTTTTGGACTCCCAACAGAGTGAGTAGTTCATGGACAAGCTTGCTCTGAAAATCACATCCTTGATCAGAGTAAATCCTTTTTGGCAGGCCATAGTGTACAAAGAACTTCTCAGCTAGTAGTTTTGCCACTGTAATAGCTTTCTGATTGTCAGTGGGAAATGTGTGAGCATATCTGGTATAGTGGTCTGTCACCACCAGCACATTACTGATCCCACCTTCATCTGGTTCAATGCACAGAAAATCTATACAGACCAGCTTCATGGGTCTACTACTTTCCATTTGACCCAGTGAGGCAGCTCTGGTCAGCAGAGTCTTTCTCTGAATGCAACGAAGACATGTAAGACAGTAATCCTCAACATCTTGCTTCATGCATGGCCAGTAGAACCAGTCTCGTACCAGACCCATAGTTCTGTCATAACCAAGATGACCATGTTCATCATGCAATGACCAGAGTACTACTTCTCTATACTTTTGAGGAAGCAACAATTGGCATTTTTCACTGCCAAGTGCACTTGGGGATCCCCTATACACTAGTCCATTCTGTATCTGCAGTCTGTCCCCTTCTTTGGCCAAAAGTCTTGCCAGAGGATGAATATCCATGCAAAGTATATTAACTTGTTTCTTCTCTAAAGCAGCTACCACCAGCTGACCTAAGGGGTCTTCTCTTTGATCTCTCCTGATGTCACTGTTACTTAAAACTGGTAGCGATGAAGCCTGTAAAGTGACTACATTATCGTAAGCTTGGGGTATGCTTGCTGCAGACAGGCCCAACTTCTGGGCCTAACATACAGTGTGTTGATAGCAGGCTGCAATCTACCACATAGCTCTCACCCTTGGTGCTGGAATTTCCATCCATTCATCATCGGGGTGTAAATCTCCCTGAGGTCTTCTGGACAGACCATCAGCATCTCCATTTTCGTGTCCTGGGCGATATTTCAAACTGAAATTATAGTTGCATAGAGCTGCCATCCATCTGTGGCCAGTAGCATCTAGCTTTGCAGTGGTCTGGATGTAAGTCAGAGGACTGTTGTCAGTCTGCACTTTTTGCACAGCCCACATCTATTTCACTAGTAGAAAAACAATTTTTATTTTTCATTAGTAGCTCTTTAACTCTGGTTAGCCACTCAGGGGGCAAGAGACCACCTCTTTTATATCAATATCTTCCAGCTTCAACTCATTGGCCCTGCTCTCATTCCTTGTCAACACAGAAACAGGTAAGGGAGTTGCAGCATAAACATTTTCCAAATGCACTTGTGAACGCAGGACAATGGGAGCACTTAATTTATTTTTTAACCCACAGGCAAGTGTCATAAGGATGCTTTAACTTGTCCGCAGGCCAAACATCTGGGACTAGTTCCAGCCCCGGTGGCAAGTCACTTTCTGGATCTGTTTCCATCATGAGATGCAAGGGAACTGTCCACACATCCTCACTTTGGATCTCAAGCAGGTGACCTGACCAGGATGAATTATATGCTCTTCCCCAGACTGGGTCCACACATGACCAATTTCATCTTTCTTACTATCCTTCTCCCTTTGAAGGGTACAGAAAACTGTTCTCAAGAGAGGATATAGTGTTGGGTGTTCCCGGGTCAACTGAGGCATTAGCATTCTTCTGACGAGGTCAGTATTTATCCCCACTTAAATAGATGCTAAATCCTTTCCTTTTGGCTTGGGGGCACACAACAGTGAGTGTTTCAAAAACTTCCGTTGACCTAGCAACTGAAGTGGAAAATTCTAACTTGAGTGAGACATAACCATCATAAGGGAACTTCGTGTCACTTAGCCCCCAGATCTCCAAATCTTCTAACTTTTCAAGTGGCAAATGCTTTAAGTATTTTTGGTAGAATTCTCTGTACAGAATGGTGATTTGTGTACCAGTATCCAACAGTGCTTTACTATACACTTCTTCTATTTTTACTGACATGACAGGGGACGGTCCCAGAAGGCCATCGGGTAGTTTCTGTTTCCAATGCTGTTCAGCTGTATGGCAGTCAGCATGTGGTTGAGGTACCACCGGTTGACCTCTCAATTTTAATGGATAAGACTCTTGTTTAGTAATGCTTTGTGGTCTCAGATGCTGAGATTTTGGCTGAGATGGCTTTCCAATTCGGTTGTTCGCCTCAGATGAGCTAGAAATGTGCATAGCAGGTAGTTTCTCTCTCTCCTGTAACAAGGGTTTGTGTGGAAAGGAGATCCAGGATGCTGTCTCTTGATGTTAGATTTTATGCAGCTCTTTGTAACTGGGCACTCAGCTGGCTCCTTCACTGTGGCCCTTTGAAGTTTTCCTGCATTTGCACTAGCTATTAATAGTTTGTTCACTTTTATGAAGTTCTCTGCATTAGGACACTGTTACTTTATATGCTCTGCATCCACACAGTGATAGCAAAATCCAGTAGGAACTCTGAACACTGGTTTATTTCCCTGAGTCCTTTCATGGAGGTTCTAGCTGATGTATTCCTCCCTTCAGTGAAAGTTACCATGGCTTTCTGCAATTCTGCAACTGTCTTGGTGACTTGAGCTATGGCGTTGGTCAGGGAAGACATCTGCATCTGCAACTGTGACACCTCTACATTGTGGACACTCTGGGCCACAACTTCTGTTTGAGTAGTGAGCATGGCTATAGGCTCCTGCTGGTGTTCACTCACTGTTTTAGTTGTTATTGAACACTGCGATTTGGCTTCAAACAGGGCTTCCTCTTCCCTCACGTCTTTAACCAACTGAGAAAAAGTTAGAGTCTCTTCACTATTTCTCATCCTCATTTTCCACACAATGGGGTCCATAGCTTGAGCTCCCTGTAAAATTTGTCTGATCTGTACTTGGTCAGCTACTTTCGGATCCACTCCCTTCTTTAGGATGATCTGGTGGAGCATTTTATCTAATCACTTAATGTAATCAGATAGTTTCTGACCAACTACTTGGTATGTATGTTCAAACTGATACAGTAGGTCAACAGCCCTCTTGGTCCTTCCAAAACACATCCTGCAGTACTCCTAAATAGTCCTTGGCTGTGCAATCTTGCTTACCCATCCTTAGGTTGCATATGGTATCCGCAGCAAATCCCTTTAGACTTTCAGCTATCCACTGCTTCTTTTGAAATTCTGGGATATCCCACTCCTCTAGGGCTTGTGAAGCCTGATCCATCCAGGATTCAAAATCTTCCTCTCCCTGAGGTGTGAGTTGTTTGCCAGAAAAGAAACACAATTTGCAGTAGCCAAACCCAGTGAATGGCTGTGTAGGCTTTAAGCGTTTTTCTACAATACTTCCCAAAGCATTCAAAACTTCAGGCCCTATAGTATTTATGGGCAGTGAAGCTGCAGCTTCTGGTGTAAGGCTCTGACCTATTTGGATAGCTTCCACAGGTATTTCTCTGTTGCTGAGGTAGTGCACTTCTCAGAGATTACCACACGGACTGCACTCTCACCTACATTTGTACACTCAAAGGTATGTGTAAATACACTAAAGGATTTTTCCATTCGAATAAGGCCAATGTGCTCTGCTCGGTAGGGTCCATAGTGCTGTCTAATAAAAATCCATGCCTTACAACTGGAAAGGATCCTATGACTTGATGTATTTGCATATCAGTCCATGTGACCCCTGGCAACACCAGAACTAAGCAATGCTCTGACTGAGCATTGTGCTGTTTGCACACTTAGCGGTTACTTCTGGGTTCATGTTTCTGCTGGATTTGCTTTCCACACATACAGGGGAATAGGGTGGAGTCCAAGGCAGTACAGATGATCCCGGATAAGCCCCCAAATGTAGTGCACACACAGGTGTAGCTGAAGTAGATATGGGTTCCTTCCTACCTGACTCTGGTGACACCCCTTTAAGCCCAACACACCAAGGTGGCAAGAATGACAGATTTTATTCTAGGTGACACATCTAGCTTTAAAGGCTATAGCACAACAACAAACAAATTATTTCAACATTGCACCAGTTAGCAATAAGGCAAGGTGAGATATGCATGCAATGAAAACATACATTCACCCTCTTCTCCAGAACTCAACAGAAAAAGGTCTAGACATTCAAACATGCACAAAGAAGGCAATATCAATGAGCAGTAAAGCTTTATAATGCAGCAGTACAAACATGGAAAAATGCAATGTAATTAGACAATAACAGAGTTATAATATGACAATACAGATATGAGAAAATGCAATGCCATTGAGCAGCAAAATTCTTGAAGGCAGCAGTCCTAACACGAGCAAACTGCAATGTCATTGAACAATGAAGATTTATAATGCAACAATACAAATATGAGAAAATGAAGTGTCAATGAGCAGTACTAGCACCCTCAACCTCCTTGATCAATTCTAAACAGACCAACTATGAAACACTCTATTACACCCTGTTCACTGGCCATTGACCACTTGCAGTCTTGCTATTGGCATGATTGGGCCCAAGTTGGAGCTCATATGGATCCCAGTTATTTGTAATCCACAAAGCATTCGGGGGAAATCCACACTCTTATAAAAAATATAAATTGACGGCCAGAGCCTCTCACCACTCTGTTGAGAATATCCTAGTGACCAGGCACTGTGGTTCCTCTAATGAGAAAGGTAGACAATCACCTGCAGGAACTCTGGTAATCATCTATGGCTTCTCTGTGCTAGGCCCAAAGGAACTCCTTTTCTTGTTGAATCATATGCAGACATGGAACTACTGGTTTCAGACTTCTCTTCTGATTCCATAAAATACCATCATCAAGGATTTCAGCAACAGACAGACACAATCTGCTACTTAAATTCCCTGTCCCAAAGCACAAGAAAGAAAATCCAGTCATGTTGCAAGGCCCTTTTTCCCTTCAGCTCCCTGTTTTAGTCTTCCCTCCTTCAGCTAGTATCTCAGTCTCCTCTTTCACTTTCAAAATTGTCTTTTATATCCCTGAAAAGGAGCTCTGCCTTGTGGTATAATGGAAAACTACAGCCTATTACATCTACAATAAAATACAGTGAGAGCTACAATGAAAATTGTCATCATGCAACAACATTTCACAATGAGCATTTCTCATTTTTAGTGAAACTAACTGATCAGATTTACTTTGTATGTGTGTGTGTGTGTGTGTGTGTGTGTGTGTGTGTGTGTGTGTGTGTGTGTGTGTTTTTGTGTGTCTGTGTGTTTTTTTGTGTGTGTGTGTGTGTGTGTGTGTTTGCTTGTGTGTGTGTGTGCGCGCACATGCATGTGTGTGTCCGTATCTGTATAAGTATAACCTTCTAGTCATTAATCAACCTGTTGATCCACCAATGATCAACACCTACACATCAAACACATTAAACTATAGGTTGTAGAAAAAGATTTATTAAATCTAGGAAATCAGAAATGATGACATCATTGTTTGTTAGTTGCATTAGACCCAAACTTGATTATGGAATAACAATATGAAAACCTTATAAGGAAATAAACATGAGTAAACTGGAAAGAGTACAGCATAAGTATACCAAGGGCATCCATAGATGTGATCATTTAAGGTATTCTGAAAGAATAAAATATCTGAACATATACAGGGTCTCATATAGATATTAAGAGGAGACCTTATTCAGGTATATAGGGCATTTAGAGATAATTACCTCTGGGAATGTTTGGGGTTATCAAAAAAGTAGTAGAGAATCATCAGATAATCTATGTAGAAGATTATATAGGACTGAGGAGTGCACTAATTGTTTCTCTGAGAGAGAAGCTGATGCATGAAACAGTCTACCAAATTACATTAAAGAAATCACTAGTTTAGATACTTTTAAGAACAGCCTGGGCACATTACGGGAGCAACTGTTTGGTTTATTGGCAGATTCAAGAGCATTATTGCCTGTGCTTGAAATATCTGTATGTATACGTGTATGTATGTATTAAATATCACTCCAAAAAGGATCAGACAAAGAAAAAAACATTTGTTTTATAGATGCAGCCCCCCGCACCCCCACATCCCTTGCTAATTATATACATCAACTTCAAAATTGCACTACAGTGGGGGAAAAGGGCATATTCTCCAGTCACTACAATTTCATACTGGCCTGTATATTTTGATCAGCTGATACTCTGCTTCACATAGACTTCGCTGAGAGAGTGAGTGCTTCACACTGTGATTAAAACCAAGTCTGGTGCAATCTATCAAATAATATATTCATTATAAATGTAGAATTTATCAAAATGTACACTGTATATCTTATGTTGCCCTAAAGTTATGCTTTACCAAAAGAAAAAAAAAAACTAAAACTTGCTCCAAATGCAATCCTATCATTGAACTTACGCCTATCCATACCTTCAACTTTTCCATAAAAATAGCAAAAAAAAAAAAAATCTCATTCATCTGTAGTATTTCATGAAATTATATTTTTTCATTCAAAGCAACATTTGATAAGTGTATTTTTATTTACTCTATCTCTTACACAAATAACATTCAGCCAAAATAACTTAACGTAATTTCAACCAATCTTTCCATGAATGAGTAACCTCCTACCTGTAACCATGTGCTCTTCTAGGACAGACTTGTGAGCAACATCCTTAGGCCTGGTCTGCTGGCCTGATTTAATAACTACTTGGATGTGGTTAGCCATGGTAAATCTTGGCAGAATCTACTTTTCTTCAGGAACTCTTCACAAATCTGTCTGTTAAAGACTGGGACCATTTCTATTTTCCATTGTTTAATAGTTGACTTCATGTACTTTCATTACTTTCCATATTTACACATTTTTGTTTGTTTTCTTGTTTGTAAAAATGAGTGAAGTGAACCTAAAAGCTCTTTTCTCAGACATCACTTCATTACATAATAGAGCAATAATAATTTAACAATAACAAGTGCATGCTATTAGAAAATATTTAAAAATCTTACACCATAATCAGTTGTAATACTAAAAACAACAAATGGTATGGGTAAGACAATCGAATCCTAACCTCTTCCTGTACTTCAGACCCATATATGTATGAAATAATCATCTGCTAGATAAGGGCACATGGAAGAAATGTATTGGTTCTGTCACTGAGCCTATAGTTTTGCAGGTATTATCACTGAGTTTCAATTTATTGAAACTTGTCTTTGTGGTTTGAATCTTTGTGGCTTGTTGAAGGGGACTCTACCTTTGTGGTGCTGGGTTTGACAAAGTTCTGGGGGTGCACTCTGCTGTGTTGAGATGTTCATAGTAGTGTCAGTTCATTAGAAGTCTCTGTATGGTTTCTCACCTTAAGATTACACTCAGTGTGCTGTGGTGATATAGGTTAAGTATTTTATAATCAAAGTACAGGTGAGGTATTTGGCTTGGCAATATATAAGTACCTCAGGCACTGACATACAATAGTTTTCCCTTTGAGAACCATCATTCAGAAACTGAAATATTTATCCCTCCATTACCAAGAGCTTGTGTAGAAGGGTTTGGGTAACTGCAAGGAGTAGTAATGCACACTGTCAGGATAAAAATGTAATACCATTTGCCAATGATTTATATCTTTCCTTGGTAAAAAAAATAAATAAAAAATGTCACTTTTGTAGTAAAAGTATAAGACAAAATGTTTCTTCAAACAAAACTGCGCAAGGTACAACATTACCAAACCAAAATGGACAAGCCAGTTCAGGTAAACATGACAATTAAGATCAAAAATTCCAGTTACGGCATGTGATGAAACCAGATTTTTTTTTAACTTAATCGCCACGGTTACCTAAACTGCCCTGTGCATTTTACTCTTGTCAAACAGCCATGGCATTGCTAATGCAGGCATTTATGTCCAACAAGAAAGTAAGAGAGGAGTGCATTTTCACTAATACATATATATAGGCTTTGACTGTAATATTTCTAGAAAGAAGATACTTATATCCTTTCCTGAACCTTGCCAAATCACTGTGGGTGCCAAGAAATGTTATTTCATTTCATGAAAAATGTATGTTTTACTCCAAGCATGTAATGAACAATTGAATCCTCAATTGATTAGAAAAATTAACAAGCCAATACCAGCTTTGTTACAATTATTTCATCTGATGCAAATGATCATGCAATGTGTGCATCAGAGACAGTAGAGAGCAGTGAAGCTAAGGTACATTGTGTTTATGATTAATGTAAACAGCAGACTTCCCAGTAATAAACTTTGCTGTAATCCTTTTTTGAAAGCCTGAAAAAATAATGGTGCATATCATTTATAACCCTGAATGTTACATTCTGTTATGTAATTTCTAAATCAACCAAGTCATCTCTTCTCTAGGCAATAACTTTTAAAGTTCCAATAGATGTGACTGCCTTTGTTAAGGAAAGACAGATGACTCATTTTGCTCTGTTTGTCATATCTGTCAGAACATAGTCAACAACTGACAGTAGGACCATTCAGGTAAAATAGAGCTTTAAACCTGTATTGCAAATGACACATAAGATCAATCATTTTTAATTTTATAGTTGCAATTTTTATAGAATTCTGAAAAGCTGAGATATAGAAAGACAGTTCTTAGAGTTTGTGTTTTGCTGTCTGCCTCTTTTAGACAAGGCGCAGAACTGGTACAAGACAAAAGCTCTAAAATACTTAATGAAACAGAGATTTGTATGTGCTACATGAGTACTGCTGTAAGGTGCAACTGGTAATAAATTTAGGCTGAAGCAATCTGATTCAGCTTCGTTTTTTGTTCTCCTTGAAGATTATCATGCTCGCAAATTGAAAGTTAGTAACAAATTGTAAGGGACTTTTTGCTGTCCTTTAATCATTGTACAGTTTTACAGCATCAAGGAGCTTGGCTGTTGATAAAATAATTTTAAGAATCTCCCACTAATATCTCTGCACTTTATCAGCTTCCTGCCCTGTAACAATTAAAAAATATATTTTCTTTGATTTTTCCCTCTTTTACCTTAGTTTCTTAATATTCAGTCTACAAGTACGTACCATTTTATCATTTCTGTTGATGATATTATTCTTCTGTTATCATAAAAATAAACATGCTCATCCTTTTTTCAAGCTTGAACAAGGTAGACCAGTTTCATTCTCTAGTTTAGCATCTCTTGGATGCATTCGATAACTTTTTTTGTTTTTAGGTAGGATGAAACAAGATTGCAAAACATTACCAGATTAATCTTTATAGTGGCAATAAGATCAGCAGATTCAGTGGTGTTGCATTTCAATTATCTTGGATTGTGGCTTGATGCTGCCTTGTAATTTCACTTTCATACCATGTGGGTTATAAAGAATGTGCTTCTCAGTGTAAGCAGACTTACTCAGTTTTCCATTACCAAAAGTGTTATCCCATGCTGCTGGGTGCCCAAGGTTATTGTGACAAATAACATTTCTAACAAGATATACAGATCTAGGTCATGTTGTGGTCCCATAGTGTGTGTTCCTATAACTGTAAAACTTAGAACAGCAGAACTACACTGGGGTATTCTTCTTTTCTGAGGTGCAACAATCACGGTGTTTCTATAAATAAGTGGAATTTCTAATGGAGTGGGACTGAAGCCCCCCCCTCCCCCCCCACACACACACACATATAATTAACCTTCCAATTTTTCAGTATTTTTCTTTAAAACTTGTAACAATTTTTTTTTTTTTTAGATTCAGGACCTGAAGTTTTGGGTCTACTAGTAGTGGTAGGGAGACCTAAAGTTTATACTCCTAAAATGAAAAATAGAGAGGTGGAAGTTATCTTAGTTATCTTCTGTTTCTTAGTAAACTTTGAACTTTGTTCCACAAGCTCATATTAAAGAAAAGTGCTTTCAATATTTTTTTAAAAAAGTTTTAAAAGTTTACAGTCACATTGGAACTGCTAGTATGATATCACTAAATAGTTAAGTGATACTGAAGCTTAAATGATATGTGATATCTCCTATAGTACTAACATAGCAATTATAGTTATTAAAGATGTCAGACTAGAAAGAGTAACTTTTCAGGCGTTATTAAGTTATTGATGCTAGCATTACTCTAATATGCATTTGTTTATATAAAAGAAGAATATACAACTGTTTATTTTTACAGACTAAACGAAAGTCCACAAGAAATACTAATGTGACAAAACATATTGCTCTGCAGCTTGAGTCATGAAAAAATACAGACAGAAAAAGCATGTGTGTGTGTGTGTGTGTGTGTGTGTGTGTGTGTGTGTGTGTGTGTGTGTGTGTGTGTGTGTGTGTGTGATCTTTGAACTTGATGACTTGAGAGGGTGTGTTATATGACATGTCACAAAAGTGGTCACCCTCTCAAAATAATACATTAGAACTTGTGTCCATGACAATGATTTAATATGGATTCAAGTAATTTAGAATAGCATTCAATGTGAAAATATATGACAATATATAGAGAGTGTCTGGAAGATTAGTTAAACCAAGAGAAGGAAAACAAAATGTTATAATTTATAATTGACCTTTACCAACATGAAATCCATTAGAGCTTAATATAATGATAATAATATCAAGATCATCATGCTGTGTTATGAAAAAGTAGGAACCCAAGGGAGAATAACATGAGACCTTAGAATTTATGATATCTCTATGATAATGAGGAGGACATGTGTAAACAAGACTAAAATGGTACTTTATATTAACCAGTCTGTTTTCATGAATAAAAAACAAACCCTAGCAATCTGTCAAGTACCATAACCTTTTTTGAGATCATCAGCATTTTTAGGTCATCCTAAAACCATCATAAAATCATGCACCCAGCCTAGGAGAGAGGAGTGTAAGTAACCATCACCATTATGCATGCAGGGGATTCCAGACCTGGTTGTCATCCTTGCCATTAATCAATGACTGTGCAGGTCAGCAGTCTTGACACAGATGGATGCTACTCACAGATATTGAGATTGCTACATGACCTGCGTGAAGAAATGTACCCTCTTCAGGGACTGTGAGACATTCTAAAAAGCATGCAGAGTGACATGGTATATAGGGACCCAGAGCAAACATACCTATTAAGGTCAGTAGTGACCTATTTAGCAATGATTGCTACATCCATGATGGTGTTAACAAATGCCCACCATGGCCATGCTAAAGGACTGATGCATAATGTACGGTCATACTACAAGAGAAGAATGCAGATGTCACATTCCACTCTGGAGATAACACAACTGCCCACATTGTCTTCCATGTCTGTCACTGCCCCTGGGACTGGACAGACCTGTAGTCATGACACATTCACTTCAATCTCTGCTAGTGGAATGCATTACTGGGAAAGCTACTCAGGGCTTGCACTTCAATGTCATATCACTCCCCAGTCACTTTACTTAGTGCAATACCTACCAGTTACTGTCCACATGCAGGCTGATACTGTACTATCACACCATACTGTAGGATACAGCAGGCTTCCCATACAAGATACTGACATGGTATATGATCCACTGGACAGGAAGCCTCCATTCCTGGTTTTGCAGGGTCATACAATACGCTCAGCTATTACTGAAATTATAAAAGATCCTCACCATTGCTGAAGGATGTGATCCCCTTTCTCAACCTACTAGCCATCCACCAGACATAATGTTTCTATCTACGTGCTGCTCATTTTCAGCGTGTCCCATTCAACTTCTGTAAATAATGAGGAATCTACCCTGCTCACTCCTGTGACCTCTGTGTGTATGATAATAACTGATGCACAACAGGACAGCCAGTACACTGTATTGCATTGCTTAGGCATGCTATTGCATGCATTGTTTTATTCTGGTTGTCCAAGTCATGGCTAATTGTTTTAAAGTATGTGTGTATGTATGTCTGTATGTGTGTGTGTGTGTGTATATATATATATATATATATATATATATATATATATATATATATATATATATATATGGGTCCCTATGAGTTGATCAACAACTCAAATCACCGACAGTGAGTTCACCGACAAGTGAAATCACCGACATCGCAAAATACGGACGTTTACCAGGTAACCGATGCAAAGTCGCTACTCATGCCTACCATGGTTGCATGACACTGCCACACTTACTAAACCATGGTAGGCATGAGTAGCGACTTTGCATCGGTTACCTGGTAAACGTCCGTATTTTGCGATGTCGGTGATTTCACTTGTCGGTGAACTCACTGTCGGTGATTTGAGTTGTCGATCAACTCATAGGGACCCATATATATATATATATATATATATATATATATATATATATATATATATATATATACACATCTTATACAGTATATAATGTATGCATGCAGACCATTTTCAGGATCTGCATAAGGTTTAGTAATAAAGTCAGTTCAAAACAAGCAATAAATCAGTAAAACTTCAATACAGACAATATTCTTTAGTTCATGTACAAAGAACATCAGCTGAAGATAAAAAAAAATAAAGTAATTTTACAAAAATGTAGACTGTATTGTATACTTAATGTTACAATATAGTATGTAGAAAATGGTGGTGGATGCAGATATGTGTCAAAAGTATAAAGCTTTATAGTTTTTTGTGGGAAATAATAGGTAAAAAGAGGAGAATTAACAGAAGATTATTTCAAGGAGAAGCAGACGGGATCAGAGAAAGCTGAGAGGTATGAAGAGGAGCGATGTTTCTATGATGTTCTTGCCTTAGAGAAAACAGTATGAATATTCCCATGGCATTGGATATTGTATGAAGTGTGAGTGTTTTTTTTTTTTTAGGCAGATACTGCTAATGGGAGTTCATATTTTTGGCTATTATAGTAAGAATCTTCCCCTATAGATGATCTGCCTACTGGAGAAAGAAAGTAAAAGATCTTCTTAGACCTGAATAGAGTTTTGTTCTATTTTATCTTTATAAGATGAACGTAATATTGACTGTAGGATCTAAACAGATCCAGAGCTGGATGTGAGACCAATCAACCTGCTGAACATTAACTAAGAATTGATAAACTCAACATAGAGGATGACATGATGTAAAAGACATGCCTGGACACCTTATGAATCTAGGAGACAAGATGAAGGGCAGTGCAGCAAAGCCACTTTACTTGGGATCCAGAGTTTACTACTCAGGAGGAGGGCAGACAAGAAATGGTTTGAGAATTGCAGTGAGGAAGAGGTTTAAGAAGACAGTGACAACTGCCATTAGAATTAGTGATAGACTCATGACAATCAGACTCTAGTGTATGGACAGGGCATTGTGTATAATCTCAGCCTATGTCCCACAGCAAGATTGTGATAGTAAGGAAAAGAGTGCATTCAGGCAGCAGGACAATATGAGTTGATGTTGATAATAGGAGACCTGAATGCAGGACAAGATATAATGACTGCCTGGGTCCAGGTGGGTGGGGCAACAAGAACAAAGAAGAAGACACCATTCTAGACATCCATCTGACAAATAGCTTGATGGTGGCCAACACATGGTTCAGCAAGAGAGACAGTCACAAGATCACATGACCAACATGCAAATCAGGTAGAGTTGCTGCTAGTAGGGGAAGGACAATGGGGTAAAATCAGTGAATGCAATATCACGCCCAGTGAAACAGTTGGCCCACAACATAAACCACTGGTCACCACAATCAACTGCAAGCAGTAGTTAGTGAAGGTTCTAAGGTCAACAGAGGTTAGGCTGGAGACCTGGAGGTTGACTAGTATGAAAGCACAGGAGTTCAAAGAATTACTCAGTGCTCTAGCACCTCAGGAAGAAGATGAAATAGGTGGAGTAGAATGGCAGCACTTCAAAATAGCATTTGTAAGGACTATACTGTAGAAATGATATACAGCTGAGCCAGGTATGGAAATAAGATACATAAGGAAAGCTGGTGGTGGACTGCAGAAGCCCAGAAAGTCACCAAAAGAAAGACATAGAGTGCTGGAAAAAGTGAGAGATAGAAAAGACAGATGATGCTGAGAAGGAACACTAGCTGGCTAACTAAGACGCTAAGAGAGGAGTTGCAACAGCAAATAAAAAGACATCAGAGGCACTCTATCAACTTCTGGAAAGTGAATTAGTAGATGGCACAAAGAAACTCTTAACAGGTTGCAAGGCAAAGACAAAAAGATGGAGAAGATAGATAGATAACCTGCTCAGTAGTCCATAAGATATCAAAGGCAGATGGAGGAGGTACTTCCAGAAGCTTCTAATTGAGAAATACCACACCAAACCTGTACTTTCCCAGACACAGCTCATGATGAGAGAAGAGGAGGAGCCCACCACAAAACAAGTAAGGACAACACTAAGGAAAATGCAATTGTGGAAATCAGCATGCTGATATGAGGTCACAGCAGATACTTTCAAAATGTTGGGCAATATAGCGGGAAAATGGCTCCTCGGGTAACTAATAGCAGTATGGAGGAAAAGTATTATCCAAGATGACTGGAGAATCAGCATACTAGTACCAGTGTACAAGAACAAAGGGGACACCCACAACTGTAGACAGTACAAAGGTATCAAACTCCTGTCACACTGCATGAAGGTTATGGAGAGAGTGATTGATATGCAAATAAGCATAAGAAGAAAGTAAGATGGGAGATAACCAGTTCAGATTTAGATCTTGATGCAGCACAACTGACCCTATGTTTGCAAGGAGAGAGTTGATAAGAAACTAGAAATGATAAAATACCCCAACTGGGATTCCTAGACTTGGAGAAAGTATCTGACAAAGTCACAAGAAAACTGATTTGAGCAGTCCTGAGATAGTTTGAAGTTTCAGGAACAATGGGTAATTTTAATGCAGGCTATGTAAAAGGACCCATTGATTTAAATACAAACATTATTCAGTCCCACAGATGGGCTCCCAGTGGGAATTGGTATGCATAAGGGTTCAGTTCTGAACCCATTGCTGTTCATGCTGATGATGGACTACATTAGCAAACAGGTTGGCAGGGACAACTCAACAAAGTTGCTGAATGCAGACAATGTGGTATTTCTGTGCAAGAACTTCAGCCAGGGGTAGGGGAATGCAATGTAAATTTGAAAACACATGGGATGAAACTGAGCACAGATAAGATAGTTGTAATGGCAACAAATGGGGAAAATAAGAAGAAATTGAGAACTGAGATAGAAGGAAAGAAAGCAAAACAGGTTAACAGCTTCAGGTATCTGTGATGGGGTGTTTGAAGAGAAGGGAAGTCTGAATGAGTAGGTCAAAGCTAGAATCAGAGGTGAATTAGTAAACTCTTATAGAAAGTTAGGGGCAATGCATAACAGAAGAATGCCAAAGAAGCTGAAACATAAGGTGTACAAAACAGTGGTGTGACAAGCACTACTGTATCTTTCAGAAATATGGTCAGTAAGGGCAGTGCAGTTAAGAAAGCTAGAGGTGATAGAGATGAAGTGCTTGAGATAGTTGGTAGATGCACACAGTGGGACAGAAGACAAGGAAATTATGACATGAGAGGAGAAGCCAAAGAAGTTTGAATTGCAGAAAAGGTAAAAGAGAACAGATTATGGTGGTTCAGGCACATATGAAAAAATCAGAAGACAACCTGATGAAGAATATTTGGGACATACAGGAAGTTAGGCAAGGGGAAACAAGGGTGTCCAGCAAAGAGATCAATGGACTGTGTGAGGGAAGAACTGCAACAATGAGGCAGGACCGCCAAAGAGGGTAGGAGAGTGGCATTCAGTCAAGAGAGATGGTAACAGCTGGCAAGACACTCTAACCCCATGAAAGGAAAAAAAATGGAAAATGGGGGTTGATGCTGATGAACTAACCAAACTCCCAGATATGTATAGCTTTCCATGGTTTATAAGTACTCATTGCTGTTATGGGTACTGTTCAGCTGGTGGAGATGTTTCTAAGCCTTTGAGGGTTTTTATTGTTTTATTTGTGCCGAACATGACTTTATGTTTTTCTAGTCACTTAAGATATGAAAGGTCTCCAGCTGATCATTTACAGAACTGAGTAATGAGCCATGTTTGAAGATCATTCTACTGTCTGCTTAATGAAAGATCTTAAAATGGATGGAGGTCTCTTGGTGTCTTGTTGATTAAGAGAAAGGAATGGAAGATAGGACAGATCCTTAATATATATATATATATATATATATATATATATATATATATATATATATATATATATATATATATATATATATATATATATATGTATATATATATATATATATATATATATATATATATATATATATATATATTCATAACCCAGAGACTGCCCATGCTCAGGAATAGACTTCCCATACATGTCAAGCAGAGCACCTCACTGACCCACTTTCACCACCTCTACTCCTTGCATCCTCACCATTCCTCTATCCACCCTCTCATTCACACACATATATTCTGTCTTAGTCCTGCTGACCATCATTCCTCTTCTCTCTAGAGCATATCTCCATCTCTCCAGTGTCTCCTCCACCTGTTCCCTACTCTCACTACAGATCACAATGTCATCTGCAAACATCATAGTCCATGGGGACTCCTGTCTGATCTCGTCTGTCAACCTGTCCATCACCATTGCAAATAAGAAAGGGCTCAGAGCTGATCCTTGATGTAACCCCACCTCCACCTTAAACGCATCCATCACTCCCACTGCAGACCTCACCGCTGTCAAACTACCCTCGTACATATCCTGTACCACTCTTGCATACTTCTCTGACACTCCTGACTTCCTCATACAATACCACAACTTCTCTCTAGGCACCCTGTCATATGCTTTCTCTAAGTCTACAAAAACACAATGCAACTCCTTCTGACATTCTCTGTACTTTTCCATCAACACTCTCAGAGCAAACATCGCATCTGTAGTGCTCTTTCCTGGCATGGGTGTACTTTTGTAGAATGAAAGTTCACTACTTCGAACTTCAAAAGTACACCCACACTAACGTGGAAGTACACTTTCACGAAAGTGCACTCTTGCAAACCTGCTACACCGAATTGGCTAGCAGTCACAGACCTTAGGATTAGGGCATGGGTTAGGGTAAGGGGATAGTTAGTAGGGCTATCCCCTTATCTTGACCTGTGCCCTAACCCTAAGGTCCGTGACTATCGCACCACAGTGGAAGACATTCCACATTGGGCTATTTACTCCACTGTAGTGCAATAGTCACAGACCTTAGGGTTAGGGCATGGGTTAGGGTAAGGGGATAGTTAGTAGGGCTATCCCCTTACCTTGACCCGTGCCCTAACCCTAAGGTCCATGACTATCGCACCACAATGGAGGACATAGCCCGTTTTTCAATGTCATCCATTGTGGTGTGGTAGATTCGGTCTAGTGAGCTTAAGCAGAACTGCACTTTCATTAAAGTGCACTTTCACTTAAGTGTGCATGTACTTTCCTACAACGAAAATTCAGTTTTTCAAAATGGGAAAGTACACCCATATATATATATATATATATATATATATATATATATATATATATATATAAATATAATTTTTTTTTTACTTATATAACACATGTATGTGGGTGTGTATGTATACATGCATTCACACACACACACACACACACACACACACACACACACACACACACACACACACACACACATACACACACTCACACACACACACATTATGTCAACAAAGTATACCACTGGCACTTTAAACTGAGCATTCTATTTATTGATGTGAGGAAATGTCCAATACCAGTTCATTGAGTGTTATTTTGGTGTCTGAGCTGTGCTTGCATGCAGGTAAGAAAGGCTGTAATGGTTATGGATATAATAGGGGTTAGGTAAGGCGGATGTATATGTGCACGTGTGATATTTTCATGTGTATGAGTGTTTCTGGAATAGCTTTAGATAAGATGATTGTTTTTGCATTTTATATGCAATTGTGCATGAGCAGTGTCTGAGTGTCTGTGTATGTGTGCCTGTGACTGCCTTGTATAGCGGATTAATTAGGGATATGTTGTTTGGTAAATTAATGTGTGGGGTTGGAGGCTAGAGACAGTGGAAGGGTTAGGGTTAACTTTAGCACACAAGAGTAAGATGATACAAGGCATAACCCTATTACTTATACACTAACTCCAAGGACAATGCACCTGTCATTAACAGGAATTCTTCAGATAGCATGGTCCCACATGGGACGAAGTAGCACGGTATACTACACATGTGGTGTACTGCTTAATCCCTTATAACTGAAGAGCCTACCTAAATGAGAGACATATGTTATTCTAAACATCTCATCTAAAATGGCAAAATGATTCAGAAACATATAAATGGGTGGAATGTGTCATGGTTTGTACCTACTTTATACACTAAAATGCACTACACATGATGGGAGTGATATGCAAAGCAGCAGCAGCAGTATCTCTGTGTCTTAGAATTGCCCACATCCTGTGCTAGTCACCACCTCCTCTTTTGTTTATGTCTGTCTTGTTGAAAACTTATGCCTTCTTTTTGGAGAAGAATGTATGACTTCCCCTAAATTAAAAAAATATGTATCATTAATAAGAAATTTTATTTGATCCCTTTTCTATTTCTCTATTTAGAAAATCTGGTCTGACTCTTTCTGAGTGCATTATAATATGAAAATATGTGTATACCATGTTCTGACCTCCATTTGGAGATGGAACGTACTTTATCCAATAGATTCTTGTTTCCTAATGTTGGACAATGAGATTTATGATTACCATGTCATGATGCCGATATAATCCTATAATTCCTACTGCAAATGGAACAAGAAGAACAGTGACTCATTTTCTTGTTTTACTGACTAGATTCACAAAAGCTAATACATTTTTTTTCACTAGACCATCTAAAAGATAATATCTTACTTTATGCCACATAGCTTACACTATCACATTCTAGAGTAAATTCAAAGAGGTGCTGGAGGTGCAGATAAGGAGCATCAGAAAAAGGTATATTCAAAAACAAATAGTAGAGCAATTCAGAGATATATGTAACACCACCAAGATACAGTACAAATCACTCATATGCATATACCATATATTGACATGCAAATAAGTGTCAACATGCTGATGAGAGCCATCACATATACAAATGAAAAAAAAAGCATTGTGGTATGAATCATGAATTAGTGAGAAGGTCTACAGTTTTCACCTATTTAAATGCTAAGAATTTCATGTGTAGGAGCTTCTGCATTGTGATGTGGGTGTAGCATCAACATCAACATATAAGCATGTATTAGTAAGACATCTTTAGATCCATTGCCAGTGGTGTTGCATGATATCATCCTCCATGTTGCAGGTAGGTCTACTCATCTATCCTACAGTTCTGCTCATAACCAGGACACTGTCGACTACTATATTGTGGGTGAGACACCATAGAGGAGTTAGTTGTTAATCTGGCACCCATACATTGAATCAAGTGAGAAGGATGGAATGCCTATCTGGGTACTCATGAAAATTTGTGTAGCATTAGCTATCCTTGAAACAGGGACTGTGCATTGGCTGATGAAAAACACATTAGGTATTTTGAAGAAATCAGCCTTATTAATTCTGCATCATTTTGGTACAAGATGCTTAACATGTAATGAAGCATATTCGGCTTCTACTAACAGCAGAGTACAGAACCACACTATGAAGGAATTCTGTGGCACGGCATCTTTCCTGAGGTTGAGGTGACAGCATTAAGTCCATCCACATTGCAGTCAAGGCTCCACTATCTTCACATCATGTGCAATACATGTACTACAATAGGTTGCCAGTAGGTGATGTACACTACACAGGGTGTCATATATACAGTGTGTCTGTGCATCATCAAGTCAGTCTTCATGATTTCCATATGTGGCACATATGAAATCTATCCCACCATTTAATGTGCTGTGAGTTATCAAAGGGTCATCTACTTATTAGTTTCATACTTTGCTGCCTATACTCCTCAATATGCTAGCCCCTGAATGCAGACAACAGGCCACTTGAGCTACCCAGTTTTGTCTGGTGCAAGTTATGCAGTTTATATAGTTTATATCTTGGAACTATGAGTAATGACCCCCTTGATAGCCGCTGGCCATGGAAGAGATGGCATATGACACTGTACTTTTGAAAACATGCAACATCATTATACATGTATTCAGATTTATGAAGGTTGGCTTCTGTTACTTGGATACATTTGTTTGTTTACAACAATAAATCTTCAGGCACTCACCACTGGATATTTGTGGCATGTGCTATGCTACAAAATATGGTGTAACTACAGCAGTTACAATGTGGGAACTATGGAAAATTGCTAAACATAATTATGGAATTAGTGGAGTAGGAGTCAGATTAGGAGTTGTTGAAGTAACTAGCTTCAGCAATATACCAAGTAGGGCAGAAGTTTGAACATTTTTTGGGGGCACTGGCAAACGTGGTATTTGATCATAATCAGACAGTTAGAGAAAATGTCCTTAGATTCTCCGACAGGTACTGATGGACTTTAACATTTTTTGCAATTACTTAAATATCATCTCATTTGCCCTCTTAAGCACTGCTACAATTTATGCATCAACAATAATACCTCACCCAGAAAGAGAAAATACAAGGGTTAAGCCACTCACCAAAGCTTCTTATCTTACATCTAATATTTTTTTTTTCCTGTTTCTGTCCTCCCAGCTTTAGAGAAAATATTTGAAAAATTACAGACAGCTAATCGAAAACCGCAGATTCCAAACATATCATCAACACAGATTCTGGGATGTAAGAAGCACTATGTTTGCCACTATACTTTAACTAATGATATTCTACAAAACAGACAAAGGCCTTCAAACTATGTGATAAAGGCCTTCTAAGGAGAGTCATATTCATTGATATAACTAAAACATTCAATACAGTACTACTTCAACTCCTTTTCATCAAATTAACAGAATCTAGTTTAAGTCCAAAACTAGTTAACTTGTTCATAACCTTTCTCTCTCTAACCAGTACTTTAATAATCAAATCAGATTTGCATTCTCACCAGTATAAGTTTAAGGGTGTGCGCACACAACAAAGTATTAGTTTAAGGGTGTGCACACTTGTGCAACCAGTGTATTGTAGGTTTTTATCTTTTTATACTTTTTCCCCTAACAGATTTGTTTGTTTTTCAATTGAATTGTATAGGTTATAGGACACATTAAATGTGGGAAAAGTTTTGAAATGATTTATTGGTCTCATTTTTTCATATCACAAAAACTTGGCATTTTAACAGGGGTGTGTACACTTTTATATCTACTGTATATATATATATATATATATATATATATATATATATATATATATATATATATATATATTACATGTATCCACACACACACACACATATATATATATATATATATATATATATAGGTGTGTGTGTGTTTGTGTGTGTGTGTATACATTTGCATAATATTCATATAGTGCCTATGTGTTCGGCATTTCTCTCTCTCTCTATACATATATATATATATATATATATATATATATATATATACACACACACACACACACACATACACACTCACACAAATGATTACTGTACAGTTCATTGTAGAATATGCTCATCAAAATGAGACAGGTTAACTCCTTGGGTTGAGTCCCTTTTTCAAGCACTGTTGGATGTCCCACTGTGTTAAAAAGTGGGGTAAGTCTGTCCCTTTTCCCACTATTGTGCAGTCTCATGGTTGCTTTATATATATTTTAGCCATAGTCTGTATGACACAGTCACCTGTAAAAAACTGTTCTAGCACTCTCGTTCTAATAGTTTAAAACTTAAAATATAAGAATGAAAGCACTAATAGAGTTTATTTTTTGGAATAAAGCTGTGTTTGGATTTATCCTTCTTTCCTTTGATTTGGTTTACAAAAGGCCTAACAGAACATGTTAGAGAGACAGATATATCTATTCTGGAATAGACTCCCGCTTTACATTTAGCAGAGCTCCTCATTGTTCTCAATATCTCTATTTAAGTGCAACCTTGACAATTGGATGCATGTCCGTAAATTCAACCTGGGGTTGGCACCTGTGTCCCTCATGGACATTGGCAGTTGGTGCTGATCACAACATCGCTCTGCTAGCATCTAATGATGGCCAGTTAGGGTACTTTTTGTTTTACATGGGTTTTTTACATGACTAGGCTTGTAAATGCCCTAGGGCCATTAACCTGCTAACCTCCTACAAACCTATGACCAATCTAAACAGGCAGTAAAATAGGGTTAATTTATACTTCAAAGGCAGGAAAAGGACACCCACAAAGCTTTCTATAGTTATGTCAGTATCCTCAGGGGAAATACAAAACAATCCATAGCACTTAATGTAAATTGCATCACCCACACTGACTGAACCGGATGCCATTATCAACCTTTTGGCTGGCAGAGGAAATTTAATAAAACAGACACACACACACACACACACACACACACACACACACACACACACACACACACACACACACACACACACACTATGCTCAATCATACTTCTTTCTTTTAAAAAATCCTGGACCAGAAAATGATTCAGGCCCCCTTCGCTGTCACTAAAGTGGAACTAAAACAGTTCTAACAGAAGACTGTAAACATGGTCAGAAAGTGTAGATATTTAAAATAGAAGCGCTCAATTAATGTAGCTGTGTAAAAGCAAAGCCAAAAACAAGTACCAAAACAGTGGAGGTAATATAAGTCTTTAGCTTTTCTAGAGTTTGGCAAAAACAGCAACACGCTTCTTCTCATGTAGTATGGTTAACAAATGCCTCAGAACTTGTAGGTTATGAACCAAGCAGTGTGCAACTACAATACTTAAACAGTAGCAGAGATATGAATAAACACACACACTATATACACACACGTGCACTCATGCGCGCACACACACACGGCCCTGTGACCAATCAGGCACAGCACACACTTAGGTCCCCCTACTCTCACAAAAGTAGAAACAAAACAGTTCTAACTAAATACTGTGAAAAGTGTCAAAAAGTGCAAACATTCAAAACAGAAACACTGGATTAATACAGCTGTGACAAAAACAGTGCAAGAAGCATATACTGAAACAGTGGATATGGTAGCGCAAGTCTTAGCTTTTGTAGAGTTTAGCAGAAACCAGCAACACTCTTCTTCTCAAGTACCATGGTTGCCAAATGTGGACAAATGTACCAAGCAGATAGATTCAAATTTTTAAACAAGCTAACCCTCTAGCCAATCAAATAAAGGCAAATTAGACTTACAGCAGTAATTTTCTACTCAGAAGTGTACAGGTTATTCTCTCCTATCACAAGAGTGTAGACCATAAACCTTCCTAATGTAAAATCAATGGTTTGTAGCCAAAGTGCTTAAAAAAGAACAAATACAATTAGAATAGCAGGCAAAGTAATCCTTCATCACCAATTCTCAGTTCAGAAGGGTGGAGGATACTCTCTCTTCACACAAGAGTGTAGACCACAAGCTTTCTTAATGTAAAAGAATAGGTTTGGAGGTCAAATGCTTAAACCAGAAGTAAGACACTTTCTGATAACAGACCCAGTAAGCCTTCAACCAGAAATTCCCATCTCAGAAGAGTGTAGGTTATCTTCTCCTGTGCAAGAGTGTAGACCACAAGCCTTATTAGTGTAATATTATTTATTTAATGAACCAATTTTCAGGGGGGGGCAGGGGAGAAATTCTCCAGATGCATGTCTTTGCAATATAACTGCTATTGAGCCCAAATGCTTAAACCAGAGCAAAGACGCTTAGAATAACAGGCACAATAAGCCTTTACCATTACCCTCTTATCCCACAAGACCTTAGACCACAAAACTTCTTGATATAAAATAACTGGTTTGGAGCACAAATGCTTAAATCAGAACTAAGACACTTTTAGAATACCAGAAAAAAATAAGCCTTCAAACAGCAATTTCCAACTCAGAAGGGTGTAAGCTACATCTCCTGCCATGAGAGTGTAGACCTCAAGCTTTCCTTGTGTGAGATAAGTAGTTTGGAGCTCAAGTGCTTAAATCAAAACTAAGAGGGTTAAATAACAGTTGCAATGTAATCAGAAGTACAAATTGCACAAATACAGTAGAAACAGCTGAATCAAGTCCATTTTTAGTAGGAAGGTAAGAAGAAAATAATTCAAGTTTACAAAACTAACGGGAGGACCTTCCCAGTTGATCTCTCAGTTGCACAGTAAAATGAGCTGAGGAGACGAGACTGAGAGGAGTGCACAAAAACTGATTTATATTTAAGGATGGCAACTCAAAAGCCACCATGTTTAAAAGCACAACAGGAGCAGGGTAGGTTACTGGTAAAAATCAAATTCAGGTTGAGATCAAAAATAGACAGGAAGAGAAAAGCAAATCACACAGAACTACAACTAAATAAAGATGTCACTAAATATTTGCATCTACATATTAACAATAGTGAGGAAGACAAGAGCAAGTCATACAGCATTACAGCTAAATAAAGATGCAACTAAATTCTTGTAATTAAATGAGTATTTCTCAGCTCCTCCTCTAATTAGATGGATGTTATCCACTGTCTACAAAATAATCAATTTCTATTGACCCTAGCCAAAATTTATTGAAAGCTTAAAAAGAAAAAAAATGCAATATAAATAAAATAAAAAAAATGGAAGTAACCAAACCTGAAATAAATAACTCCAATCCAAAGTTAAATGCAGATAGAGATTTGCAATAGGCAGAGAACACCAAGCCATACAGCACTAGAGCTAAATAAAGATGCCAATTAATACTTGAGTTAAATGAAAGTGCTGTTTCTCAGCTCCTGCCATTAATTAGCTGGATGTTATTTACTCTCTGCAAAAAATAATTATTTTCCAACTGACCCTATCTAAGCCCTCTTAAAACTCCAAAATTAACTAAAAACTTAAAATAAAACAAAATACAATATAAGAAAAAAGATAAAAATTGAGGTAACATACCCAAAATGAAAAACTCCAATACAAAATCAAATGCAGACAGAGATCAGCAAAAGTCAGGGAAAGAACAAGTCACACAGCACTATATCTAAATAAAGATGCCACTAAATACTTGCAGTTAAACGAGGAATGCTATTTCTCAGCTCCTCCCAGTTATTAGCTGGTGTTATCCAGTGTCTGCAAAATATATTTTTTCTATTGACCTTAGCTTAGACTTCGTAAAACTACAAAAAAATTAAAACAAAATAAAATGCAGTATAAGAAAAATATAAAAAAATGGAAGTAACAAACCTGAAATGAATAACTCCAATCTAAAATCAGATGAAGCTAGAGATCAGCAATAAACAGGCAGAGAACAACAAGCCACATAGGATTGCAGCTAAATAAAAATGCCACTAAGTATTTGCAGACAGAGATAAGCAATGCTTAGGTAGAGAGTAGCGAGTCACACATTACTATAGCTAAATAAATGTGTTATTAATTATTTGTAGTTAAATGATGAATGATATTTCTCATCTCCTTCCACTAATTAGCTGGATGTTATTCACTGTCTGAAAAAGAAGTCTTTTTTAACTGACCCTACCCAAGACCTCTTAAAACTCAAAAAAAAAATAAATAAATAAATAAGAAAAAGATAAAAAATGGAAATTACCAAATCTTAAATGAATGACTCCAATACAAAATCAAATACAGAAAGAAATCAGAAACAGTCAGGCAGACAACAGCATGTCAGACAGCAATACACTAAATAAAGATGCCAGTAAATATTTGAAATATTTGTACTTAAATGAGAAATGCTATTTCTCAGCTCCTCTCACTACTTAGCTGGATGTTATTCCCTGTTTGTAAAAGAATACTTTTCTAACTGACCCTAGTCAAGAAATCTTAAGACACAAAAAAAAAAAAAAAAAAGAAAAGTAAAACAAAACAAAAGGCATTGTATGAAAATGGCAAAACATGGAAGCAAATAGATCATAAATTCATAACTATAATCCAAAATCAAAGAGGTCAGCAATAGTCAAGCAGAGAACAACAAGTCACACAGCACTAAATTAAATAAAGGTACCACTAAATATTTCTAGTTAAATTAGGAATGCTGTTTCTCAGCTCCTCATACAAATTAGTTGGATGCTATCCACTGTATGTAAAATAATTATTTTCTATTGACTCGAGCCAAGACATCCCAAAACTCCAAAAAAAAAAAAAAAAAAAAGAAAGAAAAAATGTAATATAAGAAAAAGATATAAAAATTGAAGAAGCAAAACCTGAACTAAATAACTCCAATCCAAAATAAAATGCAGATAGAGATCAACAATAATCAGGCAGAGAACAGCAAGTCACAAAACACTATAGCTAAATAAAGATGAAATTCAATATTTGCAGACAGAGATAAGCAATAGTCAGGCAGAGAACAAGTCGTACAATACTACTGCTTAATAAAGGTGCCACTTAATATTTGTAGTTAACTGAGGAAAGCTATTCCTCAGTACCTCCCAGTAATTAGCTCGATGTTATTCGCTGCCTGCGAAAGAATTCTTTTCTATTGACCCTGGCCAAACCCTCCAAAAACTCAAAAAAAAAAACCATCTTAAAACAAAACGCAATATAAGAAAAAAGATATAAAAAAATGGAAGTAACCAAACCTGAAATGAATAACTTAATCCAAAATCAAATACAGATTGAGATCAGCAACTATCAGGCAGAGAATAACAAATCACACAGCACTAAGCTAAATAAAGATGCCAATAATTATTTGTAATTAAACGATGAATGCTATTTCTCATCTTCTTCCACTAATTAGCCGGATGGTATTTACTCTCTGAAAAAGAAGTCTTTTTTTAACTGACCCTACCCAAGACCTCTTAAAAGTAAAAAATATATATATATATAAGAAAAAGATAAAAAAATGGAAGTTACCAAATCTTAAATGAATAACTTCAATACAAAATCAAATACAGAAAGAGATCAGCAACAATCAGGCAGACAATAGCATGTCAGACACCAATACACTAAATAAAGATGCCAGTAAATATTTGTAGTTAAATGAGAAATGCTATTTCTCAGCTCCTCTCACTACTTAGCTGGATGTTATTCCCTGTTTGTAAAAGAATACTTTTCTAACTGACCCTAGTCAAGAAATCTTAAAACGCCAAAAAAAAAGAGTAAAACGAAACAAAAGGCATTATAAGAAAAAGGCAAAACATGGAAGTAAATAGATCATAAATTAAAAACTCTAGTCCAAAATCAAATGCAGACAGAGATCAGCAATAGTCAAACAGAGAACAGCAAGCCACACAGCACTAAGCTAAATAATGTTTCTACTAAATATTTCTAGTTAAATTAGGAATGCTATTTCTGAGCTCCTCACACAAATTAATTGGATGTTATCCACTGTATGTAAAAGAATTATTTTCTATTGACTCAAGCCAAGACATCCCAAAACTCCAAAAAAGAAAAAAAGAAAGAAAAAATGTAATATAAGAAGAAGATACAAAAACTGAAGTAGCAAAACCTGAAATAAATAACTCCAATCCAAAATAAAATGCAGATAGAGATCAACAATAATCAGGCAGAGAACAGCAAGTCACACAACACTATAGCTAAATAAAGGTGAAATTCAGTATTTGCAAACAGAGATAAGCAATAGTCAGGCAGAGAACAAGTCATACAACACTACTGCTAAATAAAGGTGCCACTAAATATCTGTAGTTAAATGAGGAATGCTATTCGTCAGCTCCTCCCACTAATTAGCTGGATGTTATTCGCTGTCTGCGAAATAATTATTTTCTATTAACCCTGGCCAAACCCTGCTAAAACTCCAAAAAAGAAAAAAATTAAAACAAAACAAAATGTAATATAAGAAAAAGATAAAAAAAATTCAAGTAACCAATCCTGAAATGAATAACTCCAATCCAAAATCAAATACAGAGATCAACAACAGTCAGGCAGAGAATAGCAATTCACACAGCACTAAGCTAAATCAAGATGGCAGTAAATATTTGTAGTTAAATGAGGAATGCTATTTCTCAGATGCCCCCAGTAATTAGCCGGATGTTATTCACTAAACAAAAGGCAATATAAGAAATAGGCAAAAAAATGGAAGTAACTGAATCATAAATGAATAACTATAATCCAAAATCAATAGCAGACAGAGATCAAGAATAGTTAGACAGAGAACAGCAAGTCACAGCACTAAGCTACATAAAGACGCCATTGAATATTTGTAGTTAAATGAGGATGCTATTTCTCAGATGCTGTCACTAATTAGATGGATGTTATTCTGTCTGCAAAATAATTATTTTCCAACTTACCCTAGCAAAGACCTCTTAAAACTCCAAAAAGAACAAAAAACTTAAAGCAAAATTCAATATAAGAAAATGTTTAAAAAATTGAAGTAACCAAACCTTAAATTAATAACTGCAATCCAAAATTAAATGTAGTCAAACATCAGCAATAGTCAGGCAGAGAACAGCAAATCACTCAGCACTACAGCTATATAAGGATACCACTAAATATTTGCAGACATTGATCAGCAATAGTCAGTTAGATAACAATGAGTCGTGCAGCACTACAGCTCAATCAAAATGACATTAAATATTTCTTGTTAAATGAGGAATGTTACTTCTCAGTTCCTCCCATTAGTTAGATGAATGTTTTTCACTGTCTGCAAAAGAAGTCTTTTCTAAAGTATCCTAGCCAGGACCTTTTAAAACTCAAAAAAGTGGAAGTAACCAAACCTTAAATGAATACCTTCAATCCAAAACCAAATGCAGACAGAGATCATCAATAGTCGAGCAGAGAGCAGCATATGACACAGCACTATGAATATTTACACTACACTTATACAAGTGATATGTTGACATTAAGCATTGCTACTTTCACCTGTATGTAAAAATAACCAGATTTGAATCCAGCAACAATCCCATTATCCCCAAAGCACTGGCATTTTAATGGTGTTTGTCACATGATAACTTGCATTTCTGATGCACCTCATCATGCAGTCATGCCATGAGACTACTGAGTTAATGGCATTTATTTCTGTTTATATTAAATGCTCTGGCATTTAATCCCAACTGCGTTGATGAAGTATCTGTATAGCCCAAATCATTATGTTACAAGTTCCACTTCCTCAAACTTTAGGCCATTACATATTTGCGACATCATTCACATAAAATCGTTGACTACTATAATCAATATCAAGAAGACTGCAGGTAGAACAGATCAAAGTTATATTGTTCATAGGTTGGTACTAGGCTATCGGCCCTAGGGCCTATACAAGCCTAGCCATAACAATTCCCTGGCTATTACTTCCCTGGTCCCCTGTCTAACAGGGTGATTGACGTGATCTGTGGGGTGAATTTCCTATCTCTCATCCAATCATTAAGGTTCTTTTTGAAGAGGGCCAAAGAGGTGCTCTGCTTGACATGTATGGGCAGTCTATTCCAGAGTATGGGGAGTCTCTGGGTCAGGAACCTACCCCTCCAGAATGTTTTGTTTATTGTGATGCTCCAGGGATTGGGATGTCTTTAAGTGTAGCATGTCCAACAACTCTGGGTTTGACATGGCCTTGTATGTTAAGCAGAGATCACCTCTGAGCAGGCGATATGCGATAGAGTATAGCTAGAGTTTTTTAAGACGGTCAGCATAGGGCATCTGCTTTAGGCTTGTGATTCTTTTAGTGAGGTGTTTCTGTGGCCTTTCTAGTTGTTGCAGATGTTTTGTGAGGTACATACCAAATGGGGCATTGTACTCTATAATGGGTCTAATGAGGGATGAGTACAGTGGGACAATGACCTCTTTTTTTCTGGATGAAAAGTCCTTAATGATGAGATGTGCAACAGAGAAGGATTTTCTGACTGTTGTGGCGATGTGGTTATTAAACGTGAGACCACTGTCCACTTGTGGCACTGAATCGATTATCACACTTTCAGTGTTTAGTGTACTGCCATTTATGTGGTAATTCATGGGTACATGTTTTTCCCAAAGGGGATAACTATACATTTTTTTTGGCATTGAGCTTGAGCCCATGGCTCTGGCACCAAGCATCTGTTTCTGTAAGGCCCTTTTGTAGAATATCCACATAATTTGTGGATTCAATAATGGCTCCCAGTTTGCAGTCATCTGTGAACTTTGTTAACTAGAGTCCCTTAGTGCCGGCCTGTACTTCAGAGAAGTAGATGCCAAACAAGAGCGGTCCCAGGACTGAACCCTGAGGTACTTTGCATGCCACTTGTCTGGAGCTGGATTTTGAGTCAGCTACTTTTACAGTGTGGGTTCTGTCATTAAGCCAGTTGGCAACCCATCAAGTGACATAGGGATTAATGCCCAGCTTAGTAAGTTTATCTATGATTCCAGAGTGGAGGATGGTGTTGATGGCCTTGGCGAGGTCCAGATAGGCTGTGTGGACAGCCTTGCCCTCATCCACGGCTCTGGATTCTGATTCAAAGAAGTCAATCAGGTTGAGGAGACAAGATCGGCCCTTTACAAAACCAAACTGGGTGGGGTCCAGTGTTTGAAGGTTGCCAATGTCCTTGTTTGTAAGTTCCATGATAATGTGTTCCATGGCTTTGCAGATCAGGCTTGTCAGACCGATGGGATGATAGTTCCTGGGATCCAAGGTGGATTCCCCCCTTGAGGAGTGGGATAAAAAAGGTGGACCCCCCCTTGTGGAGTGGGATAACTGTAGCTGTGCACCACTCATTGGTCACGAAGCCTGAGGTGAGGCTATGATTAAACATGACACTTAGCTGAGGTGCCAGTTCATTTTGTAGTTCATGTAGTACACAGCCTGGGATGGTGTCTGGTCCCATGGATGCTGTATTCTTAGCTTTGGAGAGTGCATTTTTTACCTGTGTGGCTATGATTACCAGAATTTGGCAATCTTTTGGTATTGAGCTGGACCCTTTAGAGGGTGAGAGGGGTGTGAATTTGGCACTGAATCGATCTGCCAGGATATTGGCAATATCCTTGGGATCAGTATATTTAATGCCATTCTGTTGTAGCTCAAAACAGAACTGAGCATTGCAATTTAGATTCTTGACATAACTATAGAATGCCTTGTGGTTGTCCTTGGAACCTTTGGCAATTTTATTTTTGTAACTAGCTTTGGAGGATTTTATGAGGGATCTCAGCTTCTTACTGAGGCTGGTAAGAGAGTATTTTGCATCCTGGGATTTTCCTCTTTTCTGCAACAGTTTCCTCCTTCTGTTGTATAGTTTGTTTATGGCAGGGAACCACCAGGTTGGCTTCTTTTTTTGGAGGAGAGCATCTTGGTTCTATTTGGAATGGCACAATTCATGCATGAGTGGATGTGCTCGTACAGTGCCTTAGTGTAGGATTCAGCAGTCGAATTTTCAGTTCCTGTCTGCATGGGTGTCATGAAGTTTGCCACTTCTGACTTGAGTAGCATGAAGTTAGCTTTGGAGAAGTTTTTTATGGAGGTTTCCCTACTGGGGGTGGGGGTGGGATGTGGACATCAAGGTGATTAGCTTATGATCAGACCTGACCAGCAAGGGCATGACCACTGGTGTGGAGCATCGATCTCCCATGTTGGTAATGACCAGGTCTAGGATATTTGAGCACCTGGTGGAACTGTGGATTAATTGATCCAAGGTATTGGAATTTATGAATTCCAAGAACCATTGGGCTAAGGTGTTGGTGCCCAAGTAGTTTTCCCAATTAATGGCAGGGTAGTTAAAATCACCCAGTATTAGGGTGTTTGGTTGTATCTTAATATTTTCCAGTATGTTTAGAAAGGTGTAGTGAGAATCCTGGGGCATGGTGGGGGATCTGCAGCAAGCTACAGTTTGGATTGCAGTCTTACCTAGTATTAGTTGTACTTGTAGAATTTCAGATGCATTGTGTTGGGCAACTAGCCTGGAGGTGTGAATGTCCTTGGTGAATATGGACACTCCTCTGCCTTTAGTGTTTTGGTCCTGGTTTGATGGCTGAAAGTGTGGTAAGAGTTGTAGCCTGGTATTGCAGGGGTGCTCTCTGGAGCCTTGAACCAGGTCTCAGTTGCTGCACAGGTATCAATGTTCTCCATGTTTAGAAGTGCCTCGAGAGAGTGCATTTTGAAGTTAAGACTTCTAGCATTGAATAGCATTACCTTCAGATTTTGCATGCTTATATCTGTTACAGCAGCGGTTTTGTCCTTTGAGCCTTGCCTAAAAAAGGCACTATAGGGGGTGGCAAGAGCCTTAGCCAATAACCTAAATCCCAGGGGCAACAGGTGCAGACTATCTCTGGCAAAGCATTGTGGTCTGTTGATCATGTCATCCCAGGCAGACAGATACCAGATCCCCTTTGAATGCCACCAGAAACTTAGCCAATTGTTGAAGTCAATCATTTTTTCCTTATACTGCGGTATCATTCTGGGTGAAGGCAGGATGATACTCAGGGCTAGGGTCATACCTGCCTGGGCCACATTATCTGAGAGCTCTTATATGTCTCTTTTCATGTAGTCCAGGGAGGTACGTCTCAAGACATTCACTCCAACATGAACAGTGACAGAGTCATATTTGTAGTTGTTGTGGAGTGACTTGAGTGCATGCATGATGTGGTGGATCCTGGCACCTGAAAGGCAGCTGACTGTAATTTTCTCCTTGTTCAGCCTGGTGAGTGGGACATCAGTGTGCCTGACTATAGAGTCTCTTATGACTAATGTGTTGAGTACATTGTCTTGCCTTAGGGGCTGTTGTTGGGTGGCACACTGGTGTTGTGAGCTATGTGACACTTTGGTTGTGATTGGTGTTTGTTTGAATTTCAGCTTTGGAGGTCCTTGTTGCTTGGGCAGGTTAATGTTAAGGGCTTCCACATAAGTGGGTTTAATGTTAATATGTGTGGATGTTGGAGGCATGAATTTTGAAGGGCTATGTGTTGCTTGAGGTGTAGTGCAGGTGTTAACCTTCTCCTCTTGACTGTATAGCACAATCTTGGGTGGAGAGAGCTTTGCTTCCAGTCTGGCTATGTAAGTGCATCTCTCATAGGTTGTAGTGTTGGGTGGTAGGAGGAGAGGGTTGTCTGTGTACATAAGGCAATTGCTGCATTGCCCCAGTGTGCCCAGATTCACCAGGTGGACAGGAGAAATCACCAGAAGCTGACCACTGAACATGCCTGGTTCAGTGTTTCTTTAGTAAAGTAAAAGAGCTGTTTACCCTTATCTTGGCAAGGTACTTTGCAATTATAGGCTGTTTAGAGCCTACAATTAATTTCTTATTATTAACAAGGAGAGTTGAGTGCTTGTGTCAGTTTAAGGATTTCTAGTTCTTTTTATCAGGTTTTATAGCAAGTGCTAGCCACAGGGATTCAGATTTTAGTGCTACTATTGACAGACCAGCTAGTTGTAAGGGAAAGTTTGAAGAGCAGACTTTCTGGCACCGGGAGTATTTTAAAGTACTAGACTAATAGGTTAATAAAAGTGCAGGAGAGCAGAGAACTAACAGATCTGAAGGAAAAAAAATTGAAGAGCACCACTACCTTCAAAAACTCCAGGATAAAGCAAGTCTGTATCTGGGCTACACCAGTTCCAGGAAACATTTTTACCATCCAGCCTATTGTACTTTTGTCATTTCAATCAAATTGCTTAAAACTGCAAGTGTAATTGAGATAGTTACCCAAAACATGATTTCACTGTGAACAGTAACTTCAGAATATCCATAACTTGGATTTAAACCTTGATCTATTTGTATTGTTGCTCGGAATATATTGCATTAATACTTTAAGCCACTGTGAATATGGCATGATAGCTCCATTTTCAGTACTCACTACTGTCCAGAGTGTTGAATGAAGTGCACCTGCACCAGTGTCACTATGTGATTGATGAGAAAGTCTTTGTGCATGCCAAATAAAATGTTGAGTTTTTGTCTTGGAAAGTGAACTGTCATTCAATGATAGCCACTGCTGGTAGTCACCAATGCCCAATGTCAAGTGCCATGTAAAGGATAAAGCCAAAAAAGAAAACAAAAACATGAATCCAATCGGTGTGATTATTTCTCAGTTCTGGGGTCACATACCATTAAAATGTGAAAAATTAATAATTCCTACTTTCACACAGACAACACACTCTCTAGATTTGAACAGTGAAACCATGACATTACCATGTAACATTGGCAAGATTAACAGTATTGCCACATCAGTATTGACATTATATGGTAGAGAAAGTAGAGCACATATTCCCAACTTTGTAATTCTGATATATTACATTTAGGGAGCACTATACCCATGTTCTTTGCCCTTTAGCATTAAGTTTTGCCGGATGCGATATTTGCAGATGCAATGTTAATAAAGCATGTCATATTATAATCAAATGTCAAGACAAGTTTGTTCTACCCTTTCTTTTGAGAACATTACTCACATTTGTGTCATTTCTAATATGATTTGCTATATTTGAACTGATTTTGACTTTTTCTGTCTTTATGTTTAAACTGTATATATCTGATATGACTTATAGACACTTTATTCTCAGAGGCACAGCTATCTTCTAATAATATTTTTACTGATGGTAGTATAAATGTTATCTCTTACTGACTAAGTATAATAAAAATGCTGTAAGCCTATTCTCTCTGATGCACCTTCTTTAAGTCTAATTTCCATTAGCAGGGGCCTTAAATACATAATTAGATGTGCACAGCTGCTAATGAGTCACACTTGCATGTCATTAGCTAGTCACTGTTCTGAATACTCGCTCTTGTATGGTCGGTATATGCATGCTTTTATCATGTTTACCTGACCACTATCTCAAGCAGACTGAATGATTCAGGAATGATAATGAGCTGACACCTGCTTTATATAAGCCACGTGTCCAAAGGGGTTAAACTACATGATATAAGCAAAACTGAGGGCTAGGGAATTTATATCACACTTGGGAAGGCTACTTAGATTGCTCACATTCTTCAAATCCAAAGCACTGCTGTTTGACTGCTTAGACTTACTGCATTTATGTTCTTTTGGGAGAACTGTCTTATAATGTCTGACAAGATTATGCACAGTAAAACTGTTTCATACAGTATGATTTTAACCATGTTTTTGATTATCAATGTCATTTTACACAGATGTGTTTTTAATGAAAGTATACCACTTGTTATTGCAATGATCATGTAATTCTGTTTTATAGGTTAATGGAAAAATTGCTCTGAGTATATGAGCTGGCACACCAAGATCACAGCTTTTTAAGGGGAAAAAATGTTGGTTATGTCTGGGGCATAGAACACTTCCTGCAGATGTTGACACATGTCTGACTTGAGAACTTTTTGTAGGTTAAAGTGGCATTTAAGAAACTGTTCATTACTAATGCTCCTCTATGCCCCAGACATAACCAACTTTTTTCCCTCTTAAAACGCTGTGATCCTGGCATGCAATGGGGGGTACTGGAGATTTTACAGGTATTGGTTTGATGTCCGTATTCAGATATCATCATTAACATTGCTTAATGGTGCCTGCATAATTATTTGTTTGCTGATGGATGTAAATCAGTCCAGAACCACACTGATCCTGTTGAATTATCTGGTAGTATTTTTTTTTTACTTTACTACATGGATATTGCACTTAAGGCCATCCCACATAAACCTGCATTTTTAGATGCTGAAAATGAGGTGATGGTACAGACTCCTTCTCCATGGCTCACATCTTAGAGAAATGGTTAGCTAATGGGCCCTTCCGTGACCATGTCTGATGGCAGGTGGTTGATAATGTAAATGCTTTGGGATGCCATGACCATGACTGCAAGGGTCTATGACATCTGATTGAATAACATTTTCAGTGAATGGCTTATACAGCGAAAATGCCATTAATCGAAATCGGTTTTGTGGGGGGCTGTGCCCCCCTGCTAAATATATATACCGACTCTGAGATCTCACTACAGTGAGGAAAGGGCACATTTTATGATCTTCACTGTACCATGATCTCACAAAAATGATTTTGATTAATGGCATTTTCTCTGTATAAGCCATTCACTGAAAATGTTTCTTGATCGGATGTAATAGACCAGACTCCAATGCTATCAGACATAGAGCCAGTGATTATGATAAAGAACATGATTACTAGAGACAGGGCTGTTGCACAGGATCAGAGAGCTATTCGGTTAAGCCTGCTAACAAACTACTACTCACTGAGATAGAGAATTGCCTGTTGACTGTAAGGGATCCAGGTAATTCAGAGGAGTTGCCCAATTTGAGTCTCACAAGGGATAATTGGCTAGGCTTAAAATGGCTCGCTAGAGCAGTTAGCTTAGTACTAATCTATGAACCTATGAATCTATGTTGTGTTGGAAGTGGGGGCAGAGGAGGCAGACAGCCACAGGCTGTCAACTGCTAATGCTCCAAATATGTCAGTCATATATATTTATAAAAGAGGAGTAGATTTATAATAGGTTTGTTCAAATGGTCATCTTCTGTTTAATGCTTGTCATAGCTCTGTCAATTTCCATTTTGTTTGTCTAGGCATCTCTGGCACTGAAGTTCAAACACCATATGTGCATGGTATGAACATACCTTATTTATTCTACATCTATATGTAGATTTTTAAATATACCTAGTATAATGTTTACCTGCACTTGCATCTATTGTTAACTCTGATTTACATAACATTATTCTGATCATTTATTCTTGTATTTCTCCTTTTTTCTTTTTGTTATTTTTTTTTTTGTTTTTATTTTTGTTATGATCACAGATGAGGTTGCCACTGGCACTGTTATGCTCCTACCACCTGATGTTGGAGGATTGGTAGCCTTTAATGATGCCGCGGTGATGAACAGGCACAGTCTAGGGTTGGAGACGGCCTGTCTTTCACTGAGATTGTGGCTCCACATCCCCTTCCCAGAGTTTGGACACAGGTGACATGCCTAAGCATACACATAACATGGAAACATCTGAGAATGAAGAGGTTGAGGAGAGTATAGTTGATCAGTGTAGTGTGGCTACCCCAACTGCAGAGATGGCAGAATCTGTCCCTAGCCATTATGATGGTGAAGTACCATCATACCTCTCAACATCGTAGAGCAAGATACTTGGACAGAGCCATAAATAATGAGGGGACAAAGGCTCAAAAATAGGGACAGTTTTTAAATATTGCTCTTACAAACTTAGAAAGTTGAAAGAATAACAGGTTTTGCACTCCCATTAATTTTCTGAAAGGTAGAAAAACTGAATCTGAAATGTCTGTCATTATTTACTAAGTTAACTCATCAATGATTTGTCAGCAATTTGCCAGAAAACCACAATTTTATGAGAAACAGGCCACAAATAAGAGGCAAAAATATGGACATTCAATGAAAAGCTGTACATTTGAGAGGTATGAGTGCCATATATGGGCATTGGTAGACCTGCACAGTAGAAACATGCTGACTGTTCTACCCTTGATTTTGGTGTGTCAGTTAATGTAGGGCCACTGTGGAGGCACAGGTAAATTCCACTAGGGCCTCTGACGAGAGTTAGATTACAGCATGTCATGCATTCTGACGTGTGAGACTACATGAACCATGTATGTGACTCCATAGAGCAGATCAATGACATACTGAATTCTGCAGTGTCTGTTATGGAATGTCTGCATGGGGGGATCAGAATCCATGTAGCAAAGAACTTCTACATCATCAGATGTTAGCTAACATGGCTTGGACAAATCCCACTCCTGTAGTGACATTACTTCCACTGTTCCACCAGTGATTAAAGTGTCCACACTCAGATGTGGTAGACCAAGTGGTTGTGATTGTGGATGTGGTCATGATGATAGCTCCTCTAGTAGACTTCATTCACATTCAAGTAGCATCCTGACTTCAAGCCAGTGTCATGGAAGTAGAAGTGCAACTCCTGTCAGAGGGTTTTCACATCATGGGCAGTCAGCAATGGTGAAATGAATCCTCTGTCACGCATGGATCAGGTATGTCCTACGTGCCAGGGCATTGTGCTAGCACATATGCTTTAGATGAATACACACACACACACATACACACAAGCACATACAGACAGTCCGACTTACATTGCCCAAGCCACCTCACATACAGACACATCATTTATTTCATAAAATTGATTTCTTTACATCTGGAACTAGCTACTGCCCCTGGCAATGTATACTTGTTGTTCATCTCATTTATCTCTCTCTCTCTCTCACATTCACACACACACACACACACACACACACACACACACACACACACACACACACACACACACACACACACACACACACACACACACACACACACACACACACACAGACACACACACACCACACACATACACACAGACTTATTTTATGATAGGCTAACCTTCCTGTAATTACCAGATTCACTGCCTGTTAGCCAGGGCCACAGCATATTGTGCACACCTCCATTTACCATGACCATCTCCAGCTCCTCTTTCTTTACCTCACTCCTCATTTTTGTCTGTTGTCCTTGCCTGTGGTGCTGGGAACTGTGGTCTTTGTCCTAGTTCTATCTACTGCAACTGTTTCCTGGCAATGTTATACAATATGGCACATAGTGTCATTATTTGGCAAAGGTGGCAGGATCATACTGCAGCGCACCTTTAGATGCACCTGTCCAGCAAGAATGTGACTTCAGCTAACCAAAATGCATGAGCTATCATATTACTAGTCAAAGCTTAAGGATTGTCACATCTTTGTTCATTGGAATTGCATGGACCACTCGTAGGAGTCATGAGCCACAATTTCAGTGCATACCCTGCATCTCCCACTAAGTGCCCTTGTGGAAAGTCACCCATAGTAAATCTTAGATGCAGGTCAGAAGTGTGCCATATGTGAGAGTCATGGAACCTGCCAGGTTTACCTGCACGCACATTATAGATGATACCAAATGCATTACAATCCATCTGAAAGTTGATAGAGTCAGAATTTTGTTTATTTACCTCTTTCCCTGTTGAGGGGGGCTTTTATTTCAATGTATGTGTGGTCTGCAGTCCTCTAACTAAACTTCAAGGAAATGTGCTAATGCTTAGAAGTTTTGAATAGTAGAGGGTCTCTTCTCTGGGATATATGGAAAACACATGTGCTGTCCTATATGTTGCAGCTTTGCATTGATACATTGGCCAATATTCTTGAGGCTGAGGCCTGTGACACCCACAATGAGTCCCCTGTGGATGCCTGAAAAGTGCATATTTCTAAAATATATATAATGCTACACACACCTTGAGTGTCAGATGTTGACTATTTGCTCTATGGTATCCTTGTCCACCATGTAGTGGTCTAGTATTTGCATTTCATGAAGTCTGTGTGATTAAAGTATTTTGTTAGACATAAATAAAGTATTCTCTTTGCATAGGCTTGGTCAACCTCATCTGTAAGGCCATGGAACGTATCATTATGGACCTCATAAATAAAGACATAGGTGACCTCCAAATCATGGATCCTTCCCAATTCGGCTTCATGATGGGCAGATCCTGCCTGTTAAATCTGGTGGATTTCTTTGAAAGTGTGACCAAGGCCATTGATGAGGGCAAATGTATGCACACAGCATACCTCGACTTGGCAAAGGCTTTTGACACAATCCCACATTCAGGCATTACCGATAAACTTATTAAACTGAATCCAAACCCCTTCATTGTAAAATGGGATGACAACTGGCTCACAAACTGAACACACACTATCAAAGTAGGTGACTCCACATCAACCAGCAGACCTGTTACCAGTGGGGTGCTACAGAGGTCAGTGCTCACCCCCCTACTGTTTGGTATATATTTCTCAGACGTTCAGGTCAAAACTAAAGGGTTGTGGCTGACCAAGTTTGCAGAAAACTGCAAACTAGGTACAATCACTGAATCCCCAAATGATGTCAGTATACTCCAAGATGGCCTCACACAGACCAACATCTGGTGTATTAGTCACAGTCTCAAACTGAATGCAAAGAAATGCATCATCATTCCTTTCAGCACAAACAATGTCCCTTCACACTATCAAATCAATAACAATACCCTAAGTACCCATGAAGTGGTAAGGGACTGGTATCACAGGTTAACCCCGACCTTAACTTCAACCACCACATGTCTAACATTGTAAGGAAAGCTTTCCACATAATTCACTTGATTAGTAAAGGCATCACCTTGAGAGCAAAAAAAGTTATATCCCCTCTATACTCGGCACTTATCCAGCCTGTAATTTAGTATAACGCCATATTCGGTATGTACCGTGCAAGACATCTACAGCGATTAGAGAGACCTCAGAGGTTTCTAACAAAGAAGATCAAGGGCCTCCAGCATGTGTCTTACATGGACTGACTAAAATCCCAGTCAGTATACTCCATATCATATAGACTTCTTAGGGGCGACTAATGTCTGGCCTACAGAGCAACCCAAGACACAAGCCTAATGAACTTATTGCATATATGTAAATCAAATGGGTCTAGGGCTACCTGCTTCAGGGACTTAAATATGGCCTGCAATTTAAATAGGAAATGCTGAAAGGAGAGATTTATCTTCCATCATCTGCCACGTCTTTGGTATAGGCTACCTATTCATGTGAAACAGAGTCCCTCTATGACACTGTTCAAGAGGAACCTGGATGAGTGGATGGGGCACCATAAATTCTTACCAGGGATAGAGCCCACAACCCTCCTGGAGTCATCACTAAATGCAATCTTGGCTATTGACTAGTACCTCTATGGTATTACTTCGGGTTGAAAGAGATAGGCTTAAAATGACCTTCAGATCAATTGCCTAATAATCTTCTATGATCCTATGAATGCAGCCATATTAAAGCAGGCATATATACATTTTACATGCAGATTCAACAGAAAGGAATGTTTCTGTAACCTTTAGTCAAGAATACTGATGAGAATAAATGTGGTAATAGAATGTGCAGTCCATTAAGTGTAAACAGGCTTGGCAACCAAGGTTAAAGGGGCCTATAAAAATTTACAAGGTTTTGTTATTATTAAGAGATACTTCATACCCAGGGAGTGAGTTAGGTTGTTAGAACTGATAAGCAGAAAGTCATTGCAGTGCAGTCAACAGATGTTTGGTACAGACACTCGAGAGTTACTGCAGAAGTCAAGTTAAATATCCAGCATTCCAGAATATTAATTATATTATCCAGGAGGAAAGGAATATGAGTGCAGAAACTACAGTCATTATTATTCAGTCTATTTCAGTTTTTCAGCACTGTGTATTGTTATTGATAAAGGATAGTGAGAGAAATGTACTCAGAAGTGAGGACAGTGTGTTGAGCAGATGGAAAGAGTACGTTGAGCAGCTGATGAATAAAGAGAATGAGAGAGAGAAGATTGGATGATGTGGGGATAGTGAATCAGGAAGTGAAACAGATTAGCAAGGAGGAAATAAGGACAGCTATGAAGAGGATGAAGAATGGAAAGGCTGTTGTTCCAGATTACATACCAGTGGAAGCATGGAGGTGCTTAGGAGAAATGGCAGTGGAGTTTTTAACCAGATTGTTTAATGAAATCTTGAAAAGTCAGAGGATACCTGAGGAGTGAAGAAAACGTGTTTTGGTACTTTTTTTAACAATAAGGGTGATGTGCAGAGCTGTAGTAACTTCTTCTTCTTTCGGCTTCTCCTGGCTAGGGGTCGCCACAGCGGATCACCTGTCTGCTCATGATTGGCAGTGGAGTTTTACTGTGTCGAGTCACCAGTCTGGCACCCGACCTGCCACAGAAGGCACACCCAGGCCAATTTAGAGTGTCCAATCCACCTACAGCATGTGTTTGGGATGTGGGAGGAAACCGGAACACCCGGTGGAAGACCACGCGACCACAGAGAGGACATGCAGACTCCACACAGAAGGCATCCCAGCCAAGGATCAAACAGAGTTGTAGTAACTACAGATGGATAAATCTGATCAGTCACAGCTTGAAGTTATGGAAAAGAGTAGTGGAAGCTAGGTTAAGAATGGAGGTGATGATTAGGTATCAGCAGTATGGCTTCATGCTGGGAAAGAGCACTACAGATACAATGTTTGCTCTGAGAGTGTTAATGGAGAAATATAGAGAAGGTCAGAAGGAGTTGCATTGTGTCTTTGTGGACTTGGAGAAAGCATATGATAGGGTGCCTAGAGGGGAGTTGTGGTACTGTATGAGGATGTCCGGACTGGCAGAGAAGTATGTAAAAGTGGTACAGGATATGTATGAGGGTAGTGAGACAGTGGTGAAGTTTGCAGTGGAAGTGAGAGATGCATTTAAGGTGGAGGTGGGATTACATCAAGGATCAGCTCTGAGCCCTTTCTTATTTGCAATGGTGATGGACAGGTTGACAGACGAGATCAGACAGGAAGCCACATGTTCTATGATGTTTGCAGATATCATCGTGATCTGTAATGAGAGCAGGGACCAGGTTGAGGAGACTCTGGAGAGGTGGAGATATGCTCTATAGAGGAGAGGAATGAAGGTTAGCAGGACTAAGAAAGAATATATGTGTGTGAATGAGAAGGAGGATAGAGGAATGTTGAGGATGCAGGGAGTAGAGTAGGCAAAGGTGGATGAGATTAAATACTTGGGATCAACAGTTCAGAGTAATGGTGAGTGTGGAAGAGAGGTGAAAAAGAGAGTACAGGCAGGATGGAATGGGTGGAGAAAAGTGTCAGGAGTGATTTGTGACAGACGGGTACCAGTAAGAGTGAAAGTGAAGTTCTACAAGAGGGTAGTGAGACCAGCTATGTTGTATGGGTTGGAGACAGTGGCTTTGACAAAAAGGCAGGAGTCAGAGCTGAAAGTGGCAGAATTAAAGATATTAAGATTTACACTGGGTGTGGCAAGGATGGACAGGATTAGGAATCAGTATATTAGAGGGTCAGTTCAGGTTAGAAGGTTTGGAGACAAAGTCAGAGAGGCGAGATTGCATTGGTTTGGACATGTGCTAAGGAGGGATGCTAGGTATATTGAGAAACGAATGCTAGGGTTGGGGCTGCCAGGTAAAAGGAAAAGAAGGCCTAAGATAAGGTCTATGGATGTCATGAGAGAGGATATGCAGGTGGTTGGTGTGACAGATCAACGTGCAGAGGACAGGAAGAAATGGAAACAGATTATCCACTGTGTTGAACCCTAACAGGAACAGCTGAAAGAGAAGAAAATTGGATACAGTAAGATTTGATTCAGATATTGATGACATCTACCTCCACTGTACATAATAAAACATTCTCAACCAAACTACAGTGTATGAAGACTTTTATTCTGAATGGTACAAGAAGAGTTGGAAAATAATGGAGAGACTTGCACCTGTTCAGCACAGTTCTGAGAAATTAAAAGATAAAGACATTCACTCCAGTTCCTTCCTGTTATTTCCAGTTCATTCCAGCCTTCTACAGTCCTATCAATTCTTACAAACTGGCATTGATGGGGGATAACATTTGCAGATAAGTTCCAAAACCCCATGGAAACTTTGAAAATCTATCAGCAGACAGATTACTTGCATTTTTACAGAGCAGCAGTGTTCCTTAAGACCATTACTTCAGAAAACCTACAATAAAGTCTCAATGAACTTCAGTCTCTTTAAGATACCAGTGTAAAGGACATTATCCAATTAACCGCAATGTATCAGAAAACATCACCATCTCCAAAGCAGATGAAGGGACTTTCAAGTTTCCAGTGTGACATCACAGATCCAATGGAATCCTCATAAGAGGGAGTTTGAAACAGCTCCCTGACAACCTTCTTAATGCAACTTCAACTTTCCTTTCATTTTTATGCATGTCTAAATCAGACAGTAAATCTCAGAAAGGTTCAAATACATCAGTAAATGTAAATTGTATAAATATATCAAATAGTACTTTTACAATAAAAGCACCAGTAAATGTGTGGTTTAAAGTTAAACAATTGGGTAAAGGAGTCTAAAAAACTTCCAGAAATGTTCATTTAAACTTCAATTGTATTAGCTCAGGAGTGTTCAATCTTACTAGATGCAAAGGAGTTAAAATGCAGAAGCACACAGTAATGACAGAGGTAACAGACACAGAGTGGGATTCATTAAACAAAAATCTCCATGCAGGAACAGTGTAGCGATCCAGGAAACAGCCAATCTGATGTGCACGAGCCTGCCGACACTGCCCCTGCATGAAAAACCCTGCAGAATACCAATTACCTCATTTGCTCATGAAAACCATGCAAATGAGATGAATTAGAAATTCAGAAAGCAGACAGGCATCCACGCAGGAACAGTGATAGTTGCAGAAATGTGTCCGGTTACTAACCAAACACATTTCTGCAACTAGCACTGTGTTCGGTTACTAACCGAACACATTTCTGCAAATAACTAAATGGAGGCATAACAGCTTAAATAAAAGCATGTATTGTAAACTTTAGGCATGCCAATGGGAAAGTGTTTAATTTAATAAACAATCAAAGTATTTTTTGGCTGATCTTGGCGTTTAAGCATAGGGCAGCAGTGCACAAACGGGATTGTGCTGAAAATAAAAAAAATATATATATTAAAACTCAATTTTAGGGGAAATCTGCATTTTGCCATTATAGTCAATGGCATGCAGAATCAAAACATTACCAGGGAACACTGGTTATCAAGAGGAAAGGCTCCATGTCAGAGCAGTAACTATGGACTAAGGCAGTGGGGGATGCAAATGAGGGGAAATTTACAGAATCACAAAATATTCTAAGTCCACACACTGCACCTAACCATGTAGGTGCTAGAACAGGATAGTGTAGGGAGGAGGAGCAGCTAACATGAAAAGGGGGTGTGTCATGACTGCTGTAAGCACATTGGAGCTCTGTTGCCTGGGTTTGTGCTTAGCTAAGCAGAGCTAAGCAAGGGGGCATGTCTGAGGCTGTAATGTCTTACTCCATGAAATGAAGACCATGTTCGCATCCAGGGGAGGGCCATTTCTGCTAAAATGTGTTTACCTTAGCTAAACAGGTGTGCTTGGCATGCACTGAGACTTAAAAAAAAAAACAACAAATGGAAATAGCAACACTGTTTACATTTAGTCAGAGGGTTTGCGTACCACGTCTCGGGGCTTAAAAGGGGCAGAAATTGTAAGGGAGGAAAAGAAGGGAAATAGCAAAATACAGGCACTCAAATACAAGTAAAATAGCTGGCAGGTGGAATGTCTCAAAGTCAGCTAATCACACAGGCAGCATCTGTAGCACACCACTATAAACTATGCAAACACCTTCCGTTCTGGCTTTCCCACAAACTTTGCACCATAGGTGTACACATACGGGGGAATTTTAACCGACAAAATTATCAAAAAATGTTAGAGGCTGCTGTTGCTTTGATCTATCAGTATGTGCAAGAGGCCGAGGGCACTGAGGAGAATATTCCTGACAACCGACTCAGACCAAGGGGAGGAGAAGAGTGTTCAGACCCAGGGTAACCTACCAGGGGCTACATGATCTGGAGATAGTAGAGCGCTAGATAGTGGACAAGGACATACTTCAGCAACTCATTAAGCTGTGCCGGCCTCACCTCAGACCCAGAACCAACAGAGTGGAACCCATCCCAGTGGATACCAAGGTATGTGTAGCCTTAAGAATACTATCTACAAGTACTTTCAAAGACCAACTGGGGTATCATGGGGGTCTCACTGGCATCTGCATCCAGGATATTCCACCAATTCCTGGATGCGTGCAACCACATGCCACTGAGTACACTGAATTTCCCAGCATCCGTGAGGATAGGACCAGCAATATGCACCTCTTCCACCATGTAGCAGAATACCCAGATGTACTGTGTGCCATAGACTGCACACACATCCACATCAAAGCACTACCCAGTAACCAGGGTAGGTTCTACCTAAACCATAATGGGTTCCACTCCATCAACTGCCAGGTCATGTGTGATGCCCAGGGCATTATCATTAATATGTGTGCTGGCAGCCCTGGAAGCTATCACGACTCCCACGTCTGGCATTGGTCACAGCTGTACCAGGCATTTGAGAGTGGGGACATCCCATATGGCCATCTGGTGGAGGATTCTGGCTATGCACTGGAGCCGTGGATGATGACACCCATCAGAAATGCACACACACCCACACAAGAATACCATAATGAGGCACATGCATAAACCAAAATCTTTATAGAGCATGTGTTTGGGATGCTCAAGTCATTGTTCTGCTGCCTTGACATATCCGGTGGAGCCTTGCAGTACTCTCCAGCCACATGTGCACATATGTTCATAGTATGTACCAGGCTACCCAATATGATCCTGTGGAAATAGCTGCAGCAGAAACAAAATGGGGAAGGGCCACACAGTCCCCCACTATTGCCAAGGTCTCCACGGGCACAGAAGGACTCAGAGGAGGAACATCCTGAGCCTGCCCCTGTAGGTAGAGGGAGGCATGACTAGTATGCCCTGGCCTTGGCAATGTGCAACATATAGCACATACACTGACACTGTAGGGCCCCAGGGACTGATATCTCTCTCTGACTCACAAACACCGTAAAATGGATGCCAAACATCACACCATCTATAACGTACAATGTATAGGCAGTGTACTGCATGCATCTGACACAGTCAACTCTCAAGCACCATCCTCACAACTGCCTCAGGCGCAAGGTAAGTCACTCTTCTAACAATAAATGAATGAGTAGAATGTTCTGATAGCATATCTATGATACTGATGCAAGCATGCAATGGAATGGGGGGGTTTACTGGGATATCAGCTGACAACTGACAGCTATGTGGAACAGCAGGAAGTGTATGCCCAGTCCTGGCTTACCCACACTATGCAGTACCACCCTAGTTGACAAATACCACTGCAGTATATGAGGTGAGCCAAATAAGTGTGTGGGGGGGTCATAGGTCACATGCATGGATGTCAAAGTGGGGGTCCCATACTCACCCCAGCCTCACCCAGCAGATCAGTTGTAGAAAACCATACAGGAATGTCTATCAAAGGCCCCCACATGGTGACATCCATGAACTTCCCACCTGCAGACTTACACAATGATATCACTGCAGGGGGCCGTGGCTGCATGGCTCTGAAATGTAAGAAGTCTGAAACTTAAAATGTTTATGCCAGAACAATCTGACCTGTGGTGGATACTGTTATGCCTGTAGTTTCAAAGCTAGAGCACACCACTATGCTAAATGGTACCACAATGTTAAGCAAATATCAGCACAGTTTGTGCAAATGTGTATTGTGTACAGATGTGTCACCCCCTGACCCAGAGTCTCATAGAAATGCAGTAACATGTCCCTAGCCTTAAGCAGCATCCAGCTGTCAACTAGAGTGATGGCTCAACATGAACAGAAAGGAATTACCAGTAACAACCAGTCAACTTACTGGTGCCATCCCAGGGGTGTCCACTGCCTGGTAGCCTGGGAACATATGATCAGAATGTACTGCCTAGCTACAAATGGCCATCCATTTGTCACACCTGGCCTACAGGCCTCTGGAATATGCCCATGCCTCACCCACAGTGCCTTGTTAAGGAGTGTCATGGGGTCCATAACACCAACATAACATAATCTACAAAATAAGAAAAGCCATGCTGCTAACTGCTAGGAGCATACTTGCCAGCCTCAGAGAGCCAGAAATCTGGACAAAGCCTTGAATAATGGGGTGATAAAGGCACAAAGAGAAAAACACATTTGTAATACTGCTCTAATAATGTCAGAAATTTGATGGAATAATTGTATTAGCATGGAATGTCTGACGGGTATGACGTCTGAAATTGCAATGTCAACTGTCAGTAATATCTGACTTCAACCTTGAGTGGCTTGCAAAACACTTTTTCTTGAAAACCACACTTGTTTGGGTAACCAACCAGATACATGAGTCATGAATCTGGACATTCTGTGAAACTCTGTACAGTCGACAGACAGGGCTAGGAGTCTAAACATGGGAATGCACTCATTGCAGGCAGTCCTAACCCTGGAAGATGGTGATATGTCTGCACCCACAGAATCCTGGCCCACAGCCATGGGGAGTAACACACCATTCCCTGAGCACTCATCCTATGCAACATCCTGACCCCAAAATGTGGCTAGCCAAGACAAATGAGGTGGGCCACACATATATGTGAGACTCACACACCTCGAGGCTGGTCAAACAGTCTGACACACTCAAGACCCTTCAAGTACAGTCAACCTTTGAAAAGACCCCTATGCAATGTACTAGTAGCTATAGGCCAACATATCTGACTCAGAACACCTCCCCCCACATATCTTATTCCCTACAAATCTATCTGGAGGTTGCCTGTCATCCTGATCTTGCCTGACTTATAAAACCTGGACTGGAAATCAAACCATGACATAACAGAAATGCACAGAGATTCCACCATTGTAATATACCACAAAGGTGCTGGACCATTTCTACAGCTCCAGCAGTCAATTGGTTGTAGGTTCACCTCTCAACAAGCTGGATTGTACAAGAATGCCTAGCATTTGGCCCATCATATTAGAGTGTGCATCATCCATCCTGTATTCCTTTGTTAAATCACTGTGATGATCTGAGGAGGTTTGTCATGGGGTACTGAAACAATACATGACTGTATCAAATGTCATATATGTCAGATGTCTGCTAAAACAAACCCTGTAACCCTAGCAACCCATACATTACTAAGAGAAATAGTCACAATCTCCATATGGCCGATTGTAACCCCATTTTGATAGGCTATCTCCAGATATCCTGCACCAACAGGTTGAGAGGTATGGCTGTAGCACAAAACAAACTGGACTGGAGTACAACAATCCCTGGAATGGTGATCCACATTTACTATAGAAGGTCACATTGGGCATGCTCATGTACTTACAGAATTGTCAGGATCTAGGAATTAGCAGGCCTTTCCCACCCAGTGCACTTCCCATTGCCCTACTTTTGCAGTCCTGAAGATGTCTGTCACCATAGAAGTACCTTTCATCAAACCTCAATTTTATAAGATCCGTGGAGTGTGAGATGACTGCGTAACACTATAGTACAAAAAAATAGTTAGGTAAGAGTTCTAATCTCAGTCCTGACAAATGTAAAAGTGTGTTTGTGTGTGTGTTTATAAGTTGATGATTTGGGGTCCATTCAAACCCAGTGCACTTCCCATTGCCCTACTTTAGCAGTCCTGCAAATATCAGTCACCTTAGAAGTCCCTTTCCTCAGGTATCAGCCCTATAAGTGCTGTGGCACATGCGATAACTGTATAACACTATAATACAAATACTTCCCATTGCTCTAATTTGGCAGTCCTGCAGATATCAGTAATCTTAAGAAGTCCCTTTCCTCAGTTCTCAGCCCTGTAAGCTCTGTGGCATGAGCAATCAGTCACCTTAGAAGTCCCATTTGTCAAACCTCAGTCTTATAAACTCTGTGGCATGTGCAATAACTGTGTAATACTATAATACAAATAACTAAATAGGCAGGGGTTCTAATTTCAGTCCTGGCTAATGTAAAAGTGTGTGTGTGTGTGTGTGTGTGTGTGTGTGTGTGTGTGTGTGTGTGTGTGTGTGTGTGAATAAATTACAGATTTTGTACCCAATCAAACCCAGTACATTCCCCATTGCCCTACTTTAGCAGTCCTGAAGATATCAGTCACCTTAGAAGTCCCTTTCATCAAGCCTCAGCTCTATAAGCTATGTGATGCATGTGATAACTGCATAGCACTATAGTTATAACTAACTATCTAGGTAGTAGCTCTAATCCCAGTTCTGGCAAATGCGTGTATGTGTAGTTTAAAGTATTTTGTGGCCTCTCTCACCCAGTACATCACCCACTGTCGTACTTTACAAGGGCTGATGATGTTCCTCACCTTAGTAGTACTTTTGTACAACCTTCACACTATAAGTTCTGTGGCACATGCAATAAATGTGTAAGGCTGTAGTAGCAATAAATAAATAGTTAGAGGTTCTAATCTCAGTCCTAGCAAGTGTGTGTGTGTGTGTGTGTGTGTGTGTGTGTGTGTGTGTGTGTGTGTGTGTGTGTATACAAGAAAACTATCCTGTGTGTTGGTGGGTTTTGCTACTTTTTGCTGTTGCCCACACAGTGCATGTCCCAGTGTCCACATTACAAGGCCCACAGTTGTCATCCACTGTAGAGGGACCTGTAAACACTCTGCAGCCCTATAAGCATTGTGCCATGTGCAATAACTATGTGATAGTATGGAATAGATAAGAAGAAAGACAGCTCATCTAATCCATGGGTATCACTCCCCACTCAGGAATCATACACAAACACAGTCAGGTAGGCAGCAACCCCTACATCAGTAAGTGGCCTGCAAACTGGGATCCACACTTCTGAGGACCAGCCCAATACGAAGGTGCCCTGGATGACAGTGTTTGCAGATGACTACAAGGTGGGTGCTATTATTACCCCCCCATATGAGGTTGACATCCCTTCACAAAGGCCTCTCTGAGACCTATGACTGTTGTCAGAACCCTGAATATAAGCTCAATGCCAGATAATGTGCCGCCATTCCCTTTGGGTAGGACATAGTTCCCATAAAGTAATACAGTGATGGTAGTCCTCTTAACACTTTGTTTGTATAAGGGACCTGGGAACACAGGCTGACAGTGAGCTCTCTGTTGACCACCACAGTGCCACTGTCTTCCAAAAGTCCTTCCATGTGTCACTTCTCCTGACTAAGGGTGTAGAATCCGGGAAGTAAAAGGACAGTGTTTCCCTATACTCTCCCCTCAGTAGGCCAATCGATGTGTACTATGGCCCATTTGCCATGTACCCCACTGGACACCTGTAACAACAGGAGAGGTTCCAAATGTATGTCACAAAGAGGATGTTAGATACTACACACTTGCCCCATATGGACATATTCCAACAACTCCATTGAATCTCTGTCTCATATTGGCTACTTAGGTGCGAGCTCTACCTGACATACACAGTCATGTCTGACCCAACCCTGCCAGGAATGCTACATCCAAAGAAACCAATCTGCCCACACAACATGCCCCAGATACCTCAACTCCATCCTTACAATCAATAAGACATGCTGAAGGGACAGTTTCACAGCCCAGAGACTGGCCACTCTGTGGAATACATGTCACATACATGTCAAGCAGAGCACATCACTGGCCCTCTTGAAGAGAAATCTGGGGAGTGCATAGGGAGTAGAATACCCACCATTTGGGATCACTCCCATGACTATACTCAGTAGACACACTGGGGAGTACTGTCAGGTGGCATGATGCCAGTGTATTCCCATGGGCTAGCATTGTAAAGCCTCCATGGCCATTTGCCAAGTACACACCTATGAATCTTTGAACATATGGATCTCAGTACTGTCAAATGCGTGTGTGTGCATTAGTGTGTATAAAAGTGTTTGTGAGTGTGTAAACATGTGGGTGAAAGCAGTTGGTGGCCTACAACTACCATTGCCATACCTTACAAGTGATGTCAATGTTATTCACTATATAGATAAACTGCTGAAAAACCAAAGACCAACTGAAGAAAAACAAGTAAATCTGATAAAGTTTACATTTGTTAAATGAAAGCGCTCATGTTTATTTTTCTATTTTTACAAATAAATTATCAAGTTATTTTATCTTGCAACTTTTTTGTGTCTTCTTGCGTTTGGTTTGGTGAGGTATTGCCACTGTTTACTTGTTTTTCTTCACTATATAGGTACATTGGGACACTCACCAGCCTCTAAGCTCTGTAGTGTGTGCAGTAACTGCATAACACTATAATACCAATAACTACATAACTAGGGGTTCTAATATGAGTCCTGGCAAATGGGTGCATGTGTGTATTATTGTGTGTAAGTGTGTATATGTGTAAGTTACAGTATTTTGTGGCCTCTCTCACCCAGTACATCACCCATTGTCATAATTTTCAAGACCTGGTGATGTCCCTCACCTTAGAAGTACGTTTGGGCAAGTGTCACTCCATGACCTCCATGGTGCATGCGATAAACGCTTAACTATGCAGTAACAATATATAGATAGGTAGGGGTTGTAATCTCTGTCCTGGCAAGTGATTGTGAGAGAAGAATATGTTGTATTTGTGTGAGAACAACTTCCATTGGATGGGCATGGTTTCATATTTTATGCATTGGTACTCACAGTACACATTCCTAGGTCTACTGTAAGAAGTCCACTGTTCACATCAACCATAGTGGTATCTGTAGACACTTTTCAGCCCTATAAGCCCCATACAACAGTATGGAATAGTATGGTATGAATAACAAGATAGGTTGATCAGCTAATGTCAGTACTGGCAAGTGTGTGTGTGTGTGTGTGTGTGTGTGTGTGTGTGTGTGTGTGCGCGCATGCAGTGGTGTGGATATCAGTGGTTGTGAATGTGTAGACTTGTATGTGACACTATTATGAGTAATCTCACACCCAGTACATCCACCATTGCCATACCTTACAAGGCCATGTGATGTTATTTACCTTATAGGTACCTTGTAACACTCATCATACTAGTAGTCCTCGGCCACCTGCAATAACTGCATAATAGTGTGGTACCACAACTTGATGTGTAGGGGTTCCAAACACAACACTGGCAACTGTGATCCTGTATGTGTGTGTGTGTGTGTGTGTGTGTGTGTGTGCGTGTGTACAGTATTCTCTGTGTGTTTGGTCAACACAATATCCTCTGGGGTTGAAGGCATTAGCAATTTGAGGTGTGTTCCACCCACCACACTTACTATTGTCCATGCTACAAGAGCTGATGTCAGCTACCATAGACTTATATACAATCCTTCATCCCTATAAGCTGTGAGGCACACACAAGAACTGTTACACAGACCTGGTAAATGTATGCAGATACAGCTGTACCATTACTATGACATGGTCGATTGTTACACCACTGCCATACCCCTTGTTGATGATGTCTGCAGGGCCACATCCTGCTGAAACACAGACACCTGGAACACAATCAGAATACAGCATGTGAGAACACATTCATTTAGTGTTACTAAAACCAATAATGCATCATGGCTGAAAAGGTACACACACACTCTGATGTGTACCTATTACAAATGCAAGATGGCAGCACCTTACACAGTATTAAATAGATATACTCTAAAACCCTGCACCTGATCCATGATGATGAGGGGAGGGGTGTGTGTGCTGTGCATATCCACCTGTACTGATGGTGAGCCAGGGGGGTGATGTTTACCCTAACCCTGTCTGCAGCAGGTTGGCTGTAGCTTTGGTGTGTGTGTGTATCTGCTGTGACTGACCACCATTACAGGATGGGTTGGGTTATTGCCTCTGAGACTGCAGACATATGTGAAGATGGCCTTGTGATTGCCCTTATTGGGTGTGTCCAATTTGTACTCATAGTTAGCCTTACAGTAATCCACCTGTGACCTAATATACTCATTCAGACAAAGGTTGACTTGCTGCCTGCTCTTCTTTGCCCTGTACAGCCAATATAGCATCCAATTATGTGCTTTGTGCATTGCTGCTGTCCAGCAAAGGGGTTTTCTCTACTTTGGTGTAGACAGGTTTTACAAGTAAGGTATTGTTGAGGCGATACAGCTATGTGGGTGGTCACATATCTGTTTGTAGTAGGCATGGACACAAGGTCATAACACAGTTGGCCACCTCTACAATTTCAAAATGATACTAATGCTTGTTCTAGTACCTATGTTGGTGTCAGGGCAATGCCACAACCAGTAGCTGTAGATGTGTAACTCTGCTGAATGCACAGAAACTAAGATTATACATGTGTACAATATGTACAGCTTATTTTCCTGACATTTTGCATCCCATGTCAGTTGTTATGAGGCAGCCAGGTACACCTACCCATACATACATATGCACAGGTAGTACCTGCTATACATTTCTGTTCTATGTCTGTATGGCACACTGTAATTACACTCTTGCTGCCCAGTCATTCCTGTCAACCTGTTACTGGAGGACATCTGGAGGACTCCGCACATACATGATGGGCTATGGGCCAAGATTAGTGACACTTTCTTCATATTGATGTAACTCACACACATCATTTGATAATACAGTAGCCTTTGCATTCACAGACATACACTGGAGGATGTCTGCTGCTGATATGGCAGGCAAAGAGGAGAAATGCTAGGAGAGTGGTAGTGAGGGTAGGAGCTTTTAATGTTGCAAGTATGACTGGTATGGGGACAGATCTAACTGATATGAATGACAGAGGAAATGTGGCTATATTGTGTGTGCCAGAGACCAGAAGGAAGGGGGGTACAGCTGTGTGTTTCAGAGTCAGGTACAAATAGTTCTATCATGGTGTGTATGGGGGTGGACATGGTGTAGGGGTTAACCTGATGGAACATTATGTCACAGGTGTTTTTGGAGGTGATAAGAGTGTTGAGTAGAGTGATGTTTATGAGGCTGGGTATTGATAGTGTAATGATGACAGTTGCTAGTAGATATGCTCCACTAGTTGAGTGTGTGATGGGTGAGACAAGAGTACTTTGGAGTGGTTGGAGGATGTGGTGATGAGTATACCCAAGGGCGAGAGACTGGTGATTGCAGCAGATTTCAATGTGCAAGTTGCTGAAGGGGACAGATGGGTTGCAAAAGTGATGGGTAGGTATGGTGTTAAGCCACAGAATGCAAAAGCTGTGATAGTGGTGGAGTTTGCAAAAGAGGTTGGACATGGCTACAGTGATTATATATGTTTAAAAGACCAAGGGGCATAGGGTGACATACAAGAGTGGAGGGACATGCACATAGGTGGATTATCTCCTATGCAGGTGGGCCTGTTTGAAGTGGAATGGAGACTATAAATTGGTGACAGTGGAAAGTATAGTTAGGCAGCATGGAATGTTTGCTGTGGGATGATGTTGGTGATCAAGAAGAGGGGGGGGGGTGTAAGGGAGCAGCCCAAAGCAAATGGTAGCTACTGTAAAAGGGTGATTGCGAGGTTGGCTCAGAGAAGAGTTATGATAGGCAGTGGGTGGCAGTGAAGATTTACCAAATATCTGGGTAACTACATTTGAGCTAGTAAAGGAAATGAGTAGAAAGGGGCTTGGTGTGCCATCTGGACAGAGGAAGGAGGACAAGGAGACCTGCTGCTGGAATGAGGGAGTACAGGGGAGTATACAGAGGAAGAGGTTGGCGAAGGAGAAGTGGGATTGTCAGTCAGATGAAGAAAGTACGCAGGAGTATAGGGAGATGGGGTGCATGGCAAAAATAGTGGTGGCAAATGTTAAGGATGAGGCATCTGAAGGGGTGTATGTAAGGTTGGACACCCAAGGATGGAGGATAGGACCTGTACCAATTGGCTAGACAGAGGTATTTAGCTAGGAAGGATGTTCAGCAAATAAAAGTGATAAAGGATAATGGTGGAATCATACTCACAAGCAAGGAAGGTGTGTAGCAGATGGAAACAATATTTTGATGGGCTGTTGAATGAGGAGAATGAGAGAGAGGGAGAGAGAGAGATGGTAGGATGATGTGGGTATGGTGAATCAGGAAGTGTAACAGAGTATCAAGAATGAAGTAAGGATAGCTATGAAGAGGTTTAAGAATGGAAAGGTTGTTGGTCCAGGTGATATACCTAAGGAAGTAGCTGGCCTAGCAGTGTCACAGTCAGTATAGTTCAACACACAACTCCAGTAGTAGTCATATGTGAGCCATCCTTTCCTGGGGTGACTCAGGGACCTGAGCTGTATTTTATGTCACTGCAGACAGAAAAAGATGCTACGGCCATAGGTTCTGATCAGCAATATATCAGTATGGCAAGTCTTGTTGAAACATATGTGTTAAACTTCCTATTTCCCATTATTACATACCCCCTACTGCAGTCCATTACATCCATACTTGTTTGACATACCTGTTGTTTTTTGTTTCAAGTGTAGGTGGTTATATCCTGCTTGCTGTTTTTTCTTTTTCTGTCTGTTTCTCTCCCTCTCTCTCTCTCGGATGTAGGGTATACATCTGTTTTGCATAGGCAGCAGTTTGCCTTTTGTAAGTAATGCTCATGAGCAGCTGATGGCCTATGCACCATTTGGAGTCCTCCACTTGCTAATTGCCTGTAGAGCAGCTGTGGTATCATTACAGTAGCCAATTGCATGGAAACACACTCCTATAACTGAGTACTTCATGTGGGCATTGGCCCTTTACCTTGCCTGTGAGGAGGACTTTATGGAGATGTGTGACAAACAGCATCACAGAGGGTAGTTGGAAATACCTCTTACAACAAACACTATGGAGACAACCCAACAATCTGGGGGAGAATGTTCCAGACATAGAGACTGAATGTAAGTACTGCTGTTATACATTTGAAGTACTGCTAGTTTGACAAGGTTTGTGTGGATATGGCTGTTCTGCATGATTTTTACGTCTGACAGTGTTATGTGGTTGACATAACTCTCAACTGTAGGGCTATCCGCAGACTGGACAGAGTTTGGATACTTATATTTAGTGTGTTATACTTTTTTTTGTCTTTGGAAGTTCAGTAGCATACTCTGAAGTTGCAGTCAGTAAACGATAACATCCAATTATGTTTCTGACTTCATATCAGTCAGAGCAGATATGTTACAACAAACCCTGTTACACCAGCGACTTTCTCAGTTTATAACAGCAAAATGTCAATGATGCCCCTGTGTTTGGGCCTCTGTCCCCTAAGTATGTCCGGCTTTGTCCAGATGTCATGCAGTATGAGGTGGATAGGTATGGTATATCATTATTTAGTGACTTGATTCCTGATATCATGCCAGTGATCTATCAGATTGCCAACCATTTTATGTGTACGAGGCCTTATACATGAGGACAAAGCTTGGACATTCTATGGGACTCTGTACAGTTGGGAGGTCTGTGCATTTTTGGCAATTGTTGACATGCCAGGATTGTGTAGCAGTGTATTTTGAATATGTTATTTGGCCTGTGTAGGGAGGGGGGTAGATGTAAGTGTTATGGCTCCTTTTCTGACTGCATGCTGTCCTAGTTTCTGGTGCTCTATCAACTGTATATGTTTGTAGGGGAGAACTGAGACATGTCCCGTACAATGGTCAGGTGTCATTCTACACTGTGAATTGGGCCAGTATATGTAGGGGTAGTGTGTGAGTGTCAAACATGCTGATGGTTTTGTTCACACAGTCCTTATACTCTACTGTTCATTTGGCTTGTCAGTATGTGACTGTGACTGTGGTGGACTTGGTTCTGGGTATGCACTTTCAAACTGGTGTCTGTTTCTCAGTGCTGTTGCATCCCTGTTGTGCCTGATACATTTAAAAATACATGTGTAATTCCCTATAGCAGATTTGGATTACTGTTGTGTCACTCTGACTGTAGTTTATACAGTGCTTGCTGACATGCCTAGCAGCTCAGTGTTGTTTCCCTACTGTGATGTTATGTCCAGATATTTGCGGGATGTACTGTTGCCTGACCCCAATATGTGTTGTGCATTTCTGACACATCAGTGGGATGATGTGAGGATTTAAGTCAATAACTAGTGGGAAATAATTGGGTTTTGGACTTGTGCTATATCAGTCAATATATGTTAGAACAGAAAGGAGGGTGTTATTGCAGCAACTGTGTCAGTTTATCTACTCCAGTATTTGAGATATGCCCTTATTTTTATGCCTTCCACCCTCCACTTTGTCAGGCTTGGTCCAGATTCATTGCACCAAAGGGCTTTGAGCATACTTCTCAACTGGCCAGATTGTGTCAGAATGATCAGGTTTATTGCTCATATTTATGGTCTGTCCCACACATTCCTTAATTATATTTCTCTGGTACATCAGTGTGATGATGTCAGGATTCCTGTCAGTAAGTGTTGACATACATTTTATTTTCTGAACTCACATCCTTCAGAACATTTATGCTGAAACTTACACTGTTACTCTAGCAACATTCCACATTTATGAGAGCAATATTTACATTATGTCCCTAATTTTGGCCCATTGTCCCCCATTTTCACAGCCATTGGCCGGAATTCATGCAGTTAGAGGTTGAGAGGTATGGAGCTGAGGTATGACTCCACTATATGTTATGAATATTTATATATAGATATATATATATATATATATATATATATATATATATATATATATATATATATATATATATATATATATATATATATATATATATATATATATACTTTTATGTGTGTGTGTGTGTGTGTGTGTGTGTGTGTGTGTGTGTGTATATATATATATATATATATATATTTTTTTTTTTTTTTTCATATGTATATATGTTATATGTATATCTCTATAAATAGTTGTATATACTTTCTCATATTTATCTCACCATGCATATCTTATATGTGTATATTTATATATAGAAACATGAATGATTCCAATGTTTTTCACTACTATTCAATACCTGTACTGAATTATATATTTGAAAAAGCAACATAGATATTTACAGCTCAGATGGTGTAGTGATATATTCCTCTGGTTAATGTGTACAGGGTCCTGGGTTTGAGACTTGGCCAGGCTAATTATTTTGTTGCTGGGAAGAACAATGGCTGATGGATACAAGGTGATTAAGGCAGTTTTAAGCAGTTGTAAGCGGGGCTTGCACGGGTTTGTTAGTAGGTAAGCAATCCCAACACACAGTTAATAGTACAGATACTTAAACTGTGTCGGCATCGCTTAGTGTCGGGCAAACTCACTTATTGCTGCTTACTGCTGCTTAATCCTGCTTACCCGCATGCTAATTTCTTTAAAAGAAAAGAAAAAGGGGTGATTGGACAGTAGTGAAAAAAGTGGCATGCAGAAGGAAAAACAGTATGAGAGATAGCTAGGGATGAGCAGGACTGGTGTAGGGAAGGTTCATAGCTGTCAATTTCTTTTACAGCAATAGCTGTGCACTTCTACAAATTTTGGAGGTAAATTAGAACACTCAAACCCCTGAGAGAGGGGTGAGGACAACAGTAATGTGTTGTCAAGCCAATTGGACCAGATTACGTGTATCCAGTGGACATGTGTGAGAAATGGACAGCTATTTATGGGGTGTAATTTTTATTGGGAACAGATTGCCCTTTTTTTTAAGGTGAGAGTGGGATGTTGGGGAAGGATAGTAGGTACAATTGGGGAGATAAGCTGGGTAAGAAAACAGACATCACAGACAAGACAGCAGACAGGGATGATATATCTCACATGTGGGGGGGTAAACACCTGGAACAGGGAGGGTGGTTGGGAATTGGAAGCCCACGAGCCCCAAATGGATACAGTGTTACTGAGGTCCCCACCCATGGGCAGTCTCCACTGCACATTCACAGCCTCAAAGGTGGCTGTGCTGAAGGCTGAGCATTAGGGGCAGGCTGACCCTCAAGATGTGCCACATGGCCCTCAAGCTGGCTTAGATTATCTCCAAACTCCTTTCTTAGCGCGCTATACACCAAACCCCAGACCTGACTATGGGTGACTGTGTCCTGTTCCCACCCACTCCTGTGGGGAGCAGACCTCATCCCCTGAGGCAGTTCCACCCAAAGGTGGTGCAGGACCAGTGGACGAGGAGGTCCCAGGTTGGGTCCCAGACTTGCTGTGGCCAGGTGCCATGGCCAGATGAGGCAGGATGTGCAGATCCTCTGGGATCGGCCTTCCCAGACGTGCTATGATATTGAGGTTTTACAACATATGTTGGTTAGTCATGAACAATATAACAGCATGCATGGGTGTTCCAATTATAGATTCATAGATTAGTACTAGGCTAACTGCCCTTTTGAGCCATTTTTTAAGCCTAGCCAATTATCCCCTGTGAGATTCAAACCCTGTAGCTTGTGTTTGTAAGGCAAACATCTTAACCATTAGGCCACCCTCCCAACCCAAAATGGATTTGAAACAGTTGCGTAAGAAACAGAACACATGCATACATAGAACCACAGTGGACATTATAACAGCATGTAGGTTACATTGATAGCAACAGGCCACCGATGATAGTATTTGAACAGGAAACATTAATAATCAAATGTTTAAATATTTGTAGAACAATAGGACACATGTCCCAACAGTTGTTTTGGTGAAAAATATTCCTGTTGATATATGTGTATAGATTATTGGTGCAGATAGGGTTGGGGAGAGAGAGAGATGTCAGTTAACAACTGTATAGGCTTCAGTTGCACACACCTGTAATGATCATTTACTCTACTCATTACTCTCCGGGTATGACCTCACTTTACATCTACCTATGGCCTTGGGTTGGGCAGTGGTATGTCTGTACACAGTCTATTAATAATGCCTTTCTAAGGCTGATATGAACATTCCCTTACCTGGCAGACCTGTGGAGGAAATGTCTGTTAACACTACCTGACTGTTTCTACCCATATTCACATAGTCAAGGTTAGATATGTGCACTCATACTGTGTGTGTGTGTGTGTGTGTGTGTGTGTGTGTGTGTGTGTGTGTGTGTGTGTGTGTGTGTGTGTGTGTGTGTGTGTGTGTGTGTGTGTGTGTGTGTGTGTGTGTGTGTGTGTGTGTGCGTGAGTGTGTGCGTGCGTGTGTGTGTGTGTGTGTGTGTGTGTGTGTGTGTGTGTGTGTGTGTGTGTGTGTGTGTGTGCTACTGCCATACTCTGCCTTGATTTCTATGTGTGTGTGTGTGTGTGTGTGTGTGTGTGTGTGTGTGTGTGTGTGTGTGTGTGTGTGTGCTACTGCCATACTCTGCCTTGATTTCTATCAGTCACCTCTGGGTGTTGGCAGGAGTGACCACTAGCCATGACAGGGTGACACTTGAAAGACATTTATCAGGGGAGACTACTTGATGTATGTACTTATGTTGCTGTCATTTTCAGCCTTGGGGTTGGACAGTGAGTGCTGTACACAGTGTCTATGTACTGCCTTCTTACAGCTAATATACACCCTTTCATATCTGACAGACCTGTGGAGGAAATTTCTGTTAACACTGCCTGACTGTTTATACACATATTCACATATTCCTGGGTGAAATTATGCATACAGCTTACTGCCACTCCTAGGATTCGAAGTGTGCCTGTTTGTGCAAAAAAATATAACAAATTTGTGTTCCATCAGAATGAGCTATTGAGGAAATGGTGTCTTTTGTCTGACTGCTTTCTGCCCCTTGGTTGTACAGTCTGACCTTGTAATTCTGACATTCATGCATGGCAGATAGTTCTTATACTGTGTATTCATAATTTGACATAGTACAATATGGGAAACATTGGTTAACACAACATTACTATTCAATTATCAGATCTTGGTGCTTGGAACATTTCATATAGTTAATCTCCTGTTTTACAACTCCACAATCTTAGTCAGATGAGCCTCAATTATTTAATGCTTTCAGAGCCATAGTTGCTGTGCAGAACCTGTACACATTTAGATTCATACCACCACTCACCAAAGTAAACACAACCAGTCTGGGGTTTTGAGTTTTATTGACAGGTACTGACACTTTTTGATATATACCCTATACATCACTATTACTCTGTTAATGTCTTGTTTATTCAGTGCAAATAATACACGTTTTAAATATTGACAGGTGACTCTCTTTTCTATTTATTTACTTTGAATACTACAAGCTAGATTTGTACTCACCAGCCTTGTGACATAGCCTTAGCAGCCTGCTGGCAAGGGCATCCACGTTCGTGGCCCTATCATCTGCAGCTGTACAGGAGATAGAGAAACGTTTATGCATACCTATCCATCACATACACAGGTTGGGCTTTGGCAAACACTAATTGATACTAATACTTACACATATCTGGGACATTCCCTGCCTGTACATCTTGTATCCACTGGACCAAGAGCTCCCTCTTCCTACACTTCAGGTCAGCAAAATGGTGCTGGACCTGCTCACCAGTCCCAGGGATGCCAGTGGTACTGGTGAGATCACGTATGAGATGGTCCCATGCCTATGCTTTGTATTGGGAGCCTTGTTACTGGCCTTGAAGCAGTCCCCCCTCATGGTCTTTCAGTAGGAGTCCAACCATGACCCTGGACTCCTGAATGCCCCAGTGCTGTGACCGAAAGTGTGATCCCTTACCATCTCCAGCCATAGTGTCCGCAGTGATTAGCTACAACTGGTTATGGGCTGTATTCCTTTCTGCAAGGTTTAAATAGGGCTGATTTCATGCCCTTTAACATCATTGGACCATTTTTGAATATGCTGACCTAAGCTAAGCAACAGGCAAAACTGCTTAGCTAAGGTTGGCAGTGCTTACAGGGTGGGATGTTGAGCACTGCTTACCAATGCACAAATCTGGTTAACTGGGTTACTCAGTGCTTAGCATTTATATTTATGCAATGCTTACACCAGTAAGCTGAGCTGACTGCTAGTTATCATTGCTAAAATTTCATTGTATAGATTATCAGGTGTATGGGATTCATTCATCATTACTGACATATTATAATTTTATGTTTACCTTCTATGACACCCCTCTATGTGCTTTCATTTATATTTATTCTTGTATGACTATACTGTATGGGACACTTGTATTTATATGGGGGTTTCATATCATTTCTGGACTTACACCTCAATTTTGGACCTGCTACACTACCCTGATTGATAAATATTATTTACTACCTCAGTTAATAAAACATCAGACTTTTATTACTGCTTTTGTATATAAAAGTGAACAGACTTCAATAGGGCTCAAGCCATGAATGACTGCATGCAAAGGGGAAGCTCTAACTACTACACTATTCCAGTCTGATAGTTTTATCTGTATATTTTAATTTAGCTCCTTCAAATATTTAAGTTATGCTAAGCAAAGCTGCGCTACATGCACACCCACTTCACTATGCTTAAACATTACTTGGGATGATGATAAAAAAACAAAAAAGATAAAATGGATTTTAATTTTTTTCTCACTTTAGGGATGTGCACATAGCTCCAACCTCTTTCAGCAAGACATCTGGACAATGTCATAAGTAATGGGGAGACAAAAAGGTGCAAACATGTGGCGATTTTAACATTTTCTCTTACAGACCTTACATGTTGATAGAATAACTGGTTTTCTATTGCATGAGTTTTCTCATGTATATGATGTCTGGCACTCAAATGTATCTAATTATATACGGTACTTTTCCATTATCAGGGCAACACTTTAAATGCAGTTGCTGAGCTCTGAATCCAGTTACTTATCATGTCTTTTTGGTCTTAATATAACCAGATATGTGTAAAATTATTTTACTGCATAATATTTAAAAAAGGAGATGCCCTTTCTACATTTTACACACACCTGGTTAAATGACATGATAAGGCATTGGATTTGAGCTCAAAGATTGCGTTTAAAGTGTTTCCTTCCTGTGTACCAAGAGGAAAAATCAAAGATAAGAAATGCAACCAAATCCCAAAGACAAAGTTTTCTTTGTTCATAAAACCCTAATAATATATTTTATATTTGCCCTTCAAAAAATTAAAATGAAGCCTCTTCCTTTAAACTGTGTTCATGTAAATCTCCTACATGCAGCTGTAATGTGTCCACAACTCATGAGCTGATTTGCTATCACAGGCAACACCTCCGTGCCAGGCCTCCCTCATTTCCCTCCCCATTCTTAGGTACATGATAACTTTGTAGGAAGGAACTTGAGATGCAATTTAACTTTAATTTCGTATTTAATTATTAGGTACATGATAACGTTGTAGGAATGATTTATATTACACTGTCATTATAGTTGTCCTTCCTAACAATGGGTATTTCATTTGTCAGAGAAACCCTTTTAAAGCAGTAGCTGCCTGCCGTTTAAAGAAAATGCTTAATAGCCAACAGCTGTTTCGTGATTCCAATAGCGTCTTTGCAGCTGCAAGAAGCCAGATAAGTATGACTGAAGAATTTGTGTTTTTGGAGAATGTAATAGGCTGCACACTATTCACATTATGGAGAAATTAATTACATTTTTTTTTTTGCTTTTCTGTTATCGGGGCAACACTTTAAACATAGTTTCTGAGCTCCGAATCCAATGCCTTGCCATACATGTTTGCTGTTAATCTAAACAGGTGTGTGTAAAATAATTAAATGGATAATATTTTAAAAAAAGGAGATAAAAAACAAAACGGCAATATAAATACTTTTTAATAAAACAAAAAACAACCTGTAAGTACCTTCATTCACATAGAACCTCTTCAGATCTGGTTGCATCACAAAAAACACTGCATTTAAACATTAAAATGTCACATGACTAATACACTAACAATGCTTTAACCATTTCTTGCATAAAACAGCTTTGAAGTTTTCTCTTTCATTCATACCTGGATCTGCATCTGTATTAAGCCTTACTCGCCAGGCATATTCCTTCCAGTTTAGGTCATCTTCTGCATCCCATCTTTTCTGCTGCATCAAAAACTTGATCAATTATAATAAACCTAAACTCCACTTATATATTATTGTGGACATTTACAACATGTCTTGCTAAGGCATTTGATAAATCTAGTTTGTCAACATCCCTAAGATGTTCGTAAATTCTACATTGGAAACCATGTGTTGTTCTACCTATATAGAATCCCTGACAAGAATAACATCATATTAAATACACAACAAATTTAGATTTACAATTATAGTTGCCCCTTATATTAATAGTATAATTTCTCACACTTGCAGTAACTTTATTACCTGAATAAACACACTTACAATAATTACAATCATTGCACTTTGACATCCAATTATAAATAGAAATAACATCATATTTCTTAGTTTCAAAAAAGTCTTGTAAACTTTTCCCTGTCTTAGTAACAAAAGCAGGTATCTCACCTATCAATTTATTTATCTCTTGGAAATTTTTTAAAAACTTCCAATTATTTATGATAACTTTCTTAATTCTAAATAAATACACAGAATTATCCAACGTGCACCATAAATTGTAATCCAAATTTGACCTATCATCATTCATATCACAAGGAATCCCCTTTCCTCTAACCAATAAGGTTTTGGCCATAGCTTCGCCTATGACCATCATGGGATAACCTCTGATCAAAACTGTATTTTTTAAAATTTCATATTCTTCTAAAAAATAATCATCTTCATCAGTAAGCCTATATAATATATCAAATTGGCTATACACAATATTATTTTTCAATCTTGCACTGTGCATACTACTTTAGTCCAGATGACTATTACTCTGAACATCTTTTTATATATGTTTACTAAAATCTTATCACTCTTCTTATACACAGTTAGATCCAGGTAATTAATACTCAATTTATTCCTATTAAAAGAAAACTTCAAATAACTAGAAACATAATTTAAATATTCACAAAACTTGAGTAGTTCCATTTCAGAACCAACCCACAAAAAGAACAAATCATCAATAAATCATTTGTAAAAATAAATATTCACAGCAAATCTAGAATTCAAATACATACTGCCTTTCCCAACTTGTCATAAACAGATTAGCATAGCTGGGGGCCATAGCAGCCCCCATAGCCAAACCTTTGCATTGCTTAAAAAAATCTGTTATCAAAAGTAAAATAATTATAAGATAATCTTCTTCTTCTTCTTTTGGCTTTTCCCGGTTAGGAGTTGCCACAGCAGATCATCTGTCTGCTCATAATTGGCAGTGGAGTTTTATGGTGTTGAGTTGCCAGCCTGGCGCCCAATCTTCCACAGAAGGCACAGACACACGCATGCCTAGGGCCAATTTAGAGTGTCCAATCCACCTACAGCACGTCTTTGTGATGTGGGAGGAAACCGGAGCACCTAGAGGAAACCCACGCGACCACAGGGAAGACATGCAGACTCTGCACAGAAGGCACCCCAGCTGAGGATTGAACTGGAGAACCTCTTCCTGTGAGGCAGAAATGCTAACTGGTGCACCACAGTGGCCACCCATATTAATTATAAGATAATATCACATCCAATAATTCAGATAACAGACTGATTTCATTAGCAGCAAAACCTGAACAACCTCTCAAAACTTCTGTAACTCTTTCAATTCCCTCTTAACGGAGAATTACAATAGATAAAGAAAACACATCTGCAGTGACTAACCATGTATCCTTTCCTACAGAAATGCTTTTTATACTTTGCATAAAATCAAATGTTTGGGGAGGCTTTTTTCCCTTTCCAAGATTTATAAGAATTTGGATAAGCCAAGTTTTAGGCCTATAGTGGCTAATGGTGGGAGTAAAACCGAGTCCATGGCTATATTTGTTGAAAGATGCTTACAAAGAGCAGTTATTACAGCTGAATCCTATGTTAAGGATTTATTTGAGTTTATGCAAAGTATAAAAAGCATTTCTGTAGGAAAGTATACATGTTTAGTCACTGCAGATGTGTGCTCTTTATATACTTTAATTCCTAATGATGAGGGAATTGAAAGAGTTACAGAAGTTTTGAGAGGTTGTTCAAGTTTTGCTGCTGATGAAATCAGCCTGTTATTTGAATTATTGGATGCAGGGACGTCGGGAGTCATACGCACTGTACTGATTTCAGTACAAATTATTTAGAAGGGGGTAGCTTTTTAAAGCTTCACTTTTTCGCGCTTTTCTGCACGATGACATCAGCAGCTCACTGCGCATGTATTTTCGGACGTTTTCAAGCGGGAGGATTCAAGCGTTATGTACACGAGCGGGAGATCGAAGCAGCTTCACCGTCAAGGACTTTATTGAGAACCGAAGGTTGGATTCAAGCATGTGGATGTACGAGCGGGAGGTGGATGCAAGCATTTGGATGTACGAGCAGGAGGTGGATGCAAGCATTACATTTGGATGTACGAGCAGGAGGTGGATGCAAGCATTACATTTGGATGTACGAGCGGGTCAAGGACACATTACATTTGGATGTACGAGCGGGTCAAGGACATTAGTTAGAAGAACCGAGGGTTGGTGAGTAATATGAAGTGTGTGTGTGTGTGTGTGTGTGTGTGTGTGTGTGTGTGTGTGTGTGAATGCCCCAGGTGGGATGTACTGGTGATTACTCATGATGGTGTGGTAGGGAATACTCAGGCTTGAACCCTGTACCTTGTATGCAAGTGTTAAAGACCTGAATTCCCTATCCACCACCATTTTAAAAAAAAATTGCAGATTTTTTCCTCATATTTGATCTGATCAATATATGTATCGTATATGTGTTTTTTAAATATTGCAATGCTTGAAATTTGATGGTGCAGTGGTAGCAACGTAGCATTGATGCCTCACAGCTATAGGTTCTTGGGTTTGGTTCTTGGCTGGGGTGCCTTCTTTGTGGGGGGGGGTTCTGGATCTTCTCCATGTGTTTGTGTGGGTTTGCTTTTGTGTCCTCCCATGTTATACAAAGACATGTCTGCATTATTTTTTCCTGGGCCTCTGCTGAAAATTGTTTTTTTTTTTTGTTCCAAGTCAGACTGTCCTGATTAACAAATTGACAGGCATTTAAATTTCAGACTTCAGGTTTCTGAATGTTTACTTCCTTACATATTTGATGGTGCAGTGGCGGTATTGTTGCCTCACAGCTAGAGGTTTTCTGGTTTGATTCTTGGCTGGGGTGCCTTCTGTGTGGAGTCTGCATCTTATCCCTGTGTTTGTGACATAGTAAAACAACTTTTTGTTCTAGCAATAAATGTATACTAACTCAACCTTTTTTATAGCAATTTTTTTAAGTTTATGACTATTTGAAATTTGTCCTTATTTTTGGGACTGTAATACCCTGTTATTGGCTTTGTCCAGGTTTTTTGTGCTAAGGTTGACAGCTATGGCAAGAACTGAATTCACTGAATATGTTTGAGGGCTGTATTCCCTCATTACTGGGTTTGTCCAGGTGTCTTGTGCTAAGAGGTTGACAGCTATGGTGAGAACTGAATTCATTAAATGATAGCCATTTAAGTTTCAGTCTTCCTCTCTTTCACAAAGCAGGTGATTTGGCATAGTGGTATGTTGTTCTGACTATTTTGCACAGTGACCTTGGCAGTAAAATGTATGATGGTAACACAGCATTTTATTCTAGCATCTTTCCAAGATTATACAAGCAATGTTTAATGTGTTCCTGTTTTTTGCCATTTTGACCCACCCCAATAAATTTTGCTTTTTCCAGACTTCTTGTGCTGCGAAGTTGAGATGTAGTTGAGTATTGTGTAGATTTTACAAGGAGCTGAGAGCTGCAGGGGAAGAGAAGTTTAGTGCTGATTATGCTAAATCGGCTCACATTGCTAGTAGCACAAAATGTTGTGTACTTGCTTTTAATGCAGAAGGTTATTGGTTCTACTCCCATAAGGGGTGAATGCTGCTGTACTGAAAGTTAAGACACTAACTATGAGCCTGTTATCAGTTTGCCATCCATTTCCTATTGCAATATTACTAGCTTATTATTAATGTAATTTAGGCAATTTATTCCTCGGGGCATCAGACACTTTATTTTTCGGTGAAGTCATGAAATATAAAGGTGATTGCTAGCAGCAACCTCTTCATTACTTAGATTTATTTAACGTGGAATTATTTAGATGACTTTTTTTACTACTTCAGAGATTGTGCATATTATTTACTGATAATGGTGGATTGTAAAAGTTTGACTAGACTTTTATGATGGAAATGTTCTGAATTGGGCAGTTTTGTTTCATTGTTTACTGGAAAAATGTTCAAAGCAATAGGAAGGTGTATCAAAGAGCACATGTATGTTTCATATGCAAGGGGCCTATGATTTAAAAGCAGCCCAGAATTAATTTTTATCTGCCACGGGTAAAATGTATTTTTCTTTGAATGTGGGTTTTAATGTTGTTTCAATGAATATGAGTTTCAAGGGCAGAGAAGTTTTAATGCCAAGTTTGTTTAGCAGATGTCTTAGTGTTTGTGCTGTAAAATGCAAAATAAAACTTTCAAATGAAGTTCAAATCATCATAGAAGTAAATCAGTATGTACATTAGTGTTTATGGTAAATGGAGTGAAATAGCAAAGTAATGGATCATTGGAATGGCTGCAGGGGGAGGCTCCATTCGACCATGGTTTTGTGAGCGGGAAGAGCGGCAAACATAGACAGCCCCAGCTGAACTATACCTCCCAACTGTCCATATTTTCAAAGAATGAATAGATTTTTTGCTTCTTATTTTTGGTTTGTTCCTCAATTTGTGGTTTTCTGGCAAATGATTTAGGAATTAAGTCACTAAATAATGACACACTAGTTTCAGACTTTATAACCTTCAGAAAAATGCATGCTAAAATAAGACCTGTTCTATCAACTGTCCCAGTTTATACAAGAGCAATTTTTAGTACTGTTTATATGTTCCCTCAATATATTTGGCCTTGTCCAGATTTATTGCATTAACAGGTTGAGAGGTACATGCAAATACATTGCTTTATAGAATTAGGCATAGCCAAACCTCAACTGTCCCTGATTTTGGCTCAAAATGTTGCTCTTCCCCTAATGATCCCTCCACAAAATAGCAATTTTGGAAGAAAACATGTAGGGTTTACTTTACTTTTATAAATAACTGTAATGATCAGAGTTATACATTACTTTTATTTCAGAAATGCATGTAGATTCTCTAATTTTGTCAGCTGCTCTAAGTTAACTGTGCTCATATTAAAATGGTGTCCCTCCTTTGACAGGTTCCCAGCTGTATTGTCTGGCAATTTTATATTTTTGCATCACATTTTTGGTCCGTTTTTCATAAAATTACAGTTTTCTGGCAAATTAGTGGCAAATTGTTAAAGACTGAAGTTAGAAAATAATGCAGACATTTCAGTTTCAGATTTCATACCTTTCAGAAAATTCATACTGATGCAAGACCTACTACTATTCTATTATTTTTCTAAGTTTATAAGAGCAATATTTAAAAAAAATGTCCTTATTTTTGGGCCTTTGCCTCAGTTTTATTTATGAGTTTGTTGCTGTAAGAGGTTGAGAGGTTTTTTTTGTGTGTGTGTGTGTGTGTGTGTGTGTGTGTGTGTGTGTGTGTGTGTGTGTGTTTGGGTGTGTGGTAGGTAGCATACCTCTCAACTGTCCACATTTTGCAGAATGTCCAGATTTTTGCCCATATTTTTTGTCTGCTCCTCATAAATTTTGTGATTTTCTAGAAAATCATTGAAGGCTGAAGTTGCTAAATAATGACAGACATTTGAGCTTCAGACTTCATGTCCTTTAGAAAAATTCAAACTAGCACAAATCCTGTTATTCTAGCAACTTTCTAAGTTCACGAGAACATTATTTAATATCTGTCCCTGTTTATTTTAGAATTTGTCCATATTTCTTGCACTAAGAGGTAGGTAGGGGTGTGTGTGTGAATGAAACATCCTAGTTAGTGGTAGCAGGTGGTTAGTAATTTACTCAAGCTCAAAACCTGTACCTTGGTTACAGAAAACAAAAGCATAAAGTCTCTACCCCAACTACCATGCTGCATTTTTCAAAGAACTGACATTTCAGATTAATTTTCAATTCAGGGAACCGAGTTTGAGTGAATTTATATTAGATTACTGAAGAGGCATTACAGCGAATGCCTCTTCATCGACACTAAAAGAGCGAACAGTGAATTACGAGAAAGGCCGTAGCTTGGCTGGGGAGGGGGGTAGCAGTTTGAGAGCTGTCAGTACAAATTTGAAAATCCTAGCTACACCCCTGATTGGATGTGATATTATCTTATAAATATTTTACTTTTGATAACAGATTTTTTAAGCAATGCAAATGTGTGGCTATGGGGGCAGTTATGGCCCCCAGCTATGCTGATCTGTTTATGACAAGTTGGGAAAGGGAGTATGTTTTGAATTCTAGATTTGCTGTGAATATTTATTTTTACAAATAATTTATTGAGAATTTGTTTTTTTATGGGTTGGTTCTGGAATGGAACTACTTAATTTTTGTGAATATTTAAATTCTGTTTCTAGTTAATTGGAGTTGTATTTTAATAGGAATAAAATGAGTATGAATAAATCTGACTGTATATAAGAAGAGTGATAAGATTTTAGTAAAAATATATAAAAAAGATGTTCAGAGTAATAGTTATCTGGAGTATAGTAGTATGCACAGTGCAAAATTGAAAAATAACATTGTGTATAGCAAATTTGATAGATTAAATAGGCTTACTGACAAAGATGATTTTTTTAGAAGAATGTGAAATTTAAAAAAAAAACATTTTTGATCAGAGGTTATCCCATGATGATCATAGATGAAGCTATGGCCAAATTTTTATTGGTTAGAGGAAAGGGGATTCCTTGTTAGATGAATGATGATAGGTCAAATTTGGATTACAATTTAGGTTGCACATTGGATAATTCAGTGGATTTATTTAGTATTAAGAAAGTTACCATGAATAACTGGAAGTTTTTAAAAAATTTCCAAGAGATAAATAAGTTGATAGGTGAGAGATCTGTTTTTGTTACTAAGAGAGGGAAAAGTATAAAAGACTTTTTTGAAACTAAGAAATATGATGTTATTTCTATTTATAATGGCATGTCAAAGTGTGACTATTGTAATTATTGTAAGTTTGTTTATTCAGGTAATAACGTTACTGTAAGTGCTGGAAATTATGCTATTAATATAAGAGGAGACTATAATTGTAAATCTAAATTTGTTGTGTATTTTATATTATGTAATTCTTGTCCGGGATTTTATATAGATAGAATGACACGTAGTTTCCAACATAGAATTTATGAACATCTTAGGGTTGTTGACAAACTAGATTTATTAAATGCCTTAGCAAGACGTGTTATAAATGTCCACAATAATATTAAAGTGGGGTTTAGGTTTATTATAATTGATCAAGTTTTTGATGAAGCAAAAAGATAGGATGCAGAACATTACCTAAATTGGAAGGAATAAGCCTGGCAAGTAAGGCTTAATACAGATGCAGATCCAGGTATGAATGAAACAGAAAACTTCAAAGTAGTTTTATGCAAGAAAGGGTTAAAGTATTGTTAGTGTATTGGTCATGTGACTTTTTAATGTTTAAATGCAGTGTTTTTTTGTGATGTAACCAGGTCTGAAGAAGTTCTATGTGAATGAAAGCACTTACCAGTTGTTTTTTTTGTTTTATTAAAAAGTATTTATATTGCCATTTTGTCATTTTGTTTTTTTTTATTTTTTTGGACTTGTTACATGACTTTCTAAGAAGCTTGGAGCTTTGTTAAGAAAGAAGATGTAACTTCTACATTTTACACAAACCTGGTTATATTCAGACCAAAAAGAAATGAAAAGACACTAGATTCTAAGCTCAGCAACCTCTTTTAAGGTGTTTCCCCACTAAAGGAAAAGTACCTTATGCACTTTTACTTTGGCCTTCAATGGCCAGATATGTGGGCAAAACTCTGGACATTCTGCGAATATCTCAACAGTTGTGCTGTATGTCCAGAAACAACTGTTGTTTTCATTTAACTGTGCTGTAATGGCACTTTCTGAGTGCAGGGGGCATGTAGCATGTGTGGGCACTGCTGTGACACACCCCCTGTACTCATTCACGGATTGTGTCCATGCAGGTTATACAGCAGCATGCCGTCATGAATATGCAAGGTGCACTGCTGTGCTGCATGGGCATGATCCACTCTGTGCAAGAATAAGCTTATTCTTGCATGGGGATTTCATGACTCCCTGGGACCATTTCTCTTGATTCGCAGTATAATTCAGCTTCTAATTTCATTATGGTTTCAGACTTAAACAACATGCATAGTATAACAAATTCTAGTTTGTAGTCTTCAGAAATCTTTGTAAATGGTACAGCACATATAATTCAAAATACAGAGTTAAATCATTGTATTGCATATACAGACATGAAAGCATTCACTGTGTGTGACATGCAGATTTCTAGACAAAACCCAAAGCAAACATTTGCAATGTCTCAAGTTCATGTTATTTCAAATACAGGTGTTTAGAATGTGATAAATATCGCACTGAGGGGGGAGTAAGAGGGATCACAGTGCAGCTTTTGATCAGTTTGATATAATAAACATCAGCGTAAATGATACACTGATTTCAAGGAAAAATAAAGAAGCAATGCATTCATAACTCAAGTCAACTATTACTAGTATTCTGGGCCAAAATTAAGAAGAATGTATACCACAGCTCAAGTCAGTGTTGTTGCTCGTCATATAAAAAGGATTTTCTTCATATCTATAAAGGGTGTTGCAGTCCGGCACCAAACCACATTTTTTTTGTTTATCATTGTTTAAGGTTGAGAAAAATGATAAGACTTCATTCTTTATAGAAAATAAATTATGGAATAATGTACTGATTAATACAGACCCATCACTTTCAGTTACAAATAGACCTCTACTAGAGGACATGAGTGCAGTCATATTTGGATTTAAAGGATCAAAGGTTACATCGGTGAGCAGTTCTAAGTGTAACAGTACTGCACTAGGTGTCTTCAGAAATACAAGTTGTTTTGGACTTCAGTAACAAGATTTTATGGAAAAATGAAAATGCTACAGAATATACTCTAGTGCACAAAGATGACACTTGTAAGAATGTGTGTGCAGTAGATTTTACAAATGATGTACAGAATTTGAAAAATTGGTTATGATAGGAACATGCAAATTCATGGTTAAAGATAAAATAAATTCTAGTTCAGTTATCACTACTGAAATGCAGGCAGTCAGGGTACCACATTTTCAGAAACAGTAAGGGAGATTCAATACTGTCTACATGGTAATTTTTATTGTGTGCACATCATGCCACAATGACCACATGGTAGCAAAGAAATTTAGATTCAGTAAGCACCATGTAGAGGCATGCACATCTGCACAAACAAGGTAAACACTGTGGCAAGCTAATTACAGCATAAGCAGCTGAATTGCATGCTAATCAACCAATCTGGCATGGTGGAGCTATTCAACAAGCTATAAAGCAATCATGTACCTACCACAGTCACCACTGTCTCTCACTTACTGAACTAGGCTGGCTAGAACTCCCTCACCTCCTTCAATGGTATCAACTCACACTCGCCCACAAATTGGTTAACCATCCTCTAAAGGTCCCATCCCTCCAGAATCTACTCCAGCCCTATCTCACCACCAGACCACTACAATCCAGCAACAAAAATCAATTACAGGTTACTAGAACCAATAACACTGCTGGAGAAGCACTATTCTCCATCGCTATAGCCAAATTATAGAACACTTTCCCTCCACAATAACCTCTCTACCATCAAAAACCCACTTCAAAGCTTTACTTAAAGTACACCTAAAAACATGCTGGCTATGCCCTTGTAACTCTCCCCTCTAACTTCTCCCACTCCCTCTACCCTCTATCTCTCTTCCACCCCACAAACTACCTCTGATTACAACAAGCTCTGATACTTCCATGCCTATCTACTTATTATATGGCAGCAACTTCTTATTGTAACAATTGTTAATATCTGCTATGACTTCGTGGATAGAACAGATGCTAGTTATCTACTTAATGTACTATGTTCTTCTTCTGTAACTATGTTTGTAATATTTTAATTGCTAGGATTCTTAATCTGTTACTATGTCTGTAATATTTTAATTTGTGGAGCTTTTCTCCCTGGGCCTCCGCTGAAAATGGACCTGCATCCAGTTGGAAATTCCCGGTCAACAAATGTAAATAAATAATAATAAATGTAGACTCCATGTAGGCTTTTCCTATGCATTCCAAAACTTCCAAAACCTTTGGAATATAGTCATGGAAAGGAGTCTACATGGACAGAATGTGAAGTAAAAGGTGGGAGATTTGTACAAAACTGACCTTAACATGTGACAGCAGAGACATATTTCAGTTAGATAGGCTGGATGTAACCAAAGTAGAGTGACAATAGTAATGTATCCTTTATAGTTCCATAACAGAAATGGAGCTTTAAACAGAAATGACACATTTGGCTAAGAAAGCATCATTCAGATACTAAAAGTGCTATGGAATTACCTGTCCCTGAAACATGTCTACAGATTTAATACAGAATATTCCATGTGAAGGCATTCCCAATCATATATACCTATGAAATGCCATGGCAAACCTGCCCATGCCATCAGTACGTTTGTAACTAATGCAGACAGATAAAAATGTAAAAGCATGTGCTAATCAAAATAAATATAAAACCATTAAATAGACTATTTATAGTTACTTGTCAGCATTTACAGTATGTATCTGATGAAATGCAGGCACATCTCCTCAAAATCAGTAGTCCTCTGTGCAGATATAGCCCAAAGTAATATCCTCACTTTTGTGGTCAACACATAAACAATTGGGCTCCACTTCAGTTTCCCTAGCTACACAGTTGCCATCTGGTGTAGATTCAGGGCTGTCAGCATGGTGAAGATGCAAATGAGGTATGAATTCATTAGAATTGCTGAATCCCAAATCCTTGGCTCCATATATCTGATGTAAACATAGTGCAGGCACTCCCTCAGTGTTTGTATTTAATGGATGGCAACAGTGATATGATTACATCAGGTGGGTGCGTCAGGTTATACTTAGAAAGTTTTACCTATGTCTGTCAAGGCTGGAAATGTATGTAAGCAGCTCACAAGTCACAGATTCTGTTTTATTAAAATCCAACCTCCTCTTCATTTTGATGGCAAATTGTGTTTTCTCTGTCAGTTTTTTTTATCATTGTTTTATTATTTCTTGATCATTGTTCACGCGATGTGGCGCTTAACACCATCACAGAAAAAGGAGGAATGAATGGATGACATGGCTGTGTTTATTTCATTTGTGTGGCATTGTGTCACGGGCAAAAGGGAGACCTTAAGAATGATTAGTACATAAGGGAATATCATGTAACTATTCTAGTGGCAGCATTGCTAAAGTCTGACAGTTAGTACTGAGTCTCTGGAATACACTTGCTACTTAACTGACTCTGTGGCAGCACATGTTAATGCAGTTAATGCAGTGATACATTCCTTTTTGGTGCCAGATGGTACTGTGTTTGAATAAAACTGTATCTAACACTTTTAGCTACTTTCATATTACTGTTGCTGTGCTTTCCTGTGCTATGCACACCATCGTGCAATAATGAATTAAAGAAAAGACATGGGGAAGATAGGACAGTGGTGGAATGGGGATTAGGCAGGGAGAAGAACAAATGGAAAGCAATACAGGAATGTGCAGGAGGGAGCTAGGAAAGAACCATAGCTATCCATTTCTTCAACAGTAAAAAAATTATAAATTATAAGCAGAATATTAGCTGAATTTGGACTGTCACCTCCAGAGGGAGGGGTGACCACAACACAATCATGTTGTATTGCTAACTGGACTGAATCAGTTGTGTCAAGAAGACACATGTGTGAAATGGAGAGCTGTGTATGGGATGATTTTTATTTTTTGAGAGAGAGAGGAATGTTGGGGAAGGGACATAGATATGTCTGGGTCTGGTAAGTTGGGTAGTTGAGGAAACAGTTGCAGAAGGACAAGACAAACAAGACAAGAGACAGTGATGGCGATGGATACAAGAGGCTGGTAGACACCATGGATGGGATGAAGGTGGGAACATACAGGGCCCATGGTTGTCAAGCTGGGTGACAGTGAGAACTGAGTCCTCACCCACAGGACTGTCATCACTGTTACCTCACTCTGCCACTGGTCATAAAATGAAGGGAAAGCAGCCTCTCCAGTTGGCATAGGTGTGCACCAACAGTTTAGCACACATCCCTACACACCACCTCTGGCAAATCAGTGCGGAGTGATAAACTCACTACCTCTGCCACTGCTCCCAGAGAAAACCACTGGACTATCCCCCAGGGCAGGACTGCCTGAGTGGCCAGGTAGTGCAAGAGCAGCAGAGATGGTGCTGCCAGGTTGTATCTGAGACATGCTGGGCAATGGTGCCAGAGCCAGTGGAGTGGGTTAGGTGGATCCTGTGGGCAGGTCTACCCTGCTGTGCTGTGGAGCATTTTATGATGTGGTACACATGAATGAAATGGACAAATTTTGATGACGTAATGAAACAAAAAAAATAAAGAAAATTAAAGAAATTAAATAAAAATAAAATAAAAAGGGGAGATAAAGGTGGAGTGAGAGAAAAAAAGAGTTAAGATTAATACCTTCATATGTGCACTTAATTAATACAATTATTTGACTTTGTTATCTTAACATTTACTCTTAAGACTACCACCTGCTAACTGATAACTTTTACTTTTAAAACTACAACCTCCTAACAGGTACACACTATATTACAGATTGCAGGAAGTACTCCTTTACATGTGCATATATTGTAGATATGAGTGTTCCATTTATACAGATTACAGTTTACTGCAGGGCATGTGTGCCACTGGTATAGCGCTTTTACTTTACACCATTAAATTACACATAATTGAAGAATTAACAGAATTGTATATTTGGAAAGTGTGGTATTTGAACTTACAACCTCTGACTGAAGTCTAATATTATACTCTTGATTTGTGCTGCAGACTGATGCATGCATACTTGCTGTTACAGTTGAGATATACATGCTCAATTTGATATAGCTGTATAAAATACCATAAAAGGTATCTTTAACTTTGAATGCTACAAGAACACTACTCTTCTGCTCCATACAGACCATATGCCTCCCTCATCCTCGCCAGTCTGGCATCACGGGTCCTAACATTGACCTTCCTTTTGATGGCAGCTGTGGAAAAACAGAACAGAATACTATTATGAATATCAGTCTTGCCTGTGTTCAGCTTGCAGGCCTTACAAGTACTCTTAGTAGTTAATACTTACACGTCGAGGCTATCCCTCTTCCTGCTACATAGGTCAATAAAGTGATTCCTACATTGGTCACCAGTGTGCAGGGTACCAGTGGCACTAGATACAGCCTGGGCCAAACTATTCCAAGCTTCTGACTTATACTGGGAGCCAGAATGGTCCCAATGTAGAAAGCTGGCACTGTGGTGTTTCACTAAGACTCCTGCACACCCCATCTCTGTGCCCTAAATCTTACACCCTCTCCATGAATGCCTGCCGTGTCTACCATGGTTCAAAAGCAATGGAGAGTGATGTTTTCTCACCAATTCTAATTATTGCATTTACTGGGAGTTTGCACACTGTTTGAAAATGCTGCACTTTGCTTACCATCATGCAAGCACGGTGCTCACAGAGTAGAGCCCCAAGCCCTGCATTTATGCAATGGTAAGCAGTGCACAACAGTGGCAATCAGTGAGAAATTACATAATTACAGATGCAATTATGTGGTTATTGGATGTACAAACAGTTATGTATGTGTGTTAGGTATATGTGGTGGCCATGTCAGTCCAGATAGCAGAAATATACTTACAAGAATATAGTACACAGTATACCCACAGTCATACATTTAATAATAATATGATAATACAGAATGGGAATTGGGAACAAAAGTAATAATGTAAATCTGTATGGAATATGCTGTATTCATACCCAGGACCATGTGTATGGCAGTCCTACACTTACACAAAAAAGGTTGAGAAAGCACTTGTCTGTATTGCAGTTCATTGTAATAAACTGCAGTCACAACAGTAAAACCAAGATTGCTCATCCTATACTAGATGCCAGCCCTATGCTTAACACCTGCTGCCACAGGACTAGTATACATGACATCAATGGCATTAATTGAATGTGTCTGGTTTCTATTTGTGTCTGTCTGAGTCCAGTCTGCTTCCTAGGAGGTCTAGTTAGCCAGTTTGCAAACTGTCTCACTTCACACAAATGACATAAACACAGCCAAAACTTTCATTAATTTCCTCCATTCCTGTGATTGCACTATGTGCTGCATCACACAAATACTGACCAAAAAGAAGTTAAGCCATGGAGATGCAGCGGTATCATGGTTGCCTCACAGCAAGAGGTTCTCTCGTTCGATTCTCAGCTGGAGCGCCTTCTGTGTGGACCCTGCATGTCCTCCCCACGGTCGAGTGGCATTCGAAAGACATGCGTGATTGGGCGTGCCTTCATTGAAGGTTGGGCATCGGGCTGGCATCTCAGCACCATAAAAAAAAAATCGACTGCCAATCATTAGCGAACCGGAGTTCCTCTGTGGTGACCCTTAATCGGGAAAAGCCGAAAGAAAAACAAACAACAGACAGAAAAGGAAAAAAAGGGGCAAGTTTTTGAAATGAGGGAAACAAATGTATGACATACACACAAGAAAATGATGGCCTTTGCCCTCTTTGCCATAGAAACAGCACTGCAGCAAATAACTGAATTCATTCTTCACACAACCAACTGCAATAGTATGTACACTGATATCAAACCATAAACAGTTATTTGTATATTTATTATATTTATTATATTTGGATGTACTGCACTTAGTGGTCACACAACCTACTAAGATTATTGCTTGCAAATATACAGCTGTGTCTTACTTTTCTGTGTTTGTTGGTCATTCATCAGTTATCTGACCATTACTCTGAAACATGCAGTGTGTAAGATTATCTATATCATTGTCCTTGAGATTTGTGAGGATATTAACTGGAAATAATATCATATGCAGTTGCCAACAAATGAAGGGCAGGTTGGATGTTAATGAACCCAACATGTGAATTGTCTGCTGCTTACTTACATTTCCAGCCTTACATCTAAAACTTTCTAGCTCTAACCTGACACACCCAGTGGAAGTAAGGCAGCCTGCAGTGGTGTTGTGCTTTCCTTCTCCCAAATAGTAATCATTCACAGTCGCAATCCATTAATAATCTACACCCCTTATAAAATGCAACTGTGTAGTTAGGCAAACTGATGATGAGGAGAGTTGTATATGTTTGGAAGACTGCAAACCTATACCTTCAGGATATATCTGTACAGAGGAATATTGAACTTCATAAGGTATGCTTCCATTTTGTCACCTACATCCTGCATATGCTGAAATGTATTTAAGAATAATGCGAAGCAAAGGCTTTTACACTTTTATCAGTATGCATTAGTTAGAAGTGTACTGATGGCATGGGCATGTTTGTCAAGCCATTTCAGAGGTATAAGTGATTACCAATGCATGAGAATGGAATGATGTGTGATAAATATGTACAAATGCTTCAGGGGAGGTTCTTTGACAGCACGTTTATCATTTCAAATATGTTTTGTTAGCAAAATGCGTCATTTGCCTGTTCTTTTGTGGGGGTGGGAGAGCAAACATGAGTTACTGTTATGGCACAAACATGAATGGATTGTTCTTTTGGTCAGGGCAAAGGTGAGTTACTGTTATGGCATAAATGAGGATATGTTGCTGTTATTACTGTCTTCGTTTTTGAATCCTGCCTGTTGTTAATAATTTGCATCTGTAGAATGTTTATGTTTTCCAGTAAGTAATATTGACTGACCACCCTTTCTTTTTTATCTGGAAACAGTTATCTTGTAGTTATGTAATGCTTATGTATATTATACTTTGGTTGTCTTTTATGACACCTAGAAGTATGCTACCCAGGTTCATCAATGCCAAGAACCAGGTTATTGTAGATGGCTTTAGGGAGCATGGTGCTTTTCTCCTGTAAAGGAGACAGGGAGATATACACAATGCAAATACTGCAGTAAATTGTTCACAGGATAATAGGATCATAGGAAGTTACTAGGCTAATGGCAATATGACTCTTCCAAGCATAACCGAGTTCTTACCTTTATTTCTACAATCAGCACCTATTACCTCATCCAAAAGGGACACAGGTGGAACCCCCGGGGTGAATTTACGTTCACGCATCTAATTGTCCAGATTGTCTTTGAAGAGGGCCAATGGGGTGCTCTGTTTGACATGAAGTGGAAGTCTGTTCCAAAGGTGTGGTAACCACTGGGAGACAAGTCTGTCCCTCCAGAAGGTTTTATTAATGTCACATACCAGGTTAAGGTCTTTAGAGTGAGTAACCCGTGTACCATTTGACTTATGGATATGCAGCATTTCCAGTAAAGCAGGGTCATAGATTGCCATGTATGCAAAGGCAAAGATCACCTCTGAGTAGTCTGTATGAAACAGAATAAACTGACAGTGATTTCAGACAATCCCCATAGGACAAATGATGAAGACCATGAATTTTCCTTGTGAGGAACCTTTGTGGTTTTTTCCAAATGCTGCAGGTGCTTGGAAAGGTGCATACCAAAAACGGCATTGTACTCAATTATTGGCCTGATGAGGGAAGAGTACAGGGAGGTTATAACTTCTTTTTTTTCTGCAGGCAATGCCCTTACTTATGAAATGAGCACTATATAATGTCCATCTTACCACTGTGGAGATATGGCGGTCAAAGTTAAGGTTGCTGTTAATCTGTGTGACCAGGACTCTCACCACTGAGTGCATACATAAGGTGTTGCTATTGATGCTGTAGTTAGCAACAACATCACTTTTGAGACATGGTGGTCAATGGCAAGGTTGCTGTCAACCTGTGTGCACAGGTCTCTCACCACTGAATGCATATGTGACGTGTTGCTATTGATGTTATAGTTATCAAGAACATTGCTTTTACCAAAAGGAATGATAAAATATTTGTTTTGCATTGAGTTTAAAGTCATGACTTTGGCACCAGTCATTTGTCTGTGCAAGAGCCTCTTGTAGGATGTTGACATCATTTGGAGATTCTATGACCATTCCCAGTTTGCAGTCATCAGCAAACTTTGTCAGCCACAGACCTTTAGTTTTTGCTTGTACTTTGGAGAGATAGATTCAAACAGTAGAGAATCCTAGGACTGATCCCTGTGGAACACCATTGGTTACAGGTCTGCTGTTGGAGGTGGATTCCCCTATTTTGACAATATGAGTTCTATCAGTGATTCAGTTAGTGATCCACCTAATGATATAAGGGTTGATGCCTACTTGGGTGAGTTTGTAAATGATGCCTCAGTGGGGGATAGTGTCAAATGCCTTGGCTAAGTCCAGGTAAGCTGTATGCATAGAGTTCCCCTTGTCCAGGGCCTCAGTGACTGTCTCAAAGAAGTCCACCAGGTTTAACAAGTATGATCTCTCTTTGAAAAATCCAAACTGCGTAGGATCAAGTGTTTGGATATTACCTATAGCTTTGTTGATAAGGTCCATGATGATTCACTCCATGGCCTTGCAGATAAGGCTAGTCAGGCTAATAGGTCTGCATTTCCCATGATCAGTGGAAGCACCACCTTTGTGCAAGGGAATAACTGTGGCTGTTTTCCATTCAGCTGGTACAAAGCCTGTGCATAGACTATGATTGAAAGGAGTACCCAGTGGTGTTGCTAATTCATGTTGGAGCCCATGATGGATGCAGCTTGGGCTGCTATCAGGTCCCATAGATGCAGTGTTTTGAGCTTTAGAGAGGGCATTTATGACCTGCTCTTTACAGATACAAGGTAGGGGACAGGTGGTAGGGATGTCAAGGGCTATGTGTGGTGGGGAGAAGGGAGTGGTGTTTTCACAGAACCTGTCAGCCAACAGGTTAGCTATGTCCTTAGGCTCAGTATAAGAAAGTATCATTAACTATCAGTTCAGCAGAAATCTGGGCCTTTCCTTTTAGGTTATGGATATAACTATATAATGTCTTGTGATTTTCCTTTGTTGAGGAAGCTAATTTTGGACTCATAGCTTGCTTTAGAGGACTTCACAATAAGTCTTATTTGCTTGTTTAAGCTGAGGAGGGAATGTTCCAGTTTAGGAGGGCTCACTCCCTCTTACTTTTAGACAGCAGTTTCTTTCTTTTATTTTAAAGCCTGTTAATGGCAGTTGTCCACCAGGCAGGTTTGCTGTTCCTTGAGGAGGTTGTTTTCATCCTATCAGGTACAGCTGAGTCAATGCAGTTCTACAGATGTTTATATGAAGCATTGGTGTAGAACTTGGCATAGTTGCCAGTTCCATCAGAGGAAGGAGGTGCAGTGAAGCTATTTAAATCATCCCATAAGAGGTTATAATCTGCTTTGAAGAAGTTTTTCAGTTTAGTTACTGCAGGTGGGTGGGGGCTGGTGTGAGTTGCTTTGAATGAGACCAATTTGTGGTCAGATCTCACTAGGGAGTACCTCACAGTAGGAGTGCTACAGTGGTACCCCATATTGGTAAGCACCAGATCCAGGATGTTGGCAAACCCTTGTGGGGGTGTTAACCAGTTGGTCCAGGGCATTGGAGTTAACAAAGTCGAGGAACCTTTCGGCAAGTGAGTTTGAGCACAAGTAATTTACACAGTCAATGGATGGTTAGTTAAAGCTGCCCAAAATCATGGTGTTTGGATGTATTTTGATAGACTCAAGTAGATCCAAATAAGTAGAGTTAGTGTCCTGAATCATGGAGGGGGTTCAGTAGCTGACAATGACTTGAACAGGTATTCTACCAACAGTTAATTGCACCTGAAGTTTCTCCAGGAATCATACTGCTTAACCAATCTGGAGGTGTATTTATCTTTAATGAATATTGATACACTGCCTCCTTTAGTTTTCATGCCTTCAGTTTGAGGTCTGAATGTTTGGACGGAGGTGTAACCTGGTACGGCTGTGGTGCTCTTCATAGCCATGAACCAGGTCTCCATGACTGCACAAATGTCTGCATCTACCAAGGTGAGGACAGCTTTCAGTGAGTGCAGTTTCATGTTGACACTCCTAGCATTTAGCAGAATAATCTTGAGGTTGTCCATGATCTAAATGCCATGGGTGGTCATGGCAGGGCATACAAACAGGTGCACCACAGGGCCACTGTCATAATCAAATCTGCATGGAGAACAGCTGCAGTGGACCATGGACAGATAGTTACTGGGGAAGGCCTGCAAGGGAACAACCAATAACCCCTAATGAAGAGTTCCTTGCCAATATCAGAGATCCAGACGACTCCCAGAAGAGTGCAGTACAGCATGTCCTGGTTGTAGGAAGAAAAGTTTCTGAGAAAGCAAGCATGTCACAGGAGGAGCTTCCCAGTAGGATTTGTTATCTGAACTGTTGAATGCTGTTGTATAGTAAAACAATTGAAATGAATAAGTTAATTCTGTGTCACATCTTTTTTTTTTTGGGGGGGTTGAGAAGTGCTGCAGTTATAACCTTAGGTTTCAGTTGTCAGCCATGTCCTTGTTGAAATAATAGTTAATGGACATATAATGGGTTAATTAATAGATATATAAAAAGGTAAATGTAGTATCCCTGTATTATTGTTAAATATGATTTTGTTGCCCTTACCTCTTGACTAACTTCTTCCAGGAACATCTGGACTACAACAGAGTTTGTCTTCTGCAGATGGTAAGCCAAACATTTTTATGTCAGTACTGCTGAGCAATTTAAAGAAATATATGATATTTTGATCTCAGGCCTGTTGTGTGTATTGCTCTACTGTCTGTAATAGTGGCAACACTGTTAGTTTGTTAGCATATATTGCAGTATAATAGTGCAGGTCTTAATTTATTCCTGTATTTCTTGCTTTTTATCACAGATTATCATGACAGTGGGAGTGTGGGCCCTGTGCCACATGATGTCAGGGTATACGCAGACTCTGATGATGATGGTGGCCAAACTGAGACACAGCTGGGGGGTGAAGAGGTTGAATCTGACACAGAGGTTGACATACAGCCATCCCCTGCATTTCCATTGGACACAGCCAGTAGGCCTACGCCTACCCAGTCCACTGAGGCCACAGACATTGGACAGGTGGAGAGCGAGAACATTAATCAGAAAAGTATTGCTACTGTGGCTTCAGTGTCTGTTGATTCTGGCCATAATCAAAGTATGGGTGAGGTGCCACACTGGGGGATTGATAGGGGTGCTTGGAAGCGGCCTGCTGTCCCTTCTCCACCTGTTGCAATTGTCTGTTCTTGTGCCACTCAAAGTATGTTTAGGGCCATCATGGAGGCACAGGCACATTCCTGTAGGTGCTCCAGACAAATGATCAGGGCTGTGGATGTGGCACAGTCTGACATGAGTGATTGCCTCCACCATGTTGTCAATTCAATGGATAAGATGAATAACACCTTGGAACAAGTGGTGTCTGTGTTGACTGAGGGGGACTATAATGGAATGAGCAGTGTCTCTGATGGAACATCTGCTGGGATAGGAATGGCATCTTAGTGGGCATAGTTCAGCCACATCATCTGCTGTCAGCCAACTTAGCCATGCTCGATCATGCTCCCATAGTGGCAGTACTTCTACTGCTCCATCAGTGAGTGTGATGATCACACCCAGAAATGGCAGGCCATGGGGTCATGGTCCTGGGCATCCCCATGATGGGAGCTTGTCAGGAAGACATCAGTCTCATTCTGTTAGCAGCACTGTATCTGACCATGGAATGTCAGTGCAACTCCTGGCAGAGCCAGTTATCATAGTCATGGACAATGATAAATTGCCACCTGTACCATTCATGGCTCATATCTGTCCAACATACCAAGATGCAGAGCCAGCACAGAGCTTGGCTGAGACACCAATTTCACCTGGACAACTCCTATAGATACACACAACAGTTACTTATTTTGTCTCAATGGCATTTGATGCTTTATCCAAATTTCTGCATTATTCTCTTTCTTACTCACACACACTCATTGACCTTTTGTGTCAGCCTAGGATTCCTGCCCTCCACACAATACCCTGTTCAAGTGATGATAACTGTGCCATATCCCTGTTTATTTATCATTTGGATTCAGGGATACAAAAGCTTTATGTCTGGTGTTCAGGGTGTATAGCTAACTTAGTGCTTAGCATATCTGCATTTGTGGTGTTGAATGGTTAATTGTACCTTTGACTTATTTTAGCCTTGGAAAGTTAGTTGATAGCATCTATATTTTACAGCTTTATAGTAAATGCTCTTATGATGGTTGTGAAGTCAGAAACTGCAATGTATATCATTGCTTTCTAACTTCTCTTTTTAATGATTTTCCAGTACAAACGTCACACCATCATATTCAGATCTTAGGATTGTATGACAGCACTGTAGTTAAACTGCATCAGAACAGTGATACAATATAATGCTCTCATTTGCATGTACCTCTCCAGATACATGCAGCAGTTGAAGAGACCACATGGCTTTCTCATCAAGATAATACAGGGTCTACAAACCATGCCATGATGTATGTGGATAGATTAAAAGCCATATCACTGTAATGTGTCTGGTATAGGATGAGGTGGCATCTGCCTGGCCTCTAGGCCACTGTCTGACCATGCCCTGGTGGGATGACTGCATATCTAAAAATCTGATATAGCTGATGACATCAGCAGTTCCTGCTGAAAATATTGTAATAAAATATAAACAGAAAAAACAGTACGGTCAACACAGCTAAGGCCAGTTTAAAACCACCTTTCATAAAAATAACAAAAAACAAGGAAACAGAACAGATAAGCACTTTCAGGCTATCAGCCCCTCATCAGACTTAACTGACTTTGGCTGTGTTGACCTTACCATTTTTTTCTGTTTCTATTTTGGTTTTTGGTCCGGGATCAGACATTGGCTGTAGATTGTATAATTTTTCTGTTGTAATATGATAATAACAGTTTCCTACATGCTGCTGTAAAAGTATCTCTGTAATGTCAGGCAAGAGCTCACACACACACACACACACACACACACACACACACACACACACACACACACACACACTTGACAACAGTGAGAATAGAACCCCTAAGTACACAGACTATAGAACACAGTACTTAATGCAAGTGCCATGGCACAAGTCTGACTTTTACAAGTCTGCAGCTGAACATATAGTACAAGACATCAGCAGGCCATGTGAGAGACAAGATGTTGGTAGGCCTGCATAGGTTCATATCTTCATAGGTTCATATGAGGCTATTGCCATAATGGTCCTAGGTTCATAGGTTCATAGGGGGTTACTAGACCAATGGTTCTAGGGCCCTTTCAAGCCTAGCCAAGTTGTACCATTGTTCCCTTATAGACCAAGATATGCAGTCCATATTTGTGAATCCATGATCAGCACTTGTTGCCCCTTTCTAAGATTGACATAGGTGAAACCCCCAGGGTAATTTACAATTCCCCATCAAATTGCCCACATTACACTTAAATGGGTTCATTCAGCAGCTCAGTTTCTCATGAATTGAGAGTTTGTTCCATAGGAGTGGCAATCTCTAGGAAACATATCTGTCTCTCCATTATGTCCTGTTGATGTTGTAGGCTAGATTAAGGTGCCTAGAGTGAGTGAGTCTTATCCCATTAGATTTGTGGAAGTGTAGTATTTCCATTAAGGCAGGGTTCAAGACTGCTGTGTAGGCCAGGCACAAGTTGCCTCTCAGTAGTCTATATAATACAGATTACAGTGACAGAACCTTCAGTCTGTCCATGTAGGTCATGTGTTGAAGTCCCTGGATGGTTTTGGTGAAAAATGTCTTAGGCCTGTTCAGCTGCTGCAGGTATCTGGTGAGGTACATGCAAAAGGGAACACTGTACTCTATTATTGGTCTGATAAGGGATGAGTTCTGTGGAGTTATAACATCATTATTCTTGGATGCTGTACCCTTAATTGTGAAGTGTCCAACGAAAAGGCCTTCCTTACCACTGTGGAGACATGATGATCAAAGCTGAAGTTGTTGTCAACCTGCATTCCCAAATCTCTCATCATTGGGTTGGAACTTAGGGAGTATTATTAATATTGTAATTTGCAGGGACCTCCTTTGACAAAAGGGATAATCATGCATTTTTTGGATTAAGTTTAACTTTGTGGCATTGGGAACAAACATTTATGTATACAATCCCAATTTGTAATATGTTGCCATCGTTTGGGGATTCAATAATTGCACCCAGTCTGCAGTTGTCAGCAAACTTTGTAAGTCACAGGCCATCTGTTTTTGCCTGAATTTCAGAGAAAATGATTTCAAATGGTAGTATGACCAGCATAGACCCTTGTAGAACACTACTGGTAGCAGGTCTACTGGTAGACAGGGAATCCCCTACTAAAACTGTATGCATTCTGTTGCTGAGCCATTTGACTATGCATCTAGTGATATATGGGTTAATCCCTAGCTGGGTGAGTTTCTCAATGATGCCTGAGTGGACAATTGTGTCAAAGCCCTTTGCCAAGTTGAGATAGGCAGTACGTACTGATTTGCCTTCATGCAGGGCTTTGATGACACTCTTGAAGAATTCCATTAGGTTTAACAGGCATGTTCTGCCTGTAACAAAACTAAACTGTGTCAAGTAAAGAGTTTGAAGGTCACCAATTTCTTTGTTGATAAGGTCCAAAATGATTCTCTCCATGGCCTTACAGACAACACTGGTCAGGCTTAAGGGTCTATAGGTCACCAGGTTGGTTAAGGGGCCCCATCTGTGCAATGTGATTACAGTTGCTGTTTTCCGCTCTGTCAGGACAAAACCAGTGCTTAGACTGTCCTTGAAGATAGTACCCAGTGGTTTTGCTAATTCTTGCTATACACCATTTAGTAAGCACTCTGTCCTATAGAAGCTGTGTTTTTGGCCTTGCAAGTGCAGTTATGACCTGTTCTTTGGAAATAATAGGTAGAGAACTGGTGGCAAGTATGCCTTGGGGTATGATTGGTGGAGACAGGGGTATGAAATGTTTGCCAAACCTGTCTGCTAATAGGTTGGTGATGTCCTCAGGCTCAGTATGATTGGTACCACTATGAATTCACTGCAAAGCTGGGCCTTCCCTTTTACATTACAGAGATAGCTAGAAGAATGCCTTATGATTATCTTTAGCTATGGATGCTAATTTAGTTTCATAATTAGCTTTAGAAGACTTTACAAGATGATGGCAACCACAAAAATCAAGAGGCCAGTGTACCGAGAAAAACACACACTTTATTAAAACAAAAAAATTGCAATCATATCTCCTAGCACCTCGGCTGTTAAACCTTTACAGAGTATACTTACTTCTGCCCACAGATCTTATATATACACATTTCAATTATACAATCAAATAAGTAAATAATTTAAATTAGTGGATTCATTAAAACTCCATTACAAAAATACACTTCCAATTGCATTCTTTATTAAGACCTTTTAGGGATAAAGTACCAAATTTCAAAATAAAAATTGACTCCTGTCTCCATAATCTACTTTTGTATCATCTGTACCCCGATATTCCTTATTAACCTGCTCAAAAATATTTGCTTGTAAACCTAATGGGTTACAATTATGATAATTCTGAAAATGAAAAGATATAGGGCTCTCTACCTTTTCTTTTTTGAAATCTCTAATATGTTCTTCTAATCTCACTGAAAAATATATTTTACTCTCCCCTATATACAATTTCTTGCATGGACATCTCAACCTATATATCACCCCTCTCCTGTGCAACCAAATGCACCTTTTGCTTGAAACTTCTTCCCATTGATGTCTGGGAAGCTGTTTACTATGAATTCACAACATGTGCACTTACCACAAGGGAAATTGCCTTTTAATTCTAATTCCTCACTACTCCTAACTTCCAGAAGGCTAAGCCTCTCATGTACTACTATATCCTTAACACTCCTACCTCTCCTAAAGGAAATACAGGGTTGATTATTATTGTTGAAATTCAAATTTTTACATTTTCAGAGAACATCCCAACAATATCTAATAAGACTAATCAACCTCTCAGAGAATAGAGTATATTTTGTTACAAAAATATCTATTCCTGCTTTTCATTCATGTTTATACTCTATTCCTCATTGCTCCTTTTCTCCCTCTTTGAACGTAGCCTTTTTGCCCTTCAAATGTTTTTTTAATACCTGCTCATATAATATTTCCTTCATATTCCATATTGAAAAACATCTCAGTAACATTTCCTATTTCTTGCTGACACTCATTTTTATCACTACACAACCTTTTTATTGTCAAAAAATAAATTAAAAGGTATAGATTTTAAAGTGTGAGGGGGATGACAGCTTTGTTCATGCAAGATATGATTACATTGCTCATATTTTCTACAGACCTTAGTCTTTATCATACCTTTATTTAAGCCCTCTAGCCTCAAATCTAAAAGTTAACTTTTTTGCCCCCCTGTAGGCTGGCAAAACAAATACCAAGTCTGTTCTTATGCAAATTTTGTATAAATTCCCCCACATTTTCATGTCCCCCATTAAAAATAAAAATGAAATCATCTCTAAATCTAAAATACTTTATAACATGTTCCTTAACAAAGACAGTAGCATAAATATAACAATTTTCAAATAAACCAATGAATAAACTGGCATACATGGGGGCAAAAGCTGCCCCCATAGCTGTGTCTTGAAGTTGTTTATATATCTGCCCATTAAACTCAAACATGCTATTATTTAAACAAAACATAACCAATTCTAAAATATAATGTGTTTTTGGGGTATCACCTAAGAAATAATGCTTCCATACCATATCTGTGCTTAATGCTTGTATACAAGCTTACCACATCTACAACTATAAAATATATAGTACTAGTCCATTTTATATTTGTTATTTTTCATTTAAAATTAAACACATCTCTGATATACGATGACAACAACTTCAGTTAATAAATAATTATGTAGAAAACATGATAAAGTGTGAGTAAAATAACCACAGACTGATACAATAGGATGGCATGGTGGGTCATGAAAACTCTTGTGAAGTTTTGGCACACAAAAAATAAGTCATGGTACAATTCTTACTATTAAATCTGCATTGCACATCTTCCAGAGAGAAATATTTTAATCTTGTCCTTTGTTCAGAATTTCCTTATAATCAACCAATGCCTTATTATAAACTTCTAACGTTATCCTCTCATATACCTCATTATTATTTAGATGCTTGTAACACAACCTTGAATACTGAGTAGAATGTAAAATCACTAATTTGTCTCCTTTGTCTACTGGTTTACTTACTAACTCCGTATTCTGATTTAAATCTAGCAGGCTTTTACATTCACTTGTATTCAGATTATACTGAATCTTCTTTCTATTACTGTTAAATAATTTTATTTCTTTTTCCACACTATAATTTAACAATGGTTAAAATTGTTGTATTACATCATTTCTAAAAGGAGGTATAAAGCCACTTTTATATGTTACACCTTCTGTATTAAGTTTGCAATAGGCACTGGATTCTTCGTCTGAGTTACATGAAACAAAACTTGCATCACTGGAGTCAGATTCACTATTATTATACTCTCCGATTTCATTATTTGTAATCCCTTCAAAGTAGACTTTTAAATGCAATTTCCTAATAAGTTTAAAAATTTCACATTTCACGTTATGTATTCTAGGTAACACTGTGGGAATAAATTTCAAACCTCTGTTAAGCATATCTTTACAAGATGTCTAATTTACTTTGTCAAGCTATGGAGGATGTACTTCTGCTGAGACTGTTCCCTCTTATTCCTGGACATCAGTTTCTTTCTCTTGTTGTATAATTTATGTTAGGTGTCCAACAGATCAGCTTGTTTTTTCATGAGCAAGTTTTGATCTGTTCTAGTACAGCTAAGTCTAAACACCTGCAAAACTGTTTATACAGGTAATTTGTGTACACCTCCATATAATGATGGCAGGAAGTTTGAAACTATTTATGCCATCACTTTGAAGGCTATAATTTGCTTTGGAGAAATGTTTCTCCCTTTTGGACCCTGACAGAGGGTCAGGTACAATTGTTACATTGAACATAACTGATTTATGGTCAGACCTTACCATGGAGAGTCTCACACATGGTATGGTGCAGCAATATGCCATGTTAATGAGTACTAGGTTTAGGACATTCAAACCCCTTGTGGGGTGTGGTCTAACTGTTCCAAAGCATTCATCTTTACAAAGTGCAGGAACCTTAGGGCAAGCATGTTTGAGCTCATATATATGTATCCCAATCAATAGGGAATTTGGCTGTATTATGAGTGACTCAAGTAGGTCCAGGAAGGCACTGTGTGGTTTTCGTGGTTCATGTTGGTGGACCTGCAGCTAACAATAACATTGAGAGGGTTCTTTCCTACAGTTAGTTGGACTTTGAGTAACTTTAGGAGTCATACTGCTTAACCAGTCTTGAGTTGCATTTGTCTTTTATGAAGATGGATCCACCTACTCATTTGGTTCTTTCATGTTTATTTTGTGGACTGAATGTGTGGAAGGCATTATAGCCTTTCATGGCTGGTGTACTCTCTGCAGCCCTATACCATGTCTCTGTGACTGCACAAACATCAACATCTTGCCAAGTATAAAGTGCCTCCATTGAGTGCAGTTTCTGATTTAGACTCCTAGCATTAAGCAGCATAGCCTTGAGTTTGTCTTTGAGGATATTTTTACATCAGGAATTTTGTTCTTATGACATTGCCTAAAAAGGCACTATGGCGAAGCAAGTACCTTGGCCAGTAACTGAAAGGCAAGAGGTGACAGATGAAGACCATCCCTGGCAAAGGAATGTGGCTTGTCGACCATATCATCCCAGGTTGACAAATACCATATCCCCTCTATTGGCATCAGTAGCTAGGCCAATTGCTGAAGTCAATAATTATTTTGTTTGTACATGAGGCATCATCCTGGGTGAAGGTAGAATGCTGCTTGGGGCTATGGACATACCTGTCTGGTACATGTAATCTGAGAGTTCAGTCATATCTCTCATCATATAGTCCAGTGAGGTATGTCTCAAGTCGTTTACTCCAACATGGAGTATGAAAGAGTTGTTTTTGAGATACTTGAGTGTGTGCGTGACTTTGTGAATCCTGGAAGCTGACAGGCAGCTGACCATGACTTTCTCCTTGTACAACCTAGTGAGGAGGACATCTGTGTGTCTCACTATGGATTAGCATATGACCACAACATTGGTTTTGAGGTGGTTTGCCTTAAGGGCTTAATGGGTGAAACAATGATATGATATACTTGTTTATATGCGTGATGGGTTCCATTTGGACTGCAGAAGGTTAGCATGTGTGAGGTCACTGCTCTTTTGGTAAGCTTCTAATGAGTACATCTAAGTATGTGGGTTTATGTCTTGTTCACTTGGTTTGTTGAGGAGGTGAAGTGTGTGCATGGGCAACCTGTTTGATATCTGGTTTGTTGTTACCTAAAAGTGTGAGCATTTATTCTGGATTCATTGTACAGTTGCATTTCTCACATATTGTATTTGTAAGTTTTAGGAGTACTATACATGAGGCAACAGAAGCCTACCTGTGTAAAAACACAAGTTCCTTTATTAAGCATATTTAGATGGTCATTGTTAGTAAAGCAATTTTGTGACCAGTAACAACTCGGCCTGTATATTAGGGGCTTAAGCGCCACCCTAGCGGTGACTTTACAAACACCTAACCAATAGTGAAGGTTGCTCTTGAGCAAGGTCATTGAGGAGCACTGCTTCACACCCAGTGGAAGCATATTACAGAGGAGTGTAAGTCACCAGGGGATATATCTATCTCCAAAGCATATTTTATGTCACAAGCTAGGTTGAGAGCCCTCGGGCAAGTTATTATTGTTCCATTTGATTTGCATATATCCAGCATTTCCATTAGGACAGTGTCTGAGATTTTTCTGTAGTCCAGGCATAGGTCACCTCTCAGCAGCTTGCAGGATACTTTGTACAGTGACAGGTATTTTAGTCTTTCCATGTATGTGATGTTTGGAGGACCTGCATTCTCCCATTCACAAACCTCTATTTTATTCTCCAATTGCTACAGAAGTCTGGTGAGGTACAGACCAAAGTGATCCTTAATTGGAGTATGACACAGCTATGAACTCGCTGGTCTTGAATGTGATGTTCATATGTATGAAGTTCATAGAGCAGAATGTGTGTCTCACCACCATGGATGCATATTGATGAAAGTGTAGATCGCTATGAACATGTGTTCACAAGTCTCACAACACTGTATTTGAGCTGAGAGGAATGCTATGTATATCATAATTAGCAGGGGTACTTCATTGCCAAAGGGGACAATGAAGCATTGTTTGCTCAGTCTGTGAGATTGGCACCAATTATTTGTCTCTGCCAACCCCTTCTGTAATATGTTATCATTATTGGGGAATCTATATGAGTGTGTCCAATTAGCAGTCATCTGCAAACATGGTAAATCACAGGCCATCTACCATTGCCTGTGATTCAAGGAAGTAGTTTCCACACAGGTGAGGGCCCAGCACAGATCCTTGGGGTATTCCATTGGTAAGTAGCTAGTGGGAGGTGCAGTCCCCAACTATGAGAGTGTGTATTCTGTTGGTGAGCCAGTTGGCTATCCAGCTAGTACTGTATGGCTTAGTTCCCAGAATGGACATTTTCACTATGAGACATGAATGGGGGTATTGTCAAAGGCCTTGGATAACTGAACATAGGTGGTATGTCTTGTTATCTGTCATGCAGGTCTTTGGGGTCACTATCAAAGTCCACAGTGTTCAATAGACATGATCTATCTTTGAGAAACACAACATGGGTCGACTCAAGCCATGCTAGACTTATGGGTCAATAGTTGTAGTTCTGCACGTTACTAGATTGATGTGCATTGTATATAACACAACATTTGATATTACTTTCTGTAGTGTAGGTAAACGAAAACAGCAGTCGAACTAATAAAGAAGAACTCTGGTTCAGCAAGCCACTGTAAAATCCACAAGGACAGTGAAACAGAACTATGAAATCCACTAGCATCATGAAGCAAAACTGTTTAAAAGTCCACAAGTATAACAACACAAAGCTGTAGAAAATCCATGGGTTTATTAAAATACAACTGTTTAAAGCACTTTTTGTTTGCCTAACCGGCAAACTTCATCAGAAACATCTTCAAAATGGGCAAAATCATCAATTTATACAGATAGCTGGTTAACATTAACCAATTGTAACACATTAACATTAACAAATTTAAAGGCACCCTGATATAAAAGAACAGCAACTCAATACACATAAAAAAGACAACAGATGGTTTCAAATGTCCTATAATGCACAATTAAATTAAATTAAATATGAGATGTGTTTTAATGTTTTAAATGTTTTATAATGTCAGTCAAACAATATGAGTGAGTTTTTATAGTACTGATAAGAATAAAATTTGCTAACAGAATGTGAAGTACATTATGTACAAACATGTTTGGGAACCAAGCTTAAAGAGTTGTGTTGAAATTTACATGGATTTGTTATTATTAGGAGATACTTTAGACACAGTGATCTGAAGTTTAAGTAGTAAGCAGCTTGTTTGCATAGCGCACCACTATGCTTAGCCTGGCTGAAATCCTGAAAATGATAGACAAGTGCTATTGTGACAAAAAACATCATCATGCTGCTGTAGCATAGTGGTACTGCCATGGTATAGCATGTAAAACATGCTCGGTTTGAACCTCCCCTCTGCCAAATTATTTAATAAACGTTTAAGGAATTTGAATGACAGATGTCAATCATATGGCTCTCGTATAGCACAGTAGGGGTGGGAATACGTAAAATATAAATGTAAGAAATAATTTATAAATTTAATGAAAATAAAATAGATTTAAGCAATGCTTTGCTAGTGTAAGCATTGCTTACCTGATTTCAGCTCTGCTTAGCTGGTGCAAGCATTGCTATGCGGATTTGTGTGGAGCTAAGCATAGTGTAGCGTATTAAAACTGGCCAATCAAGAAAAAGTGTGGGAAAACTGCCCTATTTGAACTGCAAAGGCCTGAATACAGCCATAACCATTTCAGATTACACATGGCTGGACCAAAATGTCTGTCGTAGCTGAAGCTTCCGAGTGCAACATTGGGACATCCAGGATTCCAGGGTCATGGTTGGGCTCCTAGTTAAAAACCATGATGGCAGACTGATGCAGGGCCAGTACCAGGGCTCACAGTACAAAGCAGAAGCCTGGGCCTAGTTTGCACATGATCTTACCAGTGTCACTGGCATACCCCAGACTGGTGAGCAGGTACTTCATCACCATAATGACTTGAAGCAGAGGAGGAGTGCAGTCTTGGTCCAGTAGATCCAAGAAGCCCGAGTGCAGGATGCCCCACCTTTCTGTAAGTATGCAGTCTAATGTATCTCTAAGTAAGGAAAAAGTTAAACTTGTGACTGTGCAGGTGTGATTAATGTGCGATGTCTTCCCATACAGCTACTGCAGAGAGGTCCCAGAATTTTGAGGCTCATGCCCAGTGACTGGCCCGGCTGCATTGGCAGTATGGTGAGTACAGAATGCCCCCTATTATTAGCAGTAAGAAATCAAAATTATAGTAAAGGCAATACTGCTTGTATATATAATTGTGCTGTAAAAGTCAGGAATAAATGCCTGTGTCAGGCTGCCAGTGTTGTACTGGAGTATTCTCAGCTGCTGTGTAATACAGATATCAGTAGTAAACAAGGTACAATATGCAGGAGAGGAATATTAGAATATGTATGTGTGTCTGAGTGAACCTGCCAAGAAAATGCCATGTCGGGGCTACTGTAAGTTAGAAATAAAAATATTTCCCCTGTGCAGATCATGCAGGAATAGTAATTGTGGATTTCTGAGTCGTACACAGATATGCATGTCAAAACTAATAAAGATGATCCCAAACACTGGTGTGTGTCATCTCACTTGTACTTGATAAATAGAAATGTGTATGTCCTGCAGAATGCATTAACTGAGGTGAACTGATTTAGCACTGCTTGTCTCCATACTTTAGAATGGGCATGTCAAATAACTGGAAAAATGTAACAGTACATATTCCCATCAGAATGTGTTTTACTTGTTTGTCTGCCAGCATTGTCCTGTCTTAACCTTAAAATTTCAGCCGTATGTAGCTGGGAATGTACAGAAAAATGTATAAAGCTACTAGGTGCAGACTTAAAACCTACATTGTGTACTCAAGAATCTAAAATGCAGTATGTAGTTGTAAAACAGTCAAATGTGTAATCCAGCTAATGTGCATATGTTTCACAAACAGTGACACCAATGTCTGTTGTGTATGCATAATTTGTACTGAAAATGGGAAAGAAATAATGTAACATGTCATAATAAAAGTACTGTGCACAAAAATATGTACTAGATAGAAATGTCATAAGCAACATACAACACCTCCTCCAGTAGCTCAGTCATGGTTTCATATCTAGGGACCACCACTAACATCTCAGTCTGATTCTAAAATTGTAAACTGCAATCTGCATAGAATGAAATAATGTACTGCAACACATACATTTTCCATACAGGGCACAGGTAAAGAAATGTGAATAGAAATACTAGTATGATGTATAACTACGAAAGGTGTACATTTGCTGTGTTAATCAGCCCCAATCCTACAAATAGGTGCAAGATAGACATCCACACTCTGCAGTCTGTTCCAGACAAGCCCCTCAAGTGTCATGCTGTCATTTATAGTTTCCCCGGTTTCCAAGAAACCTGCACACAGAGAATGTCACAGTAGATGTATGTGAAAGGCACAACACACACTCTAGGGCCTGCAACTAATATGTGAATCTGAAATATGTGTAGAAACAGCAATGTAATGTGCACACAGTTCATCTGCACAGGCTTACAGGTAAAGAAATTGGTATATAAACACATCTGAAGTGTATAACTAAAATAAAGGCACAATTGCTCTGTTGATATCTACAGCTGTTGGTGTGCTCTAGCAGCTCCATGGTCCAAGTAGAGTGTAAGCGTGGTCAGCATGTAGAGTAGTGAATAGTAGTGTACTAACAAATATACTTGATAGCAGTTGCCAATTGAATCTGTTCCCTTTCCCCACCACTCAACTGATCCAACCATCACACTGAAACCAACATGTTCCATTTGGTTTATCATTGTTTAAACTGTGTGCATACTAATATTCCCTGTTAAATAATCATTTTATTGCCTGCCTGACATACCACTAACTGGCATCCTGTTGCAACCCTGAATGCCATTCCATATATGCATGGGTTCTGTTTGCTATGGCACTTTTATAATTGCACTGTTTTGGGTAAATGGGAATATGGGAATATCCATACATGCTATTTTGACTAATGTTGTCATGTGTTATGCATGACTAACCAATATTAATTGTTAATTTCAAC